>NW_027271524.1:600000-1071734 GCF_040938485.1 Diadema antillarum | reverse complement strand
AGTCCCGATTATGTCGACTTACGCGAGGTTGACTGTATATATATTATGTAATTGGGGGGGGGGGGTTGTTGTTAGAATATGAAAAAAACAAACATAAATTCTTGCAACGTCGCAAAAATCGCCCTTTAAAAAAACACCCAACATGCCCTTTTCAATGTGGCCTTGGTGCCCCTCTGACTGACCTAAGTGCCCTTTCATGGCTGGCCTCTTGGAAAAGGTGCCCTTTTCTAAATGGCCTTGCCCCTCCAAAATCCTATTTCAAGGCCTGCTGTACTTTGAAAGTTCTCTGTCTGGGTGGGAGTAGTCTCAACTGGGCAGGGCCCAGTGTATCTCTCTATCATGCCAAGTTGTCCCAACTTCGGACTCCGAAACCGACGTGGATGTGCGAGCATCATCATAGCACTTTGGGCAGAGCCCAAGAGGCTGTGTAATAGTGAAACTCTTTCATTGCTTCACTGCTGCGTGATAATTTATCACAAACCAGGGTCTGCTGTCTGAATGCTCTCATACACTGTACATGTTGTGTTTCAGGGGGCTGTGTCTGGGTATTTTTTATACGATTGCACAATGTGTCTCAGATGCCCTTTTTCACCTGGATATAAAGTGTGACAAAGTGATTTACTTTCAGATCAGACATGAAAAAAAAAATGATGTGTCCAAAGAATTGTTGTACATGTACATTGTATGTGTTCATGTGTTTACTTTTTCCTTGGTGTAGCCAGCTGTGCGATTATATGCATGAACTTTTATGGTATGTAAGGGAGTGGGGGAGGGGTGCTGGGGTAAAGGTAACACCAACAAGCGACACCATTTTGTAGTTGTTGTTGTTGTTGTATGATCCAAACTGAATTGTGTTGACAGTGCATCATCAGTTAATACCAAAGTTGAGTTTGAAAAGAAAAAGAAGAAAAAAAAAAGTGCTGACTTTGCAACTGATTAACAAATTACGCTACAGTGTACATTGACGTAAATAAGCACTGAATTGTTTAGTGTTTTAGTAGTAGCCATGACAAAAGAAATCATGGCATGTTGGTACTCGGGCAGGATTTGAACCTACGACCTCCTGATCTCCGGACAGCTAACGATGTGCAAATCAATGGGACAATTGGGAGGGAATGATGTCTTTGCCTCATCTCACTACTGTACATGTCACGGTTTTAATACCCTGGTGCGAACTTTAAAATGTTATGTTATTCATATAAATCAGTGTATAAATCAGCGTAATAAAAATTGTTACCATTCTTGTTTGTTTGTTTTTATTCTCTGTACTGAAGTCAACTTAAGTACCGTAAAGTTCCGTGTATAAGACGCACTATTTTTTCGTCGGAAAACGTTGAAAATCGGGGGTGCGTCGTATACACGGGTACAGTCGAATCACGGAAAAAAATCCATCATGTACACCCAATTTTATAAGGCCAACTTGGGGCCATGTATGCCCATCGACGTTTGGAAGGTAAGCAGTCACTAAAACTTATGGATAAAAGAGCGATCTTTCAATCTGGACGCACACAAAAGCTGCAAATACGAGATAAACTTACATCGTCCTTGTGCAGTAACGATGTATCAATCTGGCCATAGACAACAGCTGTCACAGCACTGCTGTATGCTACCGATGTCAGTCTACCAAGCCACCAACAGCCAACCTAGTAGCTGGAATACGCGATGTACAGGTATCATTACTAAATTACCGATACCGTAAAACTTATCAATGTACTAGTATCAATATGGCCATAGACAAAAGCTGTAAAATACGGAGTAGGATCGACACTATGTCACCGTAAATATATGAACGATGTGTGAAGCATGCATGCATATCCGTGTCGTTCGTTTGCTCTTCATTTCACGAGTGCGAGGCCAGCTAGGATAGCATAGCTACACTGTAGCTAGCTAGTTTGGCAAAGGCAGCAGCTGCAGAGAGGCTTTTGCAATGGACTCGCGTGCACACAGCGATCGGATCGAAGCGCGCTTGCCCGTTGCGCGCTGTGTGTGCAAGTCCATTGCTCTCTGTGTGCGTGTGCTGAAATTATAGCGAGCTGCCTTTTGCAAAAGGCTAGCACTGTGCATACAAGCATGGTACAAGAGACACACATGTTACTGGTAACAGTGCATGAGTGTAATTACCGTACGCACCGTACGTCTTGCCGTATGATCCCTCTGCTACACTTGTTGATGTTTTTCTTATTTTTCGTAATGAACCTTCCAGTCTGACATACATGTGTCAATATGCGAGACACCCTCTGCTATGTATGACAGCAAAGATCGTACCGTACACTCATGAGTACGATATGCATGACACATGTACCACGATTGAAAGGCGAAACAATAGCAAGTGAGTACCGAGACAAGTCTCGCATTTTGCGTCTTCCATATTTTGTTGATGTCCGATGAATACCGTTAAAAGAAAATATAAAAAGAAACGAAAAATAGAGCAAATACATGCTGCATTCTAGGGAAATTTTGAGCTGAAATAATATGTATGACACACGCAATATTTGCGTGGACATTTTCGTGTTTGTTTTTTTTTTTAATTCTAGGTCCGAAATTAGGGGTGCGTCTTATACACGGAACTTTACGGTAATTGGTGCGGGGGGGGGGGGGGGGGGGAATGGAACCGGTAACAAGTTTACCAAACTGAGCAATGCACTGCAGCATCAGTGGGGTTTTCATATGGTGAATCTCTTTTGAATAGCGTCCAGTAAATCAGCCCTGGCGATACGGGGCAATCTTAACTCACTGATATAAGAGGCCAGAGCTTTTGAATTTGTAATGGTCATCGAAGCACTGTGCGGAGGGAAGGACAAAAAAATCTTGAAAGTTCACCTCCTCGTATCTCCCTTATTTTACCACCGAATCCCTTGATACTTCACACATATATATCTAATATGGATATATCATCCTTCATATGATTTTTGGGCAAAAATGCTGATGTATCTTTCGAGATATGTGTGTTTTTCTGTTTGAGTCGACCGTTGGAAAGGGTTACGATTTTTTCTGAACATAAGTCTGCGCCTGCCTGAATATTCATTTGATGAACATATTGCTAGTCTGTATACACCAGACTCACTACCTGCGAAGTTTTGTGTTTGTGCAATTAGTAGTTAGGTAAAAATAAGAGCAAAACGACAACCGAATTTAAGAGAAAATACTGGACATGCACAACTAGATCATCCTCCTGCGCATGCGTTCTCTACTGGTCAATGCATGCTTAGCCAATCAGCGGTGTCAGGTTCAGCGCAATGCGACAGGGTTCGGTTTTTGGTCCACAGGGTGGTGAGTGGGCAAGAGAGGAACCCTGCAATGTGCTTCAACTGTTTCATGCAGCACGAAAACCGATACATCGGACTGGGTACTGCTTACGCTATGGATTTTACGTGGGTCACAAGTGACAGTGATCACAATTTTTTCCGGACATCACCGTGCGCCAAATGAAGGAAAATGTGAAAAAATAGCACTTGTTTTGAGACCAAATCTTCTGTTTTGGAAGCTAAGTTTCGAGGTTATTTTCACACGTTCATCCTCAATAAAACCCCAAATAACTAACATTATGCGTTAGAGAATAGTTTCTTCCTCAATATGCTGTATAGATTTAATCATTTGATGGCTTCTGAGGTGAGATATTGCGATTGTCCTGCAACACTTCCCCAGCGGTTTTGCGTACACAAGCTGTCTACTTTATGCAAATGAGGCTTCAAGGTCATATGCTTTTGGCGAGTTAATTGCACCGTATCGCCGTGCCTGAAATAGCACTCACTATTGTTGACTGGGAGATGTATTTGGCAGCCTGTGGAATTGGTTGTCGCACATACTAGTAACTATCGGTCCAACCTTTGTGATATTTCTCTGAGATGCTTTAACTTTTTTTTTTAAAACCTGGTAGCATGGGGATTCATGGATGGCCCAATTCATTCGCTGCCCACGGAGGTACATAAAAAAAAAAAAAAAACAGGTTATATCAGGTTCCCAGAACAATCTAGTCAAAAGGGGAATGTGTTTTTGTGTTTAATGCCAACTCTAACGCCAACAATTTGACTCATTGCAAAGGAGTAATCTGGGTTCAAAAGTAAGAATATTTGTAAGTCCTGGACAATATATTTCCTATGTGACCAAAATAAATCAAAGTGGCATTTAAGTAGGTTGACAGGGTAGGACCCTAGTGACTCTAGATCAAGGAGCTTGTAGATGTAGCTGATGTGATTACAGAATATTTAAGATGGCTATCAAAATGTGACTAGCAGTTGATACAATCATTGTTGAGCTCATGTCACAGTTTAGAGTGTGTGATCTTGGTCATCAGAAATTTGCAACAATTTGGCTTTTCATAATCTCAGTCTAAAGCACTAGTATAGTCATACCATACCCTTTAAAAGAAGAGAATTTGCTGCACAAGTATGTACACTTGTAATGCATGCATGCATGTACATTGAGCGTAATTTTCAGCTCAGAATTGAGTGTTAAATGAATGTTTTACATTAATGTGGATGATTATTGTCCTCTTTCAGTCAGAATGACATAATATATGTGCACCTAGCAGTAAAGTTGTTGGAAAGGATGACTGCCTTTAATCATTGGGGTCATTACTGTAGATGTCTGTTTAGCACAGTATACCTGCCCTATGCAGAATGTGTGTTGAGGTACGTGTGCAGGGATAGGCTGATCTTACATTGGAGTAGGAAATCCATTATTGTAGGGAATTAGGGCAAACGGGAGAGGGACAGCAGTGTCAAGTGTGGAGAAGTCCAGATGATACATGACACTTTTCGTCAGCTGATCTTGCAGCAACAGCCTCCAATGAGTCTACAATAACACAATTTACAAGTGATATGGAGTGTTTTTCTTGGGTGTGTGGGTGTGTTTATGTATGTGTCTGTGCGCATAGTTTTGAGCAATGGTTGTTGTCGATGTGTTTCACAGTATACTGTACAGTATGTGAGAAATCAGAACGCTGTTGGTTAAAGGGTACATGTACGGTGCAGCCTGCCTTTTCAGTTTTTATGCCTCCGCCACGAAGTGGTGCCGGAGGCATTATGTTTTCGGGTTGTCCGTCCGTCCGTCTGTCCTTCCGTCCGTCCGTCCTTCCGTCCGTCCGTCCTTCCGTCCGTCCGTAATGAATTTTGTGGACAAGGTAACTATCAAAACCTGTTGAGGTATCCTAATGAAACTTGGCATGTATGTGTATTAGGGGGTGAAGTTGTGCCTATCAACTTTTGGGTGCACATGCTCAAGGTCAAAGGTCAAAAGGTCAAGGTCAAATACATAAAATTTCACTATTTCCACCATATCTATTGAATGCCTGAAGATATTTTCTTGAAACTTAGTGTATACATGTATTACCCAATTAAAATTCTCTGGTGAAAGTTTGGGTCGTGAGGTCAAAGGTCAAAGGTCAAAAGGTCAGGGTCAAATACATAAAATTTCACTATTTCCACCATATCTATTGAATGCCTGAAGATATTTTCTTGAAACTTAGTGTATACATGTATTACCCAATTAAGATTCTCTGGTGAAGGTTTGGGTCATGAGGTCAAAGGTCAAAAGGTCAGGGTCAAATACATAAAATTTCACTATTTCCACCATATCTATTGAATGCCTGAAGATATTTTCTTGAAACGTAGTGTATACATGTATTACCCAATTAAAATTCTCTGGTGAAAGTTTGGGTCATGAGGTCAAAGGTCAAAGGTCAAAAGGTCAAGTAAAAATATTAAAACTTCTTTTTTTTCTCCGTACCTTGGAAAATTGTTCAAGGTATCTTCATGGAACATAGTATAGACTACATGTACTGACTGGAATTGATTATCTAGAGAATGTAGGGTTCATGGGGTCAAAGGTCAGGGGTCAAAGGTCAAGTGCAACACTTCAAAATTTTACTATTTCCCTCATATTTATGTAATGCCAGCAGGGTTATTTTTTTTTTTTACACTTGGTGTATACATGTGTAACCTAGTAGAAATTCTCTGGAAAGTTTTTTCTTCTTCTTTCTTTGCCTCAAAGGTCAAAAGGTAAAAAATCAAGTGAAAGTGCTGAACTAACTTTTTCCTCCATATCTCGGAAGTGGCTCAAGTTATCTTGAAACTTAGTACATATTATGCATGTTCTACCTGAAAGTGATTATCTTATGAATTTTAGGGTCAAGGGCCAGATGAAAATGGTAACAATTTACTATTCAATTCAGAAATTCACCCCAATTTTCCACACCTGTACCTTGAAACTTACTCAATGCCTAAATGTATGAATGGGTCAAAGTCAAGTTAAAGTCCTTAAATCCCTAGATACATGCTCTCCTATTCATCCAATTAAACCTAGGTCAAGGAAGGTGAACATTCAACACATTTGTGACAAATTTGTTATTTCAATATTTTGCCAATTTTGTGAAAATGTAATCACACATTGTCCACATGTACTATCTAGACCTATTGGGAAAATCATGCATTATGGCGGAGGCATACCAGTCGCCAAAGCGACATTTCTAGTTTGCTGTTGAGTTTTCTGCGCTCTAGTATGGGTGGAGTGGTTGCTGTAAACTACAACTACGACTGCTGCTGTATCTATTCCACTGCTGTTCCACAGCACCAATCATTGCCCAACTGCTGCTACCCCTGCTTATGCTACTACTACTACTTCTACTACCACTATTACTACAACTACAACTGTACTTCTACTACTACTACTACTACTACTACTACTACTACTACTACTACAACTGGATTACTACTCCTTCTCATACTACTACTATTACTGTAATATTAGTACTACTACTACTACTTCTGCTGTTATTGCAATTACACGACTTATACTACTATTGACACAGCTACTACACGTTCAACTGCTATAACAAGTGCTACTACTTCTACTACTACTACTACTACCGCTGCTGCTGCTACAGGTACAATCTTTACTATGGTTAGAATCAGTGATGTCACTTTCACAGCAACATCATTTCCAGTACCACAACTCGGGATTTCTAAATTTACAGCTTTGTCTGCTTGCCAAGAGTGACCCAAATCTTTTATAGGGCAAGTGAAAAGTACATGACATCTTTTCTGGCATGGCAACTGTTATGACTTAAGGACAAGTTCACCTTAAAAATGGATTGAGTGAATGCAGCAATATTAGTAAACACGTCAGTGAATGTTTGTGGAAAATCAGACTTTCTGTTCAAAAGTTATGAATTTTTAAAATTTGATTGCTGCCATCCCTGGATGAAAAGACTACCACAGCTTGTGATGTCACTTGCGTAGAGAAGGATGTAAAGAAAATATATTCAAAAGAAAATATATTCAAAAGAAATTCAACATATTTTTACTTTCCTCACATAATAAAAGAGCACTTGACTTGCCTCTTTCAGAAGGTGGAGGAATAATATTACCCTTACAACATACAGTGTATGTCAGTATGAAGTTGAGGGAGTGTGTATTTTTTTCAACAAAATTACGTCATTTCACTGCTACGGTTTCATGCCACGTGCGTGCATAGCGCATGCTTGCATAGGCACGCGTGTAGATTTCTGTGCTTCGGACAGAAGCTAGAAGCTAGAAGCAGTGGTACAGCGCGCGCTGAATGCAAGCACTGTCCAGTGAGAGAGCTCTTTTGCGCCACTGTACACTTTGTATGGAGCATACTTCCGGCTTAGGAGTGAGTTTTACAGACATTTCAAAACGAAAAAACTAGTATAAATCATGCTTGCGTCTCCTTGACTCCAATATATGATGAGCATCTAAGTTTCCTCTCTACAAAAAAGCCAAAATCAGAAACAACAGTTTCTTAATCCGGTCAGGAACCAAAAACGAACTTTAGATGACAAAATCTTCCGTGAAAAGCAGGTAAAATTTATGCAAATTCAACTGATTATATCATCATGATAAGAACCGATATTATATGCAAATTTAGTATCAAAATAAAGATCAAAGTCTGGAGAACAATTTACCATGACTTGTAGCCATGATGAATGTACAATGTATGTACAAGTCGCTACACTGTGAAAACCATAGCCCTGTCAAACTCTCGCAAAATCTTGCACGACGAGACACCTTTCGAACGCAAAGATCGTCAACGAGAGTGCTGAGTAAATCTTGCCGAATTGGCTCATTAGCATACGTGCTGCGGTCTGACTGAATACAGAGCAAAGGAGCAAACATCCGACCTCATTAGCCATTCATTATGAAGCTAGGGCTTTCTTTTTGTAACTTTGAGGATGGTATTAGGCATACTTTGTAGTGTGTACTGATTATATGATTCCTCCCTTTAATAGTGGGGCAAGTGATTTTTCACTTCAGCCTCTCGAGTCTCAGGCACCCATTTGTTTATCCACTGGTCTGATTGAATGTGTGACACGTATTATGCTGACATCTGTACAATTGTACTTCTAATACAAAGTATACTGGCATTGTACTACCATTCCAAAATTACAGCAAGTATCTTGCAATGCTTCTGTCATTATATCGAGCAACTGCTACAATATTACTACATGTAGGCCTATGTCACTGGTGAAGATACAACAGCTACACTATTAAATTATAGTACTGCTGCTACCCCTGTTACTATCATTACTATTGCTGCTGCTGCTACTACTACTTCTACTACTACTCGCAGACTACTACACTGCACTACTACTACTTTTAGTATTACTATTTGATATTAGTTTTACTGTTTCTACTATTTCCATTATACCTCTTTGCGAAAAAATATTTTGACTAGTGTTACTGCTACATTTGCTATTAAAGAGACCATGCAGATTTCTGCAGACTTGTTTCCACTACTATACATGGGTAAGCCTTACTACTCCACAACACAGTGCTACAGCACTACAGTATAATGTCTCTGTGTGTACGAGCTACAATAGGCCTACAGAACACAGTGTACAAGTTAAGCATAGCGTACTAAGCTTGGAGTCTGCCCGTGCACAACAGTGTGAACGAGTGAATCGATCGGAGCGCCACTCGGCTGGAGAAGCAGGAGGTTAAGGCTAGGTTGTTGGCAGAGAGAGAGAAATAGGAAAAGAGAGAGAGAGAGAATGAGTGGTAAGGCTGTCGGAGTGAGCGGCTCTGTGCCATATTTCGCAGAGCCTGAGCCAAAGCAGTTTGGCTAGGGCTCTGTGAATAACGAGTGAGCTCTCTGACCCTGCCCCTTTATGCGGCACAAGGTTTATGGTCTTATGCCCACTGCTATCAGTCAGTTGCTGGCATGAATTGCCAGTGGGGAAAACAACAACAACAACAAATATATGTATATATATATATATATGCATATATTTTACAAATATACTTTGCCTTGAGAGTTTGTGGTTTAAAACTATGGACAGAGGTGACTCCAAAATAGTACTATTCACTAAGGGGTGCAGTCCCAAGAGGAATAGTACTCTTGGAGGCACTGAGGCCTATAGTTTTAACCAGAAACTTGAAATTATGCAGAGTGTATTTGTTTTGTGTTTTCAATGGAAAAAAAAAATAAACAAAAGAAGGGGAAAGTGTGAGGCGAGAAGTTGTGTCGTGCATGCGATGTTGGGGGGGGGGGGGGGGATTCTACACTGACCATACAAAGTAGCGCACAATGTCAGAATTACTTTGTGTTGTCAGAATTACTTTGTGTTGTCAAAATTGTATTGTTAGACTAAATCATTATTAGAAATCATTACATTTCACCGAATGAAGGTACGGAGCAGTGCGCAATGTCAGAATTTCTTTGTGACATTTCACAAATAATTCGGAAAATGTCGTCTTAAAAAGTGATGTCATTTTGCAAATAGTAGGTACGCCATGGAGTGTCACTCATGCCAACATTCTGACATAGCTGAAATTTTTTTTTTTTTTTTTTTTTTTTAAATCCAAAATATAAATATGTTCAGGCCTACATATTACATATATATATATATATATATATATATTATTAGAAAATGTCGTCTTAAAAATATACATACAGTATATACACTGTATGGCTGGATAATTTAATAGTGCACATGTATGTATATCTAAATATAATTATAATGTATATATATATATATATATATATATATATGAAAATGGTCTCATACGCATGTAGCCTACACTTGTATATGGGTGTAAAAAACAAAAATGTACTGCGTATGGATGAACATAACAAAATGTTCCTTTACCACAGTGATCATGGTTTAAACACAAACAGGGAACACAAACAGGGAGTGCACATGAGTAGTAGTTGTTTTGTCTGTTTTTCACACTGAGTATCATGGGCAGCCAATGTTATCCATATTCTGGTCCATCAGTATGCACCATGCATTATTATTATTTTTTTTTTAGTACTTGTCTTCTCACTCCACACATCATTTTATTTTTGATGAAGATTTGAAGTTTGGTAGTTGAAGAGAATTGTTCTGAAATTACGCCTAGTTGCTACATTGTAATATTCTTCTATAAAAGAAAAGCAACAAAAATGCTATCTGTGCGAGTGTGCTCAGTGACAGAGTAGTGGCACAAAATTAAATCTTGCCAAGCTGTTACAGTTTTGTCATGCACTTATGGGCCCATTAATTCCCTGTTTGTGATTAAAACATGATCACCGTGGTAAAGGAACATTTTGTTATGTTCATCCATACGCAGTACAGTTTTGTTTGTTACACCCATATACAAGTGTAGGCTACATGCGTATGAGACCATTTTCATGTTGAAACAAATGCAAATGATACAGAATGGTGCTTTAAAGCAGAGGTGATTAGATACTTTATGTTTGCAAATACCAGGAATGCCCAGGGACAATATCTTTTTAAGGATCAACAGAGTGTTTGTAAACAAGTTGGAGATATGGATCTTCAAAATCCTTTTCTTATGAAACACATAAATCAGGACATGGTACGCAATCAAAATGGTATGGTAACTTTTTGTTGTCAGGAATAATTATTGTTCAAACTTCAGGATATAAATGCTCACACTGGGGATTACAATCAGTCTCCCAAGTGCACTTTAACCCGTTGAGGACGGTTTGATTTTGCTACAACATGCATTTCCCATAGACGCTTGCCCGAGTATACTCGGGACTCGTCCTCAACGGGGTAAAGGGATAGTGTAGTATTGGTAGAGATGAGGATGGGGCCTATAACTTTTTGCGAGATACCAAGAAACCACTTATGAAATAGTACAGAGCATACCATTCTAAGAGGAATTCAAAGTTTATATGATGACAATCGGTTTGGGAATGACCGAGACATCCAAAAACAAAGTAAAACAAACAATCAAAGGTTGGTCCCACCTTTTATCATAATTGCTCTGTTTTGGATATCTCAGCCATTTTGAAACAAATTTTCATCAAATAAACATTGAATTCCTCTTGGAAGTACATACTCTTTCATATTTCATGAGAAGGTTTTTCATTATCTTACAAAAAGAATGTTAGAAAAGATAAGTTACTGTTAAACGAGGAATGTTTGCGTGCATTTTAATTTTGCAAATTTCGCGAGCGCCAAGATTCGCGAAATTAAAATGCACGCAAAATTTCTTGTCTACGCTATTTGCATTGAACGCCGGTGGCAATTCAAGAAAATTTCATGCCACGAAAAAGACTGTCGGCTCCAATTCACGAAAATTTCGTGCCGTGAATATATCGTGTTTTACAGTAGGTTTCAACCAAAGCTATAGGATCCCTTTTAAACCTTTTGAGTAGAACATTCTGTATGTTCCCCTCCCTGCCAGTCAATATCCATGTATTGTTGCAGAGACTGAGCTTTGATATCAGTAGTGATCACACTGTATATTGTTTGTGATTTGTGAACAATTTTACATGGCATGGCGTTCTTGTACCAGTTTCTTTTTTCCCCACTTTGATATGAATGGCTGAGTGTAACCCAAATTTCTCTGACTGGTATGCCCTCTACTTCTATGCTTCTTAAATGTCTCATGCATTATATGCATTGTACATTGAATCACCACAATGGTAAAGTCTTCAGAAGAAACAAACAAGCCAAACAAGCAAACATAGATGCACACCTGCATGAACATCCCCCCTGCACACACAAAAGAAAGCAATAATAACAAAATTAATTTATGAAACCTGTTAAGATATGGAGAATCCTGGTGAAGGTTGTACTTTCCAATGTAGGTAGACTTAGGTGAAGTTGTTTATTCAGCAATTTATTTATTTATTTATTTATTCATTCATTTATTCATTTATTCATTTATTCATTTATTCATTTATTCATTTATTTATTTATTCATTTATTTATTTATTCATTTATTTATTTATTTATTTATTTATTTACTTATTTGCTTATTTATTTATTCATTTATTTATTTGCTTATCTATTTATGTTTTTTAATTATTGATTTATATATTTACATAGTGTACAAGTTGTTATGTGAAAGGTAAATGAAAACCAGCATTTTATGGTTGTTACACAGTTTGTTTGTTTGTTCATGCTTGTATAATAAGTAAAGTGATATTTCATGGATGAATTAGCTGAATTAATTTTAGATGATGACTGATTAGATGAATATAGGATGAGGTAATTTACAGTCAGTTCTTCGTAAGTTGATGGCACATACACACTGTATGTCCATCAGTTGGCTACATCAATGAAAATAAGAAATCCCAATTACATTGATTCATAGCCTTACTGGTTTTGCTCCTCTATACAAGCAGAAATCACATATCTCCATTAAAGTCAATGTATTTTCCTCTGTCCCATTAGGATTGATGTATACAGAGTTGACTGTGTGTAAATTTCATTATTTTATTGTCATTAGTAGATTATTCTATAAATCTATTCAGTTGTACAACCCTGTAATTTTGATGTATTCAATAATTTTAGATATTTTATTGAGTTATTTACATTGTATTCATTTATTCTTTGTATGCTTTCATTCATTCATGCATTACATGCATTGATTCATTCTTTCATTTATTTATTCATCATTCATTCATCATTCATTCATTCATTCATTCATTCATTCATTCATTCATTCATTCATTCATTCATTCATTCATTCATTCATTCATTCATTCATTCATTCATTCATTCATTCATTCATTCATTCATTCATTCATTCATTCATTCATTCATTCTTTCATTTCATTTCATTTCATTATGATAGCCATCATGCCCAAACTCAGAGTTTTCCTGGTGAAATGATAGATAGCACTCAGTTTTGGAACTGAATGTGCATGTTACGTTTGTACCTCATCTGTGCCTGCTGCACATTAATGCTTTTTTAGATAGCTTTCATGTCATTTACAGAATTGGGGAAAGTACTATCTCTGTCATTCCTTGATAGCCAGATACTGACACATGCATTTCTGTGCAAACAGCATACAGGGGATGAGATTATCAAGGGATAATATCAAGGTGGTTACCTTCATGTGTGGCTTTTCATTAATCTGTTCACTTTACGTGCAGATTAAAGTAAGATTAGTGTAGTTATTGGTGAGCATACCAAAGTTTTAAATATTTTTTTTTTCTTTATAGAAGTTCAGAAATAAGGACTAGAAATTCATGTAGGCAAATTTTAAAGGCATTTACCATTTACAGATGAAACATGAACCCAGCTTTAATGCTTCAAAATAGTTCTGAAATGTGAGTTGGGGGTAGAAACAACCAATGTAAAAATATTAATCAGTATAATCAATATTAAGTATTGCTGAACGTACAAAATGTGAACAATAGTTATGATAAAATTTTTTCTATAATAAACCATCTACAGTTACGGTTTATTGAGAAAATTAGTGATATTTCCTTATATATTAGGCTTTATTGCAAAATTTTCATATGGTAGGATGTTTTGTGATACAACTGGCCTACACATAAGTTTGCTTCAAATATGGTAACTCAAACATTCTTTAAATCACTGCTCCCAATAACCTTCGAAAAGAAATGTACATTGTGAATTGCAATACAGGCATCTTTGTCATCAGGAGGCTCATATGTGATATTCTACAATAACATGACATGTGAGCGATCACCAAATTATACGGATAGAGAGACAGACACAGTTATTATCTGCCTGCAGAATTGCAGATTTTTTGCTCTATTGTATACATTATATGCAAAGAAATACATGTATGTGAAATAATGTTGTAATAACACATTTTCAGTTGGGTAACAACGAAAACGTGAAATATCATAATAGCCAGAAAGGTTTGCCGGAAGTATGACAGTCAAAGGGCATAAACAGTCGTGGTTGCTATGTACTGTATACGCCGAATATTTCGCGAGGTTTTTATTTTCGCGAATTTCGCGAGTCGGCTGCTATTCGCGAAATTAAAAACACGCGAAAAATATTAACCCTAATGCCGATATGAATGTGACGTACGCGTATACAATTCTCCGTTCAGTACAGGACTCAATGATCGCGAATTTAACCACTCGGGGAAATTGTCGGGAAGTCCCGATTCGCGAAAATTTAGACTCGCGAAATGTATGGCGTATACAGTAATTTCTTATCATTGATTATTGATAATAAAATAAAAAAATGGGCAACAGTAGTACTCACTGATCTTCTGCGCTAGACTGAATTGCATAGAGCTTGTTGGGAAATACAATTGCTAGGGCACGGTAGATTGTCACGTAACATTTTACCTGCCCACAATGCTGAACAGGGAGGTCCGTTCAGGAATAAAAGTTGCATGTTGCATGCATGCAAATCAAAATTATTCTACTGACCATGGGTATGTGATGATTGTGCAGTTCAGCATGTAAGAAAACTGCAGGCAACGGAACAGACCTATTCATGTGTTGTAGGCTGGTAAAGATAACCATGCATCTTTGTATTCAAGATGTGACTCCAGTCGTGGGATGGGAAGAGATATGGTTCAACTTTTGCCATTCTATACAGATTCATTCAGAGATAAATGGTTGCCTATGGTTACTCCTTTTGTGAGGAGGGTAAGTAATGAATGTACAGTCCAGCTTGATAGTTGCTGTGGACCTGTAAAATTTTATACATACATGTATATCCATGAGAAAGTATGAGTTTATTTTTTACAAATATTTTTTTTTTTTGTTTCCTTTCAATGCAGATTCATTTGGAGGTGGTAGCCAGTTGTTACATCACTCGCCTACAGCGGTACCCAGCCTCCAGCCGTCTGAGGAAGGGGACAGGAAGGTAAGGCGCGGTCTTGTGAAGAGACTACCACTGAAAAATGCACAGTTTCTTTGTTACAGAAAGAGACAGATGGACAGACAGACAGACAGATGATGGACCAAAATGTGACAAAACAAAAAATAAAAGGGAGATAGTCTCTGTTCAAGTTTGCCAGCATGCACACTTGCTGTGAGCATACTGACAAAAAAGTGGTAGACCTATAAGAATACTGTTTGCTTTGACGTTGGTTGCATATATCCTTATACAGTCTTTTGTGTGTATGAGTGTGTGTGTGTGTGTGTGTGTGTGTGTGTGTGTGTGTGTGTGTGTGTGTGTGTGTGTGTGTGTGTGTGCTCTGAGAGATCACTCGCCCACAGACTTGCCTCAAATAATGTGCCAGCATGTGAGAACGGTTACCCATAGCAACGCGACATACATATCTCCCACATTATTGTGCCGCAGAGAAGTTGCCTGTTGCTGCGGACTGCCGCCGTGCATTGTGAAGTTGTTTAAATGAAAATTTCTTCAGGATCTCTGCGAGTGGTAAAAACTGTTCCTCAGCCATATACCCTCCTATGGCATTTATTATGATGCATCAGTATGGATGTGTATCATTTGATGAAATGCCATTTAAAATAGTATTATGAGATGCTATTTGTGCATTGCTGGAAGAGTGGATATGAGTAGGCATACATATAAAAGCTGAAATTTTACCAGAAAATTGTAAAATTTGGTGGCTTTTTTGCATAAAATGATCCCCCCCCCCCCCCAATTGGGGGCCCTAACAATAATCGGTGCCAGTGAGCAAACTCAGCCAATTTCAGCCAGTGTTTTATTAGATGAAAATCAGGATGTTTATATAAAATAGATATATAAGTGCTTCAAACTAGAGGTGAACTCCCTCTGGCTTGTGAATTGATGAGCCTGCTGTCGTAAGTTGAACTTTATGTAACTGTGATACCCTTTAAAAAGAAACGAACCAGGTAAAGATGTAATGATATCATCAATGACACTCTTAAAATCGACGACAAAGCAAAAACAATATACGCGTTGAAGTTAACAACTATATGCTTTTAAACCAAGAAGTTTGTCTTGCAACCAGCACAAGCACACAAGATTGCAAAGGTTCCACTCGCTGTGAAAGCACAGATTTTGTCTCCGAAAGATAGACCAATGATTAAAGGGATGGTATAGTGCTGGTGGAGATGAGGATTGGGCTTTTAACTTTTTGCGAGATATTAAGAAACCACTTATGAAATAGTACAAAGCATACCATTCTATTAAAGAGGAATTTAAAGTTTATTTGATGAAAATCAGTTTTGGAATGGCTTAGACATCCAAAAACAAAGTAAAACAAATTGATCGTAATAAGAGGTGGGTCCCACCTTTTATTAGGATCGCTCTGTTTGGATATCTTAGCCTTTTCAAAAACCAAGTTTCATCCAATAAATGTTGAATTCCTCATGGAATCATTTCATAAGAGGTTTGTCATTATCTCACCAAGAAATGTTAGAAACCTGAAGTTTGATTTCAGCCAGAACTATATGACCCCTTTATAAAATGGGAGAGGAGATTCCTACCATCAAATGAAGGGGGTGGGGAGTTTATGTACATGTACGTAGTCCCGTTGCCAATTTGAGATGACCAAAATGTGGTTGTACTCCGTGCATGTATTTAGCGTTAAATTGGATAAGAGTCTGCTATTGGTTCCCAGTGACTAACGAGCCATCCTACGTACCAACTGACCTCAAATGAGAAATGATAATTCAATATGCAGGTACCTTAATGAAATAGCTGTGCTTCTCTGCTGAGCTGAGTCCTCGATAGTGAATAAAATGTTTATCGGGGACTGTGTTTATGAGACATGTATCAAGCATATGTGTCACATATATTATGATGACTCAAGTGTGATGTGATTTAAAAAATCAAATTAAAAAATAAAAAAAGTGTGTGGATGTGGAGATTCTTGTGTGATTTTTGGTACCTGCATTGGTCAAAAGTGTTTTTTTTTCAGATGACTCATGTATATAAAGCTAGTTCATGGATATGACTTACACATATGCAAAGCAAAAGGTCATTTGAGAATGTTTATGAATGTTCCATTGACTTAAAAAATGGAAAGAATCCTCCGACAAGCTCTATTTCAAATGTTAAAAGTTACGTCTTTTAAACTGGTTGGAACTGTACAGGTGAGAGTGATTCATCAGAAGTGTCTAACAAAGCTCAAATGTCAAGGGTCATCAAACTTGGGCTATTAACCCGATGAGGACTGGCTGATTTTGCTACAACATGCATTTCCCTTAGACACTTGCCTGAGTATACTCGGGACTCGTCTTCAACGGGTTAAACAGTGTCTTTTTCCTGCCAAAACTTTTGCTCTGCATGTGCAATGATGATTTAACCCGTTGAGGATGGACTGATTTTGCTACGACATGCATTTCCTGTAGACACCTGCCCGAGTGTACTCGGGACTCGTCCTCAACGGGTTAAGATATCGAAAAGAATGTTTAGAAGTACTAGTAGACAATATTCATGATATCAAAGTGGTGTGTGGTCAACAGTAATGGTCAAAGGTCACCATAGTCTGATTACAACTGGCATATTCTTCCCACTACGACTTCAGGTTTGAGAATGTCCAATTGTGATGTGATGTGGTAAGAAGGAATAAAATGAATAGTCAATCAGTTGCATGCAAAAGAAAATGTTGAAGCTCAAAGGTCACTTCCAGCTATAACTTTTGCTAGGAACATGTTATGACCCATTTACCACCCGGTTTCCTTTCGTATCCTTCATATATAAAAGTTGATATGAACACGTGGCAAATTTTGATTGTTGAACTGTCATTTGTCAGGGTCATTAACTTTTGCCAGTTTTATCAAGTGTGCAACTGGAGCATTGGCACATAAAATTTATAAGTATTTTCCTCAAGCTCATCATGTTTGGATGAGTGGAGACTCATTGACAGGTTTCTGTCAAAGTTTTCTGCTGGTGTCGATATCCAGCTCTGCAAGATGAGTCATGCAGTATGTACAACTGTATGACTTCAGTAGGGTTTCTCCCGTCTTGTTTCGGAATAGTTCCACACGTAGCAGTGTTAGACTCAAACTACAATGCTTCTCCATCAGTTTCTGTGTGGGGTGATGCTCTGTAGCACCCAAACCCTGAATAGTGAAGAGATTTTCTTGAACAGCAGAATATGGCCTTTGGGTCTGTTAGCTGGCCAAGATATGAATGAATGGAACTGCATTCAAGATAGATGCGTATAGCGTGTACAGTGAAATGAGACCAGGGGGATGGAGGGAGACAGACTGGGTGAGGATGGGTTGCCATGGCAACATGCTTTCTCCAGTGGTTGACAGTGGAGAGGAGTGGAGGCTTGTGTATAGATGGGAGTGGGATACGAGTTGTCACTCTCTCCCTCCCCTCCCTCTCTCTGCCTATTTTTCGTTCTCCTGTTCAGCACAAGAGCTGGAGCCCCTCGAGGTCATATGCGCAGCATGTAGCTGCTCCGTGAGGCTGTCAAATACGAGAGAGGAATGGAGGGAAAGAGAGGGAGAGAGAAAAAAAAAAGGCCAGTGGAGTGCATGCATGCTCAATTTTTGTGCGGGTCAGAGAGAGGTGACGCGCCCGAGAGAGGGAGATTGGTACTAGGGAGATGGCTTCTATGGAGTCTGACTGGAGTGTAGTGCTTCCACTGTGCTAGTTATTGCACAAGCTCTACAGAGAAGTCATAGAATTGTCAAAACTATATGAATTCTACTTTCGTAATTCTTTTCTGCTTCATTGTTTTTTCTCTTGCACCAATGTATAAAATGGTGTAGTAGATGCCACACTGTTTGTAGTAGTGGCATGCAGTGCATAACAGTGATGTCAACAAGTTGATTTGAAACACCAAGCTTGAGTATTATCATACTAAAAGATATAAATTTCAAATTTTGCCAATGGGCTGATGAGCCCAGATCTTGTAATTATGCAGTCTGTTCAAGATACGGCCATGGAATGCTTGTGATGTGATTATTTTTCTGTCATGTTTTTGTTTTGTTTCTGTTTTGACGAAAAAAGTTCTGCAGTCTGACCATTCAATGGAGTTATGAGTTCATTGATTCGTGAATGAAGTACACGTACACAAGTGGAGCTTGGGCGAACACAATAATGCTTGTTTGCAGCGGTAGTTATATTGAGTGTCATTGGAGGGACAGAGTAGAAAGCTGTGCCTGTTGCTTTAATGTATTTGAGATTAAATGATGTATCTGCAGAAGGTTGTTGACAGAATGTTTGCATTCTGCAAATCAGTCCCTGGTTGAGCCTCGAGTTAAGGCTTAACACTGTGTTCTTGGCTGTCCATTTGCACCCCCCCCCCCCCATCCCATTGCTGAGGATCAATGTCAACAACTGCCATTTCACTTCAACAAACCAGGGGCAACTGTGGATAATTACGCAGACTGTTTTACACTATGAAAACATGTCTTTGCTGTGTTAGTGTGATTGTAGTGACAATAATCCATGGACAGGGCTGTGAAAAGATAAATAGAAAAGAAACAGTCAAAACCCTCCAAATTTGAATATAATTTAAAAAAAAAAGAATAAACTTTTGCATAGACAGATAGACAAATAGACACGGAAAGTAAAGTCTTCCATTGAGCACATTGAAGACAAGTATTCAAAGAAATGAAAGCAACAATAATGCAGCAACTGACTGAAGAATTTGGGATAGAGTCCCATGTTTTGAGAACAGTGTAGTATGTTTTTAACTAATACCCTCCAAATGCTTTCGCCAGAAACAAATGATCCCTGGGTAAGATTTACAACACACTAGCTACTTGTAGATCTGCCTAAATTCTTTCGAAATTCTTCATTATCAGTGCATGGTTCATACATGGTAGAGCAAGCCTGTGAAATAGTAAACATCTATTTTCTTGATGGTATATAGAATAAATGCACTGGATGCATACTTCACATTAAAGGCATAATTTATTATTTGCAGATGAAACAAAAACCCAGCATTAGTGCTTTAGAATAGTTCCAAAATGTGAGTTTAGGATAGAAACAACCACTGTAGAAATTTGAGCCCATATAATCAATGCTGAGTATTGTTAAATAGACAAAATGTGAACAATAGTTTTAATAAAAATGTTGCCAGACTAAACCGTCTACAGTTACATTTAATGAGAAAAATAGTGATATCTCCTTATATTCAAAGCTTGAGTGCGAAAAATTTTATATGGTAGGATGTTTTGTGATACAACAGACCTACTACACATGGTATGTATCAAATGTATCATGAACATTTTTTAAATCACTGTTCCAAAAGGTAAACAGGACCTTTAACCCGTTGGGGACGGTTTGATTTTGCTACAACACGCACTTTCCATAGACACCTGCCCAAGTATACTCGGGACTCGTCCTCAACGGGTTAAAGAAGAGGGCTTGTACAGGTGTCTCTCACTTTCAGGGGTAACCAGATTGTCAGTATTTTTGTGAGACATAATAACACTTTACTTTCATTTCTTAGGTTGACTGCAATAAGGACTTTACTAAGTTATTTTAGTCCTTAAAGGACAAGTTCACCTTCATAAACATAAGGATTGAGAAAATGCAACAATATTAGCAGAACACATCAGTGAAAGTTTGAGGAAAATTGGACAATCGATGCAAAAGTTATGAATTTTTTAAATTTTTGTGTTTGAACCGCTGGATGAGGAGACTACTACAGCTTGTGAGTCATATGCGTACAACATTATAAAGAAAATGTAAAAGAAAATTCAACATATTTTCACTTTTTTCGCATAATAAAAGAGCACTTGACTTGCCTCTTTCTAAAGGCAGGGGGAATAATATTACCCATAACATTTGTCGGTAACGAGTCAGGGGAATGTGTACTTTTTTCAAAAGATGGAATTTTGTGAAATTCTCTTTATATTTTCCTTATATTGTTGTACGCATGTGACATCTAAGTTATTCATACACTGCTGTAGTCTTCTCATCCAGCGGGTACTGCACAAAAACTTCAAAAATTCATATTTCTTGAACGGATTGTCTGATTTTCCTCAAACTTTCAATGATGTGTTCTACTAATATTGCTACATTCTCTCAATCCTTATGTTTATGAAGGTGAACTTGTCCTTTAAAACATATAGGACATATTTATTCACCAAATGTCACTTTAAAGTATGAATCCATGAAGCTATTTCTGATTCCAGCATATTGATTGCTTGATAGGATGTGTTACGGGTGCTGCAGTGCAGTGGTGGCCATCTTGAGAAGTACCTTGCACTTTATACATTTACGTATGTGTGCAAGAAGGTTGATAATTTTAGAATCATTAAAGGAATAATTGCACCAAATTTGCCCAAGAAATACATATATGTGGCACTATGATGTCACAGTCCTGTCATCAAAATGAGTATGTGGAGGTGATTGTTATGCAGCCCACTATGATGATTTGTTTACAATTTGAGGAACTTTCTCAATTGTTTATCATTTGTCTGCCTTTGGCTCTCACAGATCTTTGGCTTTAGTTTCACTGGCATTATAACTCAGATTAGATATCTTGATTCATACCTCTTAATAATAATATGTATGATTGCAGGGACCTGCGTTGTTGTTGTTGTTTTTTTGTATGACCAAGCTCTGTATATAAGATCATTTTGATATTTGTCATGGAACTTTTGATGCAAGAGCTGATTTATATAAATGTTCATGTGCCATTAGGGGAATACCGGAAAAAAAATGGTGGAAGATACGTATTACATTTTTTTTGGTGTTTTTTTGCTTCATCTTCCTTCTGTGCAAGTGTATGATGCATTGATTTGTGTATTTGCAGACCAGTAACGCTTTATCATAGTTTGCTAGTTTCTTCATTTTTTTCCCTCTAAGCTTCTTTGTACAGATTATTTTGTTAATGTACAGCATGGAAAAAGGCTTGGTGTAACTAACTGCCTACTTTATTTTCTGCGTTCTTATCCACCCTGCCAAGATTTTATTAGTCAAAGCTGGGTCACATTTTCTCGCTGTTGCATGGATCTTTCCGTGACCCGGAGAGATAAGAGTCGCCCGTAGGCGAGGCTGCCACTGCCTTCGGCCGAGCCACCGTTCATGCAAAAATGCGCATTCCCAGGTCGGGTCGGCTGCTGGTCAGGCATAAAGCTGTCACGGCAAGGGACAAATGCTACTTGCTGCTTTGCTGCCGTGTAGGCTGCTCGACAGTGGTAGGTTGCATGGGGGCCTCTTTACACTGGTTGGGGAAGCGCCTTATCTGTATACATACACACAGCTGCTTGATAAATTGAACCATTACATGCGTGGAGGCAATGTATGCAGTGCACTCAGAGTGTATAGTCCCAGTTACTATGTATACTGTAGTGCTGCTCAGGTGGCTTTGCTTTCGTAACACATTAACTTTGAGGTATAACTGGTATATTGTCTTTTTGTCAGAATTGTAAGCTGTAATTGTGTAGATACTAGCCTCACATTATTGTGGGATCAGTTTAGTGCAAAGTTTAAAGCATCCATCTTTATCAATATTATCAAATCTTTGAATCACAGGTTTTCTTGGAAAAAAAAAGACCAAACCAAAAGAAAGAATCGACACTCATATGTGAACACACTAAGTTGGAAACTAATATTTTCCACTGTGGTCACTGTCATTATACTGGGCATTCGCTATTAAAAAACAAAACAAAAAACGAAACAAAAACAAAAAAACTACCTTGTAATTCTAA
Organism: Diadema antillarum; assembly: GCF_040938485.1. Lineage (NCBI taxonomy): Eukaryota > Metazoa > Echinodermata > Echinoidea > Diadematoida > Diadematidae > Diadema > Diadema antillarum. Next base: position 1,048,972 of record NW_027271524.1, on the reverse strand, counting down.
GTACTTGTATTATCTGCATCGACATGTAGGACAAGATCATGACATAATTTAGGATACTCGCCTATAGCCTATTGCTGTATATTTTTGCAGTGATTACAAAATCTTCATGATGTCGATGATCACCTTTGGTACAAATGAAACTTTAATCATTTGTATTAACTTGACTCAAACTACACATATCTTTCAGTTGTCTTGATATGCGCCGAGTGCACGTCACATTTATTATTCAGCCATAATACATGTACAATGTACAGGTACATAGAATGATATTTGTGAAAATGAGAAAAAGATCTGCGTAGTTGTACCTGTGTTTTACTGCATCTGTGCTGTATGGATTTCTCATCCAGGCATATTTTTTTTTTCTTTCAGCTGAGGAGAGTTTAGGTCTAGTTCACTGGGTAGTAGACACAATGACTAAAATCTATTGACTATCAATATCAATGTGTAGTTATGCTACTCCATTAGATGCCAGTTTGGGCTCAGCATATTGTAGATCCCATTTCTCATCCAGATCTTTTGCCATGTTTTTACCCCTCAAAAAGGATTATCACCTCCGAGAGTTACATTTAACACTTTCTTTTAGCAAAATGCTGGAGGATATAGAATGGTGTGCCTCCTGCCCCCCCCCCCTAAGATTTTGCTGTATATTCAAGCTTTGCTGATGCAGCCTCTTGCCTCTGTTGTTGTGGGGTAGTCAGTGATTCCTTGTGCTTGAAATCCTGTCCAGCACTGAAGTCTGGATGTCCGCAGAGTAGCCAATCGCGGAATCTCTTCGCATCCTGACTGACTTGGCGAACTGCATGGCTGGAAGGAGGAAAGAATGGACGAAGAGAGATAGAACGAGAGAGAGAGAGGCAAAATTTGCATTTTCAAAGAAATCCCTCAAGTTTCACAGACTTTGGGCTCAAAAAGTGGCGACGCCACTCCTGACACTACATCTGATTACGGCTTGACAAGGCATTTCTCTTTGGAATGATCTGAAAAAAATGTAGGGAAAAGGGATATCATCTCCGTGGAAAGACAGTCTCTGCGTCTTATCTCTGGTCTCTGTGACTCCTCTGTTCAGAGCAGTATTAAGTTTTTGTTTTTCTCAATAGGCGTGTCTTCATCAGCCCGAAGTTCAAACTAGCGGGACATTTTGCGGTCTTAGAAAATAGCCCGATACAGCGAATGTGCGTCTTCATCAGCTCGAACAGCGTGCTTCGGGAAATTAGTCCGAAAATTGACGCATGCGCACTTTGCAATATTACTCTGCCTGGCTCGCGGTTCGAAAGTGGATTTCCCCGCTCAAAATCTCCTATATCACCGTATGTACGATTCTGCAACCAGGGAGGTGAGCAGTACAGCAAATTCTCTCCAAAGGGATATTAATAACGCTGCTCTTTCTTCTGTCCAGTGAGGCATCTTATATGAAATTAACGAATTGCAATGTTTAAACAAATCCAAAATGCACACAATCTGCAAGAATCTTCAGCTAAGGTAGAGTGGACCAGAAGAAGTTTACAAAAGAACAGCTAGCATGCACGGCACTGAGTTTTAACAGGGAGGTGAGAGAAATCACCTCCCTGGTTTTAAAGATGACAACAACAGGCCTATAGTACACACATGTGATCCTTGAATACACCGTGCGTGTAATGTACTATACACAATCACTAGCTGCTTGTACATGCGCTTTCCATTGCCAGCTGGCTAACCAGAAGCGTGGAGGGATCGAGAAAATTTCGGGCTGATGGAGACGCACCCAAGATAGCGCGCTATTTCACGAATTAGCGCTCTAGTTGACGAACTAGACCAAGATTTTGGGGGAAATTTTCCCGATCAAATAGCGCGCTATCTGCGTCTTCACTACACAGATAGCGCGCTATTTTGACATCGGACTAGTTTGGTAACCGCAAGATAGCGCGCTATTTCGAAACTTCGGGCTGATGAAGACACGCCTATTATTACTACTCTCTCTCTTGTAACTCCAGGAAATGGTTAACAGCAAATCTTATTGATCAGAATCTTTGCTACATTGGGTAGTTCAAGCATCTTGATTGTGGTTGGAGGGGGTGGGGATGGGAGGTTTACCGAGATGCTGTGCTCTAGCTCAGGATTGTTATTCTGAAGAGCTGCTATGTGTAAATCACACAGATGCACAGTGATGGATATGCATAGTAAATTTACAAACAATGTTTTCTCATGGAAAGACAAAAGCTAGACTGTGCATAACATGTCCAATATCATGCTTTTGAACCAATATTTTTCCTCTCTGACATTGAAAAAGGAAAAAAAAAATGATATATAGATATTCATCTTCTGATCAAGAGTTCTTTATAGCACATGAGAAATACTCCCTTGACCATGTGGTAGCTGTATGAAAAAAAAATCATTACAGGCTGACAACAACAACAACAACAACAACAACAACATTTGGAAAGGTATGGCTAAAGAAGGGAAGACAAAGCTGCAGATACTCAAATAGAAGAAAATGGCAAAGGAAAAGTGAATGAGAAAAAAAAATACATTGGGATGAGGTTAAGACAGGATACTGTATTCAGGATTGTACACATGTGTGTACAAATACTTGTGTGTCTCAGGCTCTGTATTATATGTCCCTCTATGTATTCAAATTCAATGTTAGCCATAGGAGGAGGGGGAGGAGGAGGACAACAGGAGGAAGAAGAAGAAGAGGAAGAGGAGGAGGGAGTGAGAAGGAGGAGGAAAAGGAGGAGGAGGAAGAGGAGGAGGAGGAAGAAGGAGAGGAGGAGGAGGAGGAGGAGGGAGTGAGAAGGAGGAGGAGGAGGAGGAAAAGGAGGAGGATGAGAAGGAGGGGGAGGAGGAGGAAGAAGAAGAGGAAGAGGAGGAGGGAGTGAGAAGGAGGAGGAGGAGGAAGAAGAAGAGGAAGAGGAGGAGAAGGGAGTGAGAAGGAGGAGGAAAAGGAGGAGGAGGAGGAGGAGGAGGAGGAGGAAGGGGAGGAGGAGGAGGAGGAAGAAGAAGAGGAAGAGGGGGAGGAGGAGGTAGTGAGAAGGAGGAGAAGGAGGAAGAGGAGGAGGAGGAGAAGTAGGAGGAGAATGAGGAGGAGGAGGAGGAGGAAGAAGAAGAAGAAGAGAAGGATGAGAAAGAAGAGGAGGAGGAGGAGAAGGGAGTTGGAATGCTGAAGAGGATGCTTTGGAAGAGGAGGAGATGGAGAGGGAGGGGGATGAGGAGGAGGAGGATGTGGGAGGGAGGGGTGTGGAGATGAGGAGGAGGAGGAGGAGGAGGAGGGAGGAGGGAGGGAGGGAGGAAGGGGTGTGGGGATGAGGATGACGAGGAAATAGGCCAGAGGGAAGAATGGAATCCTTGGGTGAACTAGCATCGTCGTCGCCAGGACTTTATGGTTAGTGAGCATCCTTTGCATTTACAGACGGGTCGTCGCCTCCTATGTCTGAAACCTGAACGTTGCCGTCCGTACAGTATGGTGTCTGCAACAGAAGCAGTATAATTTTCCGGAGAACTGGACTGTTGTCTCTGCCTTTGTCTCACTACTCCTCTGTCTGCAATTTACTCCTGGTCTTTCATGAGCTCTCAACCTCTCTATCTTTTTGTCATTTATCTCTTCATATATGATGTTACCTCTTCCAGTAGCTTTTTTGCTTCTCGTAGTATTTGTCATTGTTGTTCTGTCTGTCAGTCTGTCTGTCTATCTCTCCCTCTTTCACTATGCCACTCCCCCCCCCCTTTTTTTCCCTCTCAGAATGCTTTTATGAGATAATAGTGCCTTTCTCATTAGGCGTTTTCACATCAGCCCGATAAAAATCCAAGCTCGAGATATTTTTCGCAGAAAATAGTCAGCAAAATAACGCGCTATTTCGAAACATCGGGCTGATGTGAAAACGCCTTTTGCAAAAATTTCAACATTTTGGATGCGATCAGGGTGGGTGTCGTTTTGATTCAGCATTGTCAGTGTAAACAAAAAAATGTGAATCTTTTTGGATAGCGATTATACGCGAAGAGCTGGGTCGCGCATTTTATGAATGGTTTCTTAATACTAGTCTATGTCTTAAGGCCAATTCAATAAGCCATGGCATGCCAAAGAATGCTAAAAGAAAAAACAAAAATATCAAGGAGCGACATGCGCGGTGCATTGGGGGATATAACATTTCAAAATTTTTTGAGGTCACTTTCTCACTGCACAACACTGCATCTTTTTGAAAAAAAAAATCACACAAATTTGTGTGATTTGAATTGTGACCCTAAGCTTGCAAAAAAAAAATCAACACACACTGTTGTTTCTGTTCTCACTGTAAAACTTTTGAAATTTCGATCGCAATCTGGATCATGACTATAAAAAAAAAAACATTATTTTGGTGGCAATGAGAATGGCATAACAGTGCCTGCAAATTGGCACTATGTCTTGGGAAGTGAGTCAGCCAATAAGAGTTGTGAGAGGATGCAAAGAGACTGGATGGCAACAGGCACAAGGGAATGGAATGGCTACCTTTTAGCCCCTGCCAAGTTCTTTTTCCCTAGTTTTTTGTGAAAAATTTGCAAAAAAAAATTGTAATCAGAAAAAATGGGAGAGTACAACATACATTGTACGTAGTCAGACTCTTCAATTGGGCAAACTATGAAATAACATTTTTGATTACACATGAAGTTTGAGATTGTGGACACTTTGGAACACTTGCTGCAGATCGTCAATGTAAATACTTGGGTACGGCAAAATGAATCAGACAATGCATGCTTTAAAATGGATGTGAGGCACCTTAATGATGACTGTCTTGGTTTCAAAAAACAAACAACATATGTAAATCATTTCTTCTATCTCAATTTTTCGCTTTCTTTTTCTCTGTACACAGTCTGATATCATTAGGAGTGTAAAGACCATAGAAACGAGCAAAATTCTAAAGATTAGTAATTAATGCTGCACATGCAAAAAATGACAACCCTGCATTTACAGGATTACCACTATTTCACAAAACAGTAATTTAATTGCCGATTACATGTGAATATTCAGAGCTGCTAACTAGCCAGCTGTTTACAATGTCAAGCGTGTTTGAAGTTTTTTCTTGAAAAAAAGAGGAAAATACTGTATGTTCTTGGAATGCAATATGTGCTTTTTGTGAAATTTGATTGAGGGAGTGCAGTATACATGCGCTAACAAGTAAAACAGATGATTTGAAATAATTTTGGACTGTATTATGAGCTTATAACCATTTTTTGGTTGGAAAGGTCAACTTTTAATTCAATATATCCCCCTCTCTTTCACTAAAAATGATTGATCACGTTACATCACCCTCCCGAATCTAAGCGCAAGATGAATAAAAGAGATTGAGAGCGATTGAGGCCAGTAGGTGATACTGTGCATCATAATTTTCCTCCTCCTCCTCATCATCATCCAATGGCTTTTCATTTGGTCACCATGACAACAAAAGATTGAAGACTTATGTGTGTCATAGTGAAAGGTCTTGTGGACTCTTTGGCTGTGGTATGATACTGCACATCGTATATATTATCCATCATCGTTATTTACATCTGCTAACCTTCAACAGTGAGATAGTTTGTCAATTCTGATATTTTAAGCATTATTTGTTTTGTGTAGCTCTCTTTGAGAAAGTGAGATTAGCTTCCAAAGGAATGTGTTTTTAAAGAAAGTGCAATTTGAAACTTTAAGTTCATACTAATTTTGCAAGGGGGGGGGGGGGAATTGATTTCTCTGCACAGAGTAATACAATTTGCTTTAATCATAAGTTTCTGTGTATACAGACTATATTCCGTGAAACACATAGTTGAACTTATTCTCCAGGCATGATGAAGAGAAAGTATTGTTATTATTTTGAAGTCCAGGAAGAATTACTGGTTTTATTTCAAAGTCACAAGTCTTTTGTTTACAAAAAAGAGAAGAAAATACATTTCATGTTTTCTTTATAAAAATATTTACACTGTTGTGAGTCTTTATATGAAATTGCTTTTGTGATATTATACTTATCCCTTCTCTGAAATTTTCCGCAACTCTTTTACCAAGATTAGCGGCATCAGGGCGCTGGCTGACAACAAAGAAACATCTAAGCCCACGTAGCCTCGTAGGTTGCCATGGTGTTTGTATCACTCCCGAGAGTCATGCACTAGCCTGTTCTAATTAATTAGGACTCTCTCTAAATGTGTATGGAATAGGACAAAGTGAGTCCCCCCAAATCCACCTAATAGATCTCCGGCTAACTTGGATGTCTTTGGCCGCAAAAGCTGCTGTCAGACACGGATGAATGTGATTCATTTTTTAAGGATAGGGAAAGGGGGGAGGGTGGGGGGGGGGGGGAGAGAGCTCGTGTTATCCGCTGTTTTTTGCGCCGTCCATTCACCCGCCCCTCCAGTAATCAGAGCGTTGCCCCGTAAAAGAAAAAGCAGGAAACAGATCCCAGGAGATGGCAACATGAAGATGGAGGGAGAAATCAGGAGGCAGTCGAGGGATGGCGGTGGAGAAAAAAACAGAGAGAGAGAGCAAGGGGGATGAAGGAAGAGATAGAGAGAAAGAGAAAGAAGGGGAAAGAAGGATAGAGAAAAGAAAAGACTCGAATCACAACATAGATTATGTTCGTAGATGGAGAGATGAAGTGAGCAAAGGAAATTGATGGGAGGCAGAAAAAGAGAGAGGAAGAGATGGAGGGAGAGTGAGGGGGGAAATTGAGTGAGGAAGGAGAGACCAGAATGAGCGAGGGGGGAAAATTGCAGTTTGGTAATTGCCAATTTGATGTATTCAAGTCATCGTGCAGCGATTTCTGCTGGCTTGATGAAATTATGGTAATGAGAGGGAACAGGGGGATATGTGTTGCCGTAGGGGGAGGCAAAAATGACTGCATAATCACACAATAAATTATTGATTACTCATTTGTGTATAACAATCGGCATCACTGCCTAATTCATTCAGCCTGTCAGGGGTGGGAGAGAAGGGAGCTCCTGATTAATATTGTGTGACTTTTGAGGGGAAAAAAACCCAATATGTAATTTGGATTCATGTTATAAAGATGTTCATGTCAGATGCAAAGTGAAATATGGTTTGGATACATCATTTTACTGCAAGTTGTCTTTAGTACCAGGGATTTCTGTCCGCTTCTTCTTAAAATAAGAAGTTTTTAGACATTTCATCCCTTATTGTTTTAGTGATAGTTTCTATGTATGTATATCCAGTTATTTTAATCCACTATATTTATGTTTATGCAGCCACCTATTTTTTGCTATTGCAGGGTGCTACATTACTTTTTTTTTAACCACTTACCCAGTCGCACAAACAGATTTTCAAATTGTTGCAGAACACATACGCGAACATGTATTTTACTTGCCGGAAAAGAAAGTCCAAAGATGTAAGAAAATTAAAATCACTTTTAAGTCAAGGGCATGATAAAGCACAATCATTTGAATAACCAGCACATGTTGGTTTGCACACTTATTGCTTGATCGAGTGTTGTGTTGCATGGCATCAGAGCTTTCTCATCTAAGTGCTGGTACGTTGTTGAAATGAGCATCACTAAACAGTCATTATCTTTGGGCTTCTGTATGATTGACTTCATGGGTTTAACTCTTTATGTGCCATGGTGGAAACCCCCTGTGTGCCACGTTATTCTGAGACACTAAGGTAGTCATGCTTTGAGAAAGAATTCTGTTTTTCCAATAATTTTATAACTTCTACAAATTTCTGTTAAGATGGACATAATAGTAGGCATAGTTAAAGAGGAATACCAACCTTTGTTTTGATATAAATTGTATGACGAATCTTTTTTGAATTTTTCTTTAGAATGACAAGTTGCTACATTACTGTAAAGGCGTGACTTTTGCACATAAAACCGTGACAGAAATTTAAAGAATGTACGAGCAAATCTAGTTGGGTTACACCGCTTCATAATCAATCACCACATAGAATGCGAGCCGTATATGAGAGGAACAAAAGCACTAGAAACGCTTTCATTGTGCCGCGGGATTAGCAGTGATTAGCGATTTATCGATCGGTTTTGGCGGCTTTGTTTGTTGAGCAGAATATGCAAAGTTGGCACGCCGTCGACTGAGTGGGACGTGCGAACGTGGCACATAAAGAGTTAAAGAGGGAGGGGAAAGTGGGAAAAAAAAGATGACTGCTAAACCTCTAACTTGTCCAAATTTTCCCCCATTGTTCCAAAACACTTGTCTAACTTTGATTTGCCTTTGGCAAATGGGCAAGCGCCTTTCTTGCACCCTGCTATTGACAATTTCATCATTCTTGTTCACCTGCCCAAGTAGCTTTATAGCCCTTTTGAACTTCTAGCACTACTTAATGGCTTTAAAAGTGATGACTCGCCATGGTTTTCAAAGAGTTCATCACCCCCTCCCCAACCATCTTTTCAGTGTGTTCCTGCTGTAATTAGGCTGCGTTCATGTAATTTTTGAAGCCAGAAATGCAAACATGAATCATGATTCAAAATGCGGACATGAAACTCATTTACTGTGAGATACATGTAGCATTAATTCAACTTTTCATTGATGCTGATTCTACCTCAACTCAAGGTCTGCCATTGCACAGCATACTGCGCAGTTTGACCCAGGAAGTATAGGTCAACTTCAGCGTGCACTTTCTCAATTTTGTTGTTGTTGTTGTTGTTGTTGTTGTTTTTTCACCAACTCTGAATCCGGACAGAAAGTGGCATCATAGAATCTTGATTGAAAACTTCGTTGCATTCATGCAATTTTGGCAAAGCTGATTCTGGCAAAAAAAAATAATAAAAAATTGATGGAGAATGCACATACACGTATTTCAGCATTTCATGTTGCCGTTTTGATATGTGTGTACTCTTGCAACAGACAAAAAAAAAAGAGATTGCAACAATGCAACTGTGTTTTAAACTAAATGTGTTTGAAAACCATGATTCTGGGGAGAAAAAAATGGAGCATGAACACAGCTTCACTGTACCAGAGGAGGAGAGCGAGTCTTTCCTCCCAGAGCTGCCAAGGGAATGCAGAAGAGAGCCAGGGGTTAATTGTAAGCAGGAACTGAGCAGAACTGGAGACTGCAGAGATAAGCCATGTCAGCCAGTAACTGCCAAAAAAGAGATGGGAAAAAAGAAGAAGAATATTAAAGACAGAAAGTAAAAAGAAAGAAAGAAGCGGTAAAGTTTGAGGATGGGAAGAAGGCACAGATAGTGTGTGCAAAAGGTAGCAAGTCCTCCTATTAGCACATCTGAGCCTTGGGAGCGAGTCGGCCATCTTGGCAGGGAATTCTCGCAAAGGCCACCTTCCTGCAATCTTGCCTACCTTGTTAGGACTGTACATGTGTAGATGGTGTGGTGATCGTGTCATCTCTGTGAGTTAAATCGAGGAATCAATATTCACGAGGCTTGTTACTGTATACGCCGTTATTTCCGCGTACAGATATTTTCGCAAATGAGGAGGTCACGGACATTTTCGCAAGATGTTGCTTTCGCGAATTGACACAGAGGCCTACATTAAAGTGCGCTACTACCTTAGCGTATGGTAACATTTTCGCGTGTTGTTAAATTCGCGGTCCAATTGAGATTCGCGAAATTCGCGAAAATAACAGCTTATACAGTATACAAGTAATGGCACATATGCAGACTGGCCGGGAAGACCATGGTCTCTTAAGGGCTTTTTACACTTGTAAATTTTTGCTTAGCCCCGGACCAACGGTGGGGCTAAGGGGGGGCCTTAGCCCCACCGTTGGTACGGGACTATCCTTAGCCCACTTTCTGTTTACACTCGTTTTTGCCAAAGTGGGCTAGCCCCACCGATAGTACGGTACTATCTGGCCCTGCAAAATAGCAGGGGTTAGCACCGCAATTGCGGTGCCAAGCAAGTGAGTGTAAACAGAACGAAAAAATAATCCTGGGCTAAGCGACGGAGACGAAGTGCGACCCTCACTGACCAATCAGAAACGAGGTTATCAAGTGCTGCCGGTGCGTGCGTGTACGCATACAGTACACAGCGTAATTATGAATATTCATGTGGTTTGGAAAGTCCGGGGCTAAGAAATATGAGTGTAAAAAGGTTAGTTTTCTCCTTAGCCCCGGACAAGAGATAGTACGGGACTAATTGGCGAGTGTAAAAAGCTGAAAAAATTGGTACGGGACTAACGATAGTCCTGGGTCAGAGAAAGTCCGGGGTTAAGAAACACAAGTGTAAAAAGCCCTTTATTGTCATAGACCTATTTGCTTTTAAAGCACTGTAACTTATGTTGGCCATAACTGGGGACAAAATATCATTTTATATTCATTATATCAAAATACGTATAAGAACAAAATGTGATTCAGTCGATTATGTAATGAGTCAGATGCATTGCTATATCAGCGCATAAGTCAACTATTGATAGGCATACTGAAGCCTGCCCTCCCCCCTCCAAATTACGGCTAAAATAGACATTAACATAGAAAGTGCCCTGAATAACTGAGCAGGTCTATATGACAATAACAGCTGCAGTGATCACAGTTATAATGGTGATAATCAAGATGATAATAATGACAATAGTGATGATGATGATGATGATGGTGATAATGTTAACAATATTACAATGATTATGATGATGACTGTAATAACAATAGCAATGATAACCACGTCTGTGTAGTAATAAGTAATGGGCATACATATAGCAGTTTTACTAATTATAATAGTCATTGCAGTGATGACAGTGACAAGTATTTTCATGATTGTGATTAGCATCAGTGCTATCATCTTTATGTTTCAGTCATCAGTTATACTAAATGCCTTTTTATATACATTAAAAAAAAATTTGTAGTATATCATCAGATGTGGACCTTTCATAGCCATGGTTTGCGTACTATGTCCATTCTTATTTTCATGTTCAGAGCTGAAATGGTTGAAAGCCTCAGTGAAGTTTTTAAAAGCAAACAAGGGTGGTTCGTTTGGTGTGAAAAAGTTTATGATCTCTTCTAAAGGTTGTTAGAGACATATGCCAAGGGTAGTTGTATTCTCCCTTCCTTATGAATCAAGTTAGTCAAAAGATTTTTCATCATTGTGCGAGAAAAATGAAGATATTTGGAATTCTCCTTTTATTTTTTTAATATAATTGCACTGTTGTGACTTCAATATTATCCAGCAAGCCTTTTCCCCTTTCAGAACATTCTGGGATGCAATCATTTCACCGCAAATGTTTAAAATTAATTACTTCAGAATGGTCATTATCTGATTTGTCAAACTTTTCTGATGTGTTTTAACATTTTGGCATTAATTGGCTCTGCATATTGTTTGGGGTGAATTCCCTTTCAGGCAGCCCTTTTGGGCCATGCATGCTGTTTGCCCTGCTTTTGATTTATATTTATACAAATATTCTTCTATTTGCTTAGTCCAGGCATTGACTACTCAGTTGTTATGCATCTTTGTCTTTGCTATGAAATTAGATTTTATTCCAACAAACTAGCAAAAACAGGTGGTGACGTATTGAGGTCTAATACTTCATCGTGTCAACAGAAAAAAAAAGAAGAATTGATTCAAATCAATGCTTCCATTTATAGGGACACCCATTAACTACCATATTTTGCAGGAAAAATATTCCCATATTAAACTTAGTTTTCATGGCAATGCATACTTTTGAAGAAAAACAGAAACTTTCCAAAATATAAGTTGTTCAAATAAAATGATCTTTACCAAATCTTGCATACCCGGTACATGTTTGGCTTGAATCCTGACCAGATAAGTATACCACATGCCAGGAGAGTAGCTGATATCATCATCAGTGTTAACTTTCAGCACGGGGAAAACTTAAATTTATGTAGTTTTGGAATGGTGTATATTTCACTGGAATTACAAGAGATCATGTTAGCCTGAATATACAGGAAATGTGAGAAAATGGAAAAGTTTTCATATCCTTGCCAAAGAAAATCTCGATGGAGAAAAAAGAAATGCTTTAGCCTATTTTCATAGGAAATTATTTCCACATAATGAAAATTATGATATTTTACCTGTCCACTAATACTTCAATGGAAAAAAAACAATCCTTAATCAGCCATTGTTCTTGAAAATGGCACTGGGCGCTAGAGCGGAATTGCAGGTTTTTTGTTCTGCAGTGCACACGCACAGTTGGCTTGAGAACTTGCTGCCTGCAACTATGACTATGATTTAACAAAAAGCCTGGCTGGCTAGCTACATATTTCATAGATGATATACTGTATTAAAAGTGATTTGTGTTTGTGTGTGTGAGTGTGTGTGTGTGTGTGTGTGTGTGTGTATGTGTGAGTGGAATGAACGGTCTCACTGCAAATCATTGGAGCACTCTTTACACAAAGTTAAGAAAAAAAATCACAGCTGGTCTGCAGTTTTTCTGCAATCGAATGGCTATTGGCACTGTTGCCTAGCAACTTTTACTGTATTGCCACAGGAATTTTTTTTTCCAATAATGTGATTTTTCACTGGCAGTTTGAATAGTCTTTTTCTGTGTGTGTGTGTGTGTGTGTGTGTGTGCAAGCATTACACGCATTAAAGGCAGTGATATGTTCATCTTATTCCCTCCCCCCCCCCCATAGGACCAGAGGATATTTTAGATTTTATATAGCAGTGTTAATATGCTGAGCACTGCCCACGCACCAAAGTTTGTGTGTGCAATACTTGCCACATTTCTTGAAGGATTTTATCCAAATTTGCTGTGGAGGTGTAGTTTAAAGAATCTAGCCACCTACGAATTTGGTGTAGTGCCCTGGCTCATTCAGTCTTTACACACGAAAAGGTCAATTTCTTAGGGTCTGCTTGTGTGCATTCTGCTAGTCATATTTCTGGATGAATTTTGTTCAAATTTTGTGAAGATGGTAACATCACTAAAAGGGCAGCATCATTTTGATGCTGCCCTCAGTGTTTAGCCTTTAAGGTCAAAGGTTATATTTCTCTTGGTGTCTTGTTTGTGGCCTGTGGACTGCATTTTGTGATGGACTTGGAATGTAAAAGTCTAGTTGTCTGTAACTTTTGATGTTTCATGTGTGTATGATGGAATTTCATCGAAACTTTTTTGTATTTATTGTGTGTTTTTAGTTATCCTAGTAATTTCTTGCTTATCATAGCTTAACTTTTATAAGAGAGATAGATGCGATTGTAATCATGTTCACTGTAATTACGAGAGAACTGTGCAGGATTGTCATCCAAACACAAGTTAATCCTTGAAGGAATAATAGACAAGAAGTCAATTCATATTCCAGCCAATGGATTTCATTGTCTCAGTTGATGTGGGATCGTTGATGTCATTTTAACCCATTGAGGATGAACTGATGTTGCTACAACACACATTTCTCATAGAAACTTACCCGAGTTTACTCAGGACTCGTCCTCTGTGGGTTTAAGGGAACATCCTATTAAATGGAGAATTTTGTGACTGGTTTTATAGCATCAATTCTTTGTGTGGATATTAACATTTTGGTCAATTCATAATGACTCTGGTATGATATATGTGATGCCATGTGCAAACCCTGTCTCGGTGAACATAATCCCAGCTGTGCAGCGAAGCATGGCTACGTAAATGCTAGAGTGAAGGAGATGGGAAGAGGAAGAAGGAGAGAGAGAGAGAGAGCGCTCCGTATACATATCATCCCTGCGTGTATAATAACCTGTTCGATGGCGACACGGGGTAAGTCTCCCCCCGCTGCCGCTCAGACGACTCTGCCATACTCCCGCTGCTGCAGGTATCGAACAAAGAAACGACTGTGGTAGGCTCATTTCAGCATCGCCTTCAACTACCTAGCCATCTGGCTGATGCCGGGGAGCGCAAGGCGAGAAAGACATCAAGATGAGCGACGTCAAGCCTGGCTGGGCAGGCATCGTGCGTCGCCAGGGAGAGACTGCGAGAGGCTGCGCTGTGTGCGTGCGTACGTGTGTGTGTCTGTGTGTGTATGTGTGTGTGCGTATGTCTGTGCAATGTATATGCCAGTGTGATATACCCATGCATACAGAGAGTTGAGTCATACTGTTCGTGCGAGGCTGATTCGCTGAAGCGGCGATCGATGTTAGCCAGCGGGCTTGTATGTGAGATGGCGTCATGCAGACTCTTGTGACCGCCTGCCGTGTAGCGCCCTCTATGAAATGATTGCATCCCAGAATGTGCTGAAAGGGGAAAAAGCTTGCTGGATAATATTGAAATCGGTCCTTTCCACATGATATCATAACCACAGCGTTATGTCACATTATTGAATATGTGGTCAGTGCTTGTTTTTGAAGTGATCTTGAGAGCTATCTCATTTTCTGCAGGATAAAGAACTGACTTACCAACTGTTACATGACTCAGATGCTGTACCTCAGGCAATTTAGCATTTCATACATGTATTTCATGGACAAAGACGTTATCACTCAAAGGCAAGATATTATGCACAGAACTGTACCTTCCCCATAATGATATCCTTTGGTCTTTTAAGGGGTGGTATAGTTTTGGTTGAGACAGGGATTCAGGTTTTAACTTTTGTGTGAGATAATTAGAAACCACTTACTAAGTATATGAAACCTTCTGATAGGAATCAAAAGTTAATTTGAAGAAAATCAGTTTTGAAATGGCTGAGGTATCCACAAACAGAGCAAAACAAAGTAGTCCTAATAAAAGATGAATCCCACCCTTTAGTAGGACCTCTTTGTTCACAAATGTGGATATCTCAGCCTTTTCAAAACTGATTTTCATCAAATAAAGTTTTAGTTCCTCTTAGAATTGTATGCCCTTTAATATTTCATATGTTAAAGTATTAAAGTCTTAATGCCCATCTCAACCAGAACTATACCATCCCTTTAAATGTATGGTTAACATTCAGAGGACTATGCAATGACTACATGGTGCGGGGCATTTTTCTTTCTGTTTTGTGTTTGTTTTGTTTGCTTGTTTGCTTGTTTGTTTGTTTCACTTCAGTGCAGCGACTAAAACTATAGTGACTCAAACTACAAATAAGGAGTTTATATGTGGAATTCATCTTTTTTTGTGTGTGTTTTGTATGTACAGTAAATGTGTATATCAGTGCATGTACATGTACATCCTGTACAAATCTGTTTGTGATGGACTGGGAAGCCTGTTAGCATGTAGTCCACTCTTTCATTGTTGTGCACAATCCACAACAAAAAACAAAACAAAACAAAAACCCAGATGATGTCCACCCCTTGCTTCACTTGGCTTTTTTAGATAGAAGGCCTACTTTCACAACTGTTTTGACTTGATGCCGTCACATGAGGCAGTTTGAATCTGATACATGAAGCGGGGCCAAATGCCAGTTTGAAAACGTGAGACTGACATGGCTGCTTGGGTAGAGAGCAGCTCACTCTAGAGCCAGAAGCACTGGTTCAGTGCCTGGCCCAATGTCGGCTCTGTGCCAGGGTAAACCACTATGTGTGCGTGCGTAGATCAAGTGCTGAAGAGACTTCACTATCGAGGTGGCTGAGTTAAAGGGAACAATCAAAAGTGTGGAATAAATCTTTCGTGACTGTTCTCTGTGAGTTTAATGAGATTCTAGATACAAATAATGCAATATCAGTGCACTCTATATCTGTCAGAGGGCGACATACGAGCAGGAAGACAATGATTTTGTTTTTATCATTCATCTATTCAAAGAACAAAAATAATAAAGAAAACACCAATCTTTACGAAGATGACATGATGAAAATTTATGTAAATTAAGTAAAGTGAAAAACATTTCAAAATCATTGCAATTCAAATTCATTATTTATTGTGTGTTTATCAATGCACTTTTGGTGTAGAATTAAGGTTTCTAAACGACTTTCAAAGAGATTTGGCAGATGATAAACGCAAAGCTGTTTTGATTATGGGGTTAGAAACACTTCCTGAAATGCTGAAAACAGTGCAATCTCAAACACTTTCAAGCCAGAAACGCATTTCTGTATAGATGATAAAAGCAAAGTCATTAGGAAATGTGTTTATAGCTCAAACCTACCTACTCCAACTATGTGATCTCTGCTCCTCAGGTCAAGCAGCGCAATATGAGCTGCGCTCTGAAAAGGCCTTCCTTTCGACTTGTGATAGAGAGATGATAAACGCAACAACTCAAAAAACGCAATCAGAAAGGCCTTTGCAAATGCATTTTGATAGTGGGTATTGAAAAGTGTTTCAAACATGGGAAAGAGTGATAAATGCAGCCTTATAGAAATTCAAACATGTGTCTTGGCAATATCCTATGAAAGGAGAGGAAACTGCTCTTTCATCAAAGGGTGAGAAATAAAATAATCTTTTCCCATAAATAGAAAAATATTGTCTTTCACTATAACTGGGTGAGTGGTATTTCAGAATACATGGGCCGTAAGTTTTTATTTTGTGTGTCTTTGTCTTCTGTACCCTTGGCCAATCGACCAGCTCCCCTGTTGCCCCAAGATCAACATCCTAAAATTGTATTGACATTGTATGTAAATTTATGTGTTACTCATGGGACTGAGAGTTAAAGGGGAAATCCACCTAATAAAAGATTAGTTTAGTGTGAATAGAAGCGGAAAATTTAGAAGAGGGGGATGGTGAAAATTTAAGCAAATTCTGATCAAAACGAAAGAGAGTTATGATTTTTTTGAAGTGATCAATCAAACACAAATTGGCAATTCTGTGATGTCATACACAAACTCGTGTATATGTCTCCCATTTTGCTCTGTACTTTAGCTTAAGAAATTTTCATTTTCCCATCAAGTAAAATTCCAGTCATGCATGTATCTGCACCCGTAAAACAGATATTATAGATAATTTTCTACATCAAGCTGTGTTTGCAAAAAAATATATTTGTCATCATCAATGAAGAAAACAAGATTTTATGGAATGTCATTGCACAGTACAGTTTTAAGGTGAGTTTGCATATGCTGCATCACCAAGTTGCCAATTTGTGTTTGATTGATCACAACTCAGTGGCGGATCCAGAGGGGAGCGCAACCGGGCGCACGCCCCCCCCCTTTATTTTTTTGTTAAAAACAAAAGAAATAAAAGGAAAAAAATGAGATTAAACCCGGAAGTGGCACCAGAAATATTAGTTGCGCCCCCCCCCCCCTTTACAGAATTCCAGGATCCGCCCCTGCAACTTGAAGTAAAAAAAAAATAAAAAAATAGCTTTCTGAGTTTTTATTAGAATCTGCTAAAAATGTCACTGTTACAGTATCTTGTACATTCCTGTAATTTTCTGCTTCTATTCACATTAACTAATTTTCAGGGTAAAATTCTCCTTTAAGGACATTTATGCAGTTGAAGAGAAAATGAACCAGCAGGGCTAAAACTGAAGTTAAACTTAGGGGGAAATAATAGGATGGTAGTACAAATGCTATAGTATGTATGCTTGCTTCATGTAATTATGAATAATGTAAAATAGTAGATGTGTCAGTTAGAAAACCGAAATTCACTTAAATAGAATGCATATGAATAAAAAATATTTTCTGCCTCAATAGGTTTCTTGTATAATGTGAATACAATAGTTGGTTAATAAAATATCCACTTTACATTAATTGATTGCATTAATCATATAAACTTATTATGTACTCTTAAAAAAGTATTTGATGTATAGAAAAGAGCCCCCCCCAAAAAAAAAAAAAAGAAAAAAAAAGAAGAAAAAAAAAAAAGAGGAGTATCATTTTTATCAAAGATGTTCAGTGTCTATAGAGCCTGAATCAAGTTTAGGAGAATGACCAGTTTAAAATATGAATTCAAAATTTCACTTAATTTGACATAGGACAATTGTTGAAGACTGATGTAGTAGCAGATATTTTGTTGATTATTTACGAATATGTTGGGTATTTGAATTTGATGAATGAAATGAAAAAAAAAATGTCAGTCCCTTTTTCCCATATTTTAGTAATTTGTGTATATTGTGTGTTTACTGCTGTCATTTTTCACAATATGTGACCAGCCACAACAAAAGAATATGAAAGTCGCTGACGGCTGAGCCGAGAAAATCAAATTTCAAGTCAGATCATCAAAATCGGTCAAAACCATCAAATTTCTGTTTTCGACAGAATTTTGTAGTCTGATGTTTTCTCTATCTTCTGCTGAAATTTTGAAGCTAAATGATCAAAGGAAAGGCAAGAAATAAGCGTTTTTCTGAGCCATGATTTTCTGACTTTCAGCTGAACAGAAATGTGTCCAAAGATTCCGATTCAGCTCCGCAGATAGACTCCGCCCCTTACAATGAGGGAGTGATCTCATTGGTCAGTGCATGGCATCCTGGTTACTGATTGGTCATGTGTAGACCGCTGGCGCTAAGCTTGAATGATCATGGCGGAGGTTTGCTGGGAACATACCTTCTATTGTCAAGAGGTGAAAACTGTCTTACCTCCCCTTGATCACGATTGCATTGGAAGGAAAACTGTGAAGGTGGTTTTCTTGAAATGCTGAATTCATAGACCACTCAACACGTTCTCATAAAATCATTGATATCTCCACAACCGAGTATTTTTATGAGTCATGTTACATATGAAATTAAAGCGGAAGAGTAAGGGAATAAGGCCATGTCATTTTCTGAAAATCGTCCTCCCCCGACATTCAGATCCTTTTGTTGTAGCGGGTCACATGTGTGCAGAATATTCAAATTCTTAATCTTTAAAAGAAAGTATGCCCAGTGTCTCTCCAAAAATATTTGCCTATCAGTATGCATTTTATTACCCGCATTGCAATGAAATCGCAGGTAAAACCTTCAGTGATAGTTCTATTATGCTGAATTAGAGGAACCTTGTGAAACATAAATCATGGACTATGCTCATGGACTTGAAAGAACATATTCTTTGAGACATTTGTACCATAAATTTTTTATTTAAAATGATAATTGTGGGTTTGTTCACATCTGTAAAGAAGTATGTACCTTACATGCAGCCATAGTGTTATCATTTGTACGTGATAGAGAGGCCATTCTGTTATTTCATTAAAGTTCCACATCTGATTGGATGATAATTTACAGCCAAACTTCCCCTTTTTTAATATTCATTCAGTATGTAGTAACTCAGGAAGTTATGTAACAATCATTTTAATAGTATTTAGTATTCATTGAATCTAGTATCATTGTGAAATGCAGCTTGGTCCCTCGTCCACGTTCCATCATTCCATTCGATCATTGTCAGTCCCAAGATATAGGCCTCTCAGTGTGGCCACCTGTCCTCAGCAACCACCTGTGTAGGACCTTTAATAGTAGTGGCAGCTAAACCCATGTTTGTAGTATTAGTATCGAAGGGATCTTGTTAAACGGTATGTGGATTGTTTTCGGTTTAGTCTTCCCCTTAGTTTACTGTATACGTCATATATTTAGCGAGTCTAAATTTTCACGAATCGAGACTTCCTGACGATTTTGCGGGTGGTTAAATTCGCGATCATGGAGTCCTGTACTGAATGGAGAAATGTATACACACAGAGTAAATATTTTCGCGTGTCTTTAATTTCGTGAATAGCAGCTGACTCGCGAAATTCGCAAAAATAATAACCTCATTAAATATTCGGCTGTACAGTAGTTGCTTTTAACTGATGGACTGAGGTAATTTTGACTAGGCCTATTCAGTGACTTTCTGTTGTAACAGGTGACCTTGAGTTTTGTCAGTGACCACCTTTCCTTTTCATTTATATCACATATTTGACAAAGACTTCCTGAAAAAACCCCAGCAACAACAACAATAAAGGTCATATTAATTACGCCAACTTGACAAAATATGTATGAAATACCTGTATAAGTAACAATAAATGAATAAGTAAGTAGGTAAGATACATACAGAGATACATATGTTGTACATGATGCAAATGCACCAATACACTATACACGCATTCACATGTATGCATATGTACACACAAACAAACATACATTATACTGAATAATGTCCCATTCTTCCAGCTCTCTGCTGATGGTGTACAGAGACTCCAACCCCAAGCACCTTCTGATCTGGAGATTC
This sequence comes from Diadema antillarum, assembly GCF_040938485.1. NCBI lineage: Eukaryota > Metazoa > Echinodermata > Echinoidea > Diadematoida > Diadematidae > Diadema > Diadema antillarum. The sequence continues at coordinate 1,029,157 of NW_027271524.1, read as the reverse complement.
TCCCGCCTGAAACCCCTAGCAAACGGGAGACCCAAGTTTATGTGTGCGAAGCGCGAAGTTCCTAGGGTTATAGATGCTCTCTGGTGCTATCTAAAGGCTTATTTTTGCAACATACGATAGCAATAAGTAAGAAATCCTCTCAAACGGGAAACATTGATCCAGGGCAGGAGAAATTAAATCTCAAACGGGAGAACGGGAGATTTTGCAAAAACGGGTTTTCGGCGGGAGATCTCCCGTCGAAAACGGGAGAGTTGGAGTCTCTGGGTGTAGCCGAAACTCCGTGTAGTGGTAGGCCCTGTCATAACGAGAGTCTGTTTCTGTTTCAGACGGATTTCTGCGTCACTACTGACGAGTATGCCATCTTTGTCAATATGTATGAAAAACAGTGTTAGATGCATAGTATGGAAAAGAAACACCCCCACAAAAAGGGGGAAAAAAAGAGAAAAAATGAGATGGGGAGGGGGGAGGATGAGGGAGGACAGAAAAAAAAAGAAAGAGAACAGGTGGAAAGAAGAGAGAAGGAGAGGAGATGTGAAGAACAGAAACTGATACAGAATGATGGATTTGGGTGCAGGTTTTATTTGTTGTGATGGAGAAATGAGTCATTTTTTTTCCCCCTCGGTTTTTCTGTTTCTTTGTCAACTGTGAAACCACGGAGGCTCAATCAAATGAGCTCTTAACCCACACACTGCTAGTGCTATAACAAACTATAGAGAGGGTTGAACAACTTGAAAAAGAGAGAAATACATACAAAATCTTTACAAAATCTAAGATTATCTGGGAATTTTGCAAGTAAGAATTATTGGATCAGATTTAAGAAGAAGATACTAAAAGTATTCCACATGTCATTTTTCATACCTCTTTTTTCTTTCTTTCTTTTTTGTTATTGTTATAGAGCATATGGGTTAAATCCGGAACTTTGGCATAACAATGCATGATAGAGGTGAGGGAGTGGTGGTATGCTAGAAAGAGTATGCTTTGTCTGTATACCGCTCCCCACCACCACATAGCTTTCTCTTTCTTCTTGCCACAATTTTCACAGAGGAAGAGAGGCCTCTTGCGGTCAGCGTGCCATCTGGGCAAATGGTTTCAAAATGTACAGTAAAGCCTGGCTAGTAAAGCGTACTGACCCTATAAAGTTGAATGGGTGAGCCAATCCATCTTTGTTCCCACTTCTAATGCTGCATGAATGCATGCCAGCACAGATCAATGTGTATACAGAGCGGCACTGTGCGGGCGAGCGCATTGAGCGCATTGCATTGAGCGTGTGTAAACGAACCTTCCAGTTATGTATACTTGGGAGGCCATCCACAGTCTGTAGTCTGTATAGATTGGGTGCAGTGTTTGTGTTTGTGTGTGGCACTAGGTCAATGTGACCAGTGTGTGTGAGTGTGTGTGTGTGTGTTTGTGTGTGTTAGCTATATTATGTGTGTGTGTGTGTGTGTGCGCGCTCACATGTGTGTTGTTTGTTGTGTTCAGACAGGAAGAGTATGTGTGTGTTGCACACACTGGAGGCATATAGTAATTGGGGGCGATGCTATGCTAATATTGTAGTTCATGCATATTCCATCAGGGCATTTGGGTTGAATGGGAGTGTTCTATTTTGCATGCAGGGGAGTCATATTAAAAGTCAATTTTTAAAGCTGAATGAATCTCTTTTTGTGCTCAGTGGTGCCCTAGTGATATAGTTGTGATGATGAGATTTAATATGTACATGCATTAGAATGCTTGTTTGTGAAGATGTGGAGTTAGAAAGGAGCTTATCCTTAAAATCTCCCAAGTCAGTCACTGGTGTGAAAACACACACACAAGAGTATGCTTCTTTCAATCTGGTGGTTTATGCAGAGAAAACCCACGTACTTCATTGAAATCAATAATTTGTGCTTTTTATTAGTCTTTAGATTTCAATTTGGGTAGGAATTAGTTGAATATCAAATATCTTTAAAAACAAAAAACAAATTTTGTCATAAATTGTATGTTCTACTCAAGTCACTTGATTTTACATGCAGTTTTAGTCTGATGAGTTCGTCTCTCTCTCTCTCTCGAGTCTTTGTTTATTGTGCGACAACATACATACAAATTTACATACACACACGTTCATACATGAAGCATACAGACAACATGCATACACCAAGTGCGAAGGACAACATGCTTGTTTATTCGTGGGATACTAAAAACATCCTGTATTGTGAAAAGTCTTTGTTGTTTTCTACTCAAGACAATAGGCACCTACATCCTAGCATTCTTTGTGTGCTGTGGGCTTCTTTTCTTCCATACCCGATATGTGACACAGATGATGGAAAAAAACAACAACACTTGTCTTTCATTATAGACTGTATTCATCTATTCATTTATCTGTTTGTTTTCTTTATATCATCCTGTAGGGTTGGCCCATTTAGTTATAAAGGTGCTCGGCAGTGTTACATGACTTCATACATTATGAAAATATGTGGAACATACAGTATGTACATGAGTTACACAATTTTCGTTTCCATAAACTTGGGAGTAAGTCAAACAATTATGTACATCTTCATAATATTGAATGCACATACACTTAAACATGCACATTTCCTTCTCAAATTAAGTCAAATCCTTAAGTTTTGCAATATTCTTTATTGTATGGAGGGATGTGCAATTCTGAATATTTCAAGAGAGTGCAATGTACAAGATTGCAGCAACATACAAGTGTATGTAAATGATTATCATTTATATTCATATACCAAATACATTCCATGTTTGTTTTTGTTTTGTTCCAGTTTTGTTTTGCTTTGCTTTGTTATGCTTCCCAGCCTTTCTCTCGGACCATTGCCAAAGGTATATGTGCAATATTCCTTGAACCCATTGAGCACAAGCTGATTTTGCTGTAGCATACATATCACTGAGACACCTGCCCGAGTATACTCAGGACTAGCCTTCAGTGGGTTAAGGAATATCGAGTGAAAAATCTCCTATTTTCACCCAGTGCATGATGAGGTTCTGCCTGGAGAACAGTGCGTGGTAGATCCCTCGTCTTGGCCTTTGCTAGTCAGGAGAAATAGACTGAAATCCACTTTCCGAGTGAACAGGATTAAATTTGCACTGGAAAAAATCCAATTAACATCCCACCAGCCCACCTCTCCCCACCCCCTCCCCTTTTTCCTCAAGCAACACCCCCCCCCCCCCCCCCCCATCCCCATCATCCGTGGTGTATGTTATTTTGGATGGAGAAGATGCTAAAAACGGAGAGCATGAGAGTTCTGTGAGTATCATTATGCCCTCTTGATCTATATAGAAATTCAATAAAGTTATTAAAAAAAAAGGTAGGAGGGAGGGGGAGATGAAGGGATGTACCCATGGGTAGGCCTATCCATGAAGGATGCATTGGAATGAATTAGGAGAAGGGGAAGAAAGGAAGATGGAGGAAGGGGTAATCGATTGGCTATAAAGGAGATGAAGCCTGTGTAGCGCAATGTTGTAAGGAAATGTATCAATTATGAGAAAGAGTTTATACATTTCAGTTTTTATTCTTGATTTGTGCAGGTGCTTATTTTTTTATCTCCCTGATTTTCTAGGAATAAAAAAATAATACAAAACATGAAGAAAGATATAAAACTGATAATAGAATACAATATGCAACACCTGGCAAAACATTCTTCTCTGTTAGACTACAAATGCTTGTAATTATTACAATATACTTCTCTTCCATGTACTGAACATGCCAAAATTGTCTTTTACTGTACCTTCATACATATCTTAGATGTATTTACATTTTACTTGTCTACTCATTGTGCTGAATTCACAAAAAAAAAAAACAAGAGAAAACAACACAAACAAATGTTTGAAAGAGTAAAATATGGTATAGACTTCTATATATTATGCCTACAGCTCAATTGATACTTCACATTATGTGATGATGGAATGTTGTGGGATGTCTGAGGTCCATGTGCTTTTTTTCATTTTTCTTACCATGTTGATTGATAGACATTGTAAAAGAGGGAGTGATAAAGTGGATGATGATCTCCCTGTATTTGACCTCCCCAACATTAGGGGTTGAGTATCATATTTGCTTCACAAGACCTTGTTTTTAATGATTTGTGATTTTTTGCAGATTTTACTTATACTTATTTATATCATTCATATGTATAATTATATATATCTATACTTATCTATATACTATTTATTTCTATATTAGAAATATATATACTAATGTAGATATAACAGAAGCAAAGACAACAGCCTTTTTTTTTCCTAGAATCTTCTCCCCTCTCTTGTTTTCTCTGCACATAGTATCTATTATATTATATGCAAGCAGTAGAAATACAAGTAACCTCACAACAAAGAAATGCAAAGGCCTCCCTCTATTGGGCAGAATAGGCTAAACTCCCTTTATGAAATGCTGCAACAGAAAACTACAGAAACATATGGCCTTTTTTTTCTGCTCTCTCGAAACGAGAAGTGATCCCCCCCCCTTCTCTTCTTTTGAGCGTGTGGTTGAGGGAGCGACGGCAGATCTGCACTAGCGCCACCGTAGTCCGCATGGCTGAACAGCAAAGGAAGAGAGAGCAAGGTAAATAGAGGGAGAAGGGAAGAGAGAGAGAGGGGAAGAGAGAGAATAGATGAGGAGACTGCAGAGCGTGGAATAAAGAGATAGGGAAAAACATGGTGTTTACTGATTCTGGCGCAGCGAGCCTCTAGCCAGTGCGTGTATGGAGGCAGAGAGCAAGACTCACAAACTGATGTAGCAACGGGCACCAGCTGCGAACATTCCCACAAGCCTATTGCCCAACCTTGGCTGGGTATCTCATCTGTGTACATATATTATATGTCTGTGTTCTATAACAGTGAGATACTGGAGAGAGACACTATTACCACGACTGCTTTCCATGCCATGTTTCTCCTGTGCGCTTTCTGAGGCTGGATGCGTGTCCCACACTGAACTTCCCTGATAGCGCGGGATCACGGGAGTTCGCTGGCAACAACACTGCACTGCGCAGAGAGCAGCCAGATTTCTACCCAACGACATTGTTGCCATCTTTCTAATCTATTGCTTCAACCTGCTTATCTTCCGTGTGGTGTCACAGGCTGCCGATCAACATACAGGAAAAAGTGGTAAATCCAAAGAGGTGAGCAGTGGTCTTCATTTTCTTTTTATCAAATTTCGGTTTCCCATCAGTCTCTGTGAAACTATGCCGAGAGAGAGAGAGGGGGAGAGAGGGTGCAAAACGCTCCATCGTACGGTGGCGCATTGTTTTGGCTAGATAGCTCCCTGGTCGTGTGTGTGTGTATGTGTGCACATGCGGCATGCCCGCCGTTCCATTGTTTACATCGAAAGCAAGAGGCTGCCATGCATTGGGCTGGGTGCATGCAGCCGTGGACCTTGATGCTGCTCACAACACTGCGGTGCCTAGCGAGCTGGCTGTCTCTATTGTGCTGAGTTGAGGGCATGGCATAACATAGCAGTGGCAATGGCTGTGAATGCAGCTCGCCTGCAAGTTGAAAGAAGGCATGGCCATGCAGGTATGGCGCTTGCCAGGAATGCAGGGTTATAAATACTGAGGGCTCCAGCTCTAAAAATGTAACCAGCAGAGAGTATATTGCATTGGCTTAGCAGCTGTTTGCAGTTCGTGATGAATTACAGTATGCGGCGAATCGGAAGGGAATCTCACCTTTGCTCTGGGACTGTGAAAGACATTCCAGTCATGCCCAGGGATCGGGAAGAGCTATGGTGCGTCCCATGCAGATACCTCCATCATTCCCACATATATGAATGAATGAAGGGAATGTTGTATGTGAGGGAATTGTGTTGCACATACCCTATGTAACAAAGGCGAGTCTTTTTAAAGTACCGTACATTTAAACCATGCTGTAGTATACTATTTGGTACACAAAGAGAGACGCATGAGGTCACCCATGCATGCAAATGAATTTTATATCACACATCCATATTTTTGCCTATTTATATAATTAGGGATACCAATAGGAGGAGGCATCAGTTCAAAATTTCACTTTAAAATATTTTCGAACTGGTTGAGCCTGAAACCAGCATAACACAGTGCTGGAATTCTTTATACGCCTTGCAAATTGACACCACGTAGCACCCTCGGTTCTCGCAAACATGTTGTTACGAAATCCCATGGAACCTTGTTTTTCTTGAGGTGAACATGTCGGTTTCTGAAGAGAAGTGACGTTCGAGGCGGCCAATGGCGGGGGTGGGAAGATTGTGTTTATATGGACAGTCATGGAGAAGATATTATTGTACACATCCTTTGCTTTATAGGAATCCCCACAGGTTCTAATGATGTTAATGAGCACACTTTTAGAAAACATAGAAAACAGTTAAATACATAAACTACCCTGACACTGGCTAAAATATCTTATTTTGGGGCCTCTGTTACAAAATGGAAGCCCTATATTATTTTGTGGTTTGTGGCAGATAGTTCTTTTGAGAGCAATTGGCTTTATTCAGATAATGGAAATGGTTGGAGGCATACCTTCAGATTCATATTTCTTCATCATATAATGAGGGAACGAATGGACATAGCAACAAAAAGTATGTAAGTTTAAAGAGGACCTTGAGTACGAAAAGTTCCAAAATAAGTATGAGGAATGAGCATTCTTTTAAGTGCATGCTAAAATTGAGATTTTTAGCAATTTGTCAAATGATTGCTCTCGTTTCGTTTTCATTTTTTTAGTCTAATGCAGTGCTTGTGATTGTGCAATCCTGTTTATTTTGGCATGAAAGAAACATCAAGCATTGTAGCGTGAATTTTAGTGTGAGCTATACAATCTTTGCAAATCTGGGCTTTACCTACGTATCGAAGGTTTGATGTCATATCAAGCTTGCCTGTTTGAAAAGTGCAGATTCTAATTTGGGCTTAATGTTCTCATTAAGCGGCTTTCACGAGAAATGCATTAACCTTGATTGCTTCTTGTCACATTGAAAAAAATTGTCATGAGGTTGTGCATTATTCACCAGTATCAAAAAGTTGCACACTAGTGGTATATGTGCACTGGATTATGCAATGCACACTGGATTATGCAATGCACACATCATGTTTCAAAATATTTGTCTAATTATCTGGCAACTTTTGGCACAGTTTTGACTTCTGGCAGTATGGGTGATTAGAGATTAATGAAGTGAAACCAGAGATGCTTATTAATGAGGACAAGTCCCGTGTATACTCGGGCAGGTATCTATGGGAAATGCATATTGTAGCAAAATCAGACCATCCTGATTGGGTTAATCATACAAAGTAGTTGTCAATCTAGAAACTTGGGTATAAAAGCAAATATTTCCCCAACATCTTTAATTTCATAATATTTGGCACAGGGCTACAGATCTGTATTGAAAGCAACAAATCCCTCCCATCCTTTTGTGTAAATCAGAGTAGTATCTAATCCACATCTCCAGTCTAAACACAACAGGTGGATTCGGGGTACAGCTGAATGTCTGTACGACTGGTACATGTAAGACCAAAGAGCAGTACAAAATTGAGGTTTAAATAGAGCTGAGAGTGAATAAGGCCTGGTAGACGGAGTATGAAAGAAAAAATGACTGAATGGTATAAGAATGCAGGATTAAGATGAGAAAGAAGACCTCAATTCTGTTTGGCGGTGTTGTGTTGCCGTAAGTATGCTCCTTGTCGAACAAGGTGGGGGTCAAGAGGAGTGTTCGTATGGGGGCGACTGGTGCGGGGGCATATAGGAGATCATAATCGTGTGCTACTATAATTGTGGCTCCCAAATATTTCTCGGATCACAGAGGCACAATGGTGCCCATTCATGCGGAAGAGTAACGACATCGACAACGTATCCTTACAGAGCATACCATTGCCCTGAATGTCAATGATGCAAGGTACTATAGTAAGTAGATCTAGAGGGCGTGAGAACATTTGCACTTCTCAGACTATTGCTCGTCTGCATTTTGGAAAGAGACGTCCGCAGGCCAAACCATCCGAGTCTTCACCCTGTGGTAGAAATTTGAGGTAGGGGCATCAGTATTGGTTCTCAAAACTTCATGCCAGATTTAGTCGGAATCATCAGCCCGAATGTTTTTGTTTTGACAAACCCAAATAGTTCATCGTGTGGAAAAAGACTGTATGATAGCGGAGTGATGATACATGGATGTGCTACATTTGCATACTATGGTTTTCACTACTGTGGAGTGCACCTTGTAATCTAGGGCTTCTGAGCCTGTGATTTTGGTTGAAGCTATTTCACGCTGCATTGACAATTACAGTTGAACCTCTCGTATCCGGACAAGTCGGGACCGGGGCTCATCCGGATAAGAGATTTGGCCGGATACGGGAGACTCAATGCTTTATACATGTACATATACATACACAGTACTGATGTAGCCCATTGTAGTACCGGAACCACATGTAGTAATGTGTATACTGCAACCTTTTCATTGTTACACTCAGTAACAGACCCAAAAAAAGAGGTTCGTGTTTGCAAGAATTTGGAAGGAAATTTGATGTAATGTATGTTAATCATGTTGGAAGTAATATTTAATTCATGTGTGTTTGTGTAGGAGTTCTCAAGGAGTTGGGAATCCCCCTTTCCTCCCGTAATTATTTTTAAAAAATCACGGCGAGATTGCGTCCGTATAACAGAGAGATCCGGATAAAGGGAGGCCGGATATTAAAGAGAGGTTCAACTGTATTAGTATGACCAGAGTCTGTGTCTTGATTTGTTTTTACTTCGTGTCTCAGATAAGATGGAAGGGAGGTCTCGCTGACTTTATTTATAGGCTGAAGATGATACGGTTTTAATAGATGTATGCTGTATTCATAAGCCACAGCAAACCCTGCCATTCAGGCACACGATGGTTTCAAGTATTTAAACACAGTCATTTCTGGTTTGTTTGTTGTTATTGTTTTTTTTTTTTTTTTACTTGAGATGTTATTATGTTGTATCAATAACCTTTTTGAGAAGGTTGTATTGTTTTCATTTTTGTTGATATTGAGTGAAGATTTTTTCTCGAGTAGAAGGTGAATGCTACCAAAATGCCATATTGTTAGTATTTATGAAAAATAACCCCCACCCCAGCATCAATATTCATATTTTGATCATTTATCAATGGATAGGAGATTAGTCATTTACAAAGCATTTCGAATTTGATAGAAGATGATCATAATATTCTTGATAAGAGCATGTCACACCACTGATGCAAATTCAAAATGCAATCTGGCTGAAGCTTCCTTTAATTCAGTGGAACATGTTTGACAGAAATATCGATCAATTGATTCTCAGGTGACCGACCAATTTGCCACATTTCAGAGCCACATTCATCTTTGCTGAGAATACCATTATTTCCTGAGCATCCCTTAGGTGATGTCATGCATGCAATAGTAGACAAGATTCATATTTGAATTCTGAGTTTACTTTTTGTCAGGCAAGGCCTACAGGTATGCTCCATCCTACGTCTGAATGCATGCTACATCATTTAAATTTTGCCCTTGGGCTTTGTGCAAGTCCAAGATTTAATACTGCAAATTCAGTAGACATTTCTGTACCAAAAACTGTAAAAGAAAATGACCGAACATGAGCATATCATACAATGCAAAAATGTTCCTGTACCATGCCCTTACTTTCAGACCAGTTAAACTTTAGTTTAAGATAGAAAGAATGACATTTTACAAGCACAACAGTGAATATTTGAGCAAAGTTGGATAAAGACTAAGTTATGAAATTGTGAAGTTTTGCTAATTTTCACAACTCCACAGCTCTTAAACAGTCAATATGAATATATGCAAATAGTGAGGTGATGTTGTCATTGCTTTACATCTTGCTGTATAGTTTTGTTTTGTTTTGTTGTTGTCTTTTTTTAGATGATATAGATCTAGAAGTCAATTGCTATAACAACTCATTTCATCTTTTAGTGTGCATCCCTAATGCTCTGTCATTGAAATGAATCATTGACATGAAATATCAATTTGAAATAATGCTACCAGTAGAGCAGTTTACCAAGAAACTGCAGGATCTAGCTTTTCCTTTAATGAAATATTTTGATGTTAAAAATGTTTGTTTGTTTGTTTGTTGTTGTTGTTTTGTTTTTTTTTTCCTGGCAGAAAAGTGCAGTCTGCACATTTAAGGAAGGACAGCCTGTGTAAAACATAGTGCTCTTTAACATTTAATTCATCTTTGTCATTAATACAAAAATGCTGTAAAGCTTGCAACATGAACATCCAAAATAGTACAATGGCACGGGGATGCATTTCATCCATTCTCGCACATGCATTATTCATTAGTATATGCCTACCGGAAGAAACTGGTGTATGAAATGTATCAACTGCAAACAAGATGTCGAAGAGATCAGATTCAAATCAAATTGCTGCTGACTTATTCCAGCGTTGGGAGCGTGTACACGAGCGAGCGAACGAAACCGAGTTGATACATGGAAAGTGCAGGCTAATGCAAACTGTAGGGGTCAATCTTCTCTTTTCTTTTTTCTTTTTTTTTTCTATTTCCTGCCGCGCAGTGCGCCAAATCAGGCGTAGGGGTCAGCGGGTCATGTTGAGGTCGCATTCATGCCAGCAAGCCAGGGCTAAATTCTTGAGCAGCACAATGGAAGAGGATCTGCTAGAGTCAGCCTCGCTTTGGCACTGTGTACAGGAAGAATAGAAAAGACCCCTACAAAAATAACCCACGAAAAAAAAAAACAAGACTACAAACACAGAAAAAAATTGTTTCTGATGCACATCAAGAATGCTTTAGACTTACAAAAATTGGTAAATCTGTAGGCCTATAGTTTTCATAGCAATGGCACTGAGCTGTATGATATCAGTGCCTGTGACAAATTAAGTGCAAATACAAGTAGCATTATTTAGCAATGCCTCTTTGCTCTGTCACTTTTCTTAGATGTTAAATGGAATCACCAGCTATTACCCCCCCCCCCCATACTTTTTCTCTTCATAAGTTCATTAAAACTTACCACAAACAGAGCTACTTTGAATAAGATCAGCAGTAGGTTCACTGTGTGTGGATGCATTGCCAGTGAAATTTCAGGCAAATGGAGGAGAATTGTGACACTATAACATGACCTGTTTACCATGTTGGATGTTAGATACAAATATTTGTCTTTTTCTTGTGTCTTGTGATGTGTGCACCAAATGACCTCCACTCTTTATTTGTGACAATGCATGATCACCCTTACACAAAGAGAAAAAAAAAGAATAATGTTTGTGATCAAGGTTCTTGCCCTTGGCAGTCATGAACTCACATTACAAAACAAAAACAACTTTTCTACGTATTTGGGCAAAACATCTCTCAAAATGTGCATGATATACTTGCCCAAACAATTAAGCTGAATGAGTGTAATAGATGTTAAGCTGTTGCATACCCATTACAGAGCATTGTGTCACATTTTTGTCCAAATTATTTGTTTGGTCATTTCTCCATCTGAGAAGATGGCTGGATAGCCCATATTCAGCTGCACTAGCTGGTCTTCCATGGGGTCCAGTTGGATGTCAGACAGACCACTTCACCAGGTTGTGCACCCTGCTCTTTGCAATGAATGAATGAAGTGGGATTTTTTATGTGCATGAGTTGTGACTCTCTCAATCACACATGTTTGATACATATTAACATAATGAAAGAATGAGATTGAAAAACAGAATCCAGTGAAGGATGCGGTGAAATTAGACCCCCAAAAGTAGTGAGTTATGTAACCCTTTAATTGTTGTCTCTATGATTTAGGCAACAGTGTATGCAAATTGGAGTAGGCCATGATATCATGACCATACAAGTCTCTGTTTGTTTTGTAAACAAATATTAACTAAATCCACATTTGGAAAATGCAATTGTATGGATCATATGTGTTGATTTCATTCTAGAGTTGGAATGATTTAGTATTGATGACTTTTCAGTGGTATGCATTTGTGATTGTAGGTGTAGGCCTATATACCAATTATTTTGTTTCTGTTTGTGGTAGGGACATCATATGTGTTCAAACTTACAGGAGGAGAATTGAGAAGCTACAGTGTATAATCACTTTATTACCTCCGCCAAGGGGGGAGGTTATTTTTGCAATGAAATATGCACTGCTCAAGATATGTCTGACTTGACTCTTCATAAATCTGATATGAATTAAACATGGTGTTAGGTTTCTGTCAGGACATTATGAAAAATATGTGCCACTTGCCGGATTGGGCATGTGGGCATGGCCTCATACTTCCAAGAAGGCAAGTACACATTTATTCTACTTGTCCCACAGTTATATTGAGTTGCCCTGGGCTAGGAGGGAAGTATAGGTGTTTTGTGCCCCAAAAGAGGGACATGATGCTGAACTGGGCAAGTACTGTATGTGTACACTGTACACGGAACATGCCCTGCAGTATTGGCTGACTACTGTAAAACAAGGAATGTTCGCGAACATTTTAATTTCACGAATTTCACGAGTGGCAGCATTCACGAAATTAAAATGCACGCGAAAGTTCTTGCCTACACAATGTACATTGGATGCCAGTGATAAGTCACCAAAATTTCATGCAGCGAGAAAGGACGTCGGTTCCAATTTGCGAAATTTTCATGCCGTGAATATATCGTGTTTTACAGTATCAGCTGATTTCATGACAGTAGGCATGTATACTGCTGATTTGCTGAGACACCCTGTACTTTGTCCTGGCCGTGCCAGTTGAGGTGAACCCAACAACAAATGAGTTTTGCAGAGAGGCAAGTTCAGAATCCCCCCCCCCCCCCTCGCTTTCTCTCCTTTTCTCTCTCCCTCTGTCTCTCACTCTCTGCTGGCCAGCTCTCACGCTGGTAGCAGATTAAAGGCATTATTTACCATTCATTTGCAGATGAAACAAAAATTCACCTTTTTAGTGCTTCAAAATAGTTCTAAAATGTGAGTTGGGGGATAGAAACAAACCACTGTAAAAATTCGAATCCGTATGATTGATGTTAAAAGGATCGTATAGTTATGGTTGAGACCTAATTTCAGGTTTCTAACATTTTTGGTGAGATAATGAGAAACTTCTTATGAAATATGAAAGAGCATGTAATTCTATGAGGAATTAAACATTTATTTGATGAAAAATTGGTTTTGAAATGGCTGAGATATCCAAAAGAGAGCAATTCTAATAAAGTGTGGGACCCACACTTTATTACGATCACTTTGTTTTACCTTGTTTTTGGATGTTTCAGTCATTCCAAACCTGATTTTCATCAAATAAACTTTTGAATTCCTCTTAAAATGGTATGCTCTGTACTATATCATTTAAGTGTTTTCTTGGTATCTCACAAAAAGTTAACAGCCCAATTCTCATCTCCACCAATACTGTACCATCCCTTAAAGCATTGTTAAATACACAAAATGTGAACAATAGTTATAATAAAAATGTTTCCAGACTAAACCATGTACAGCTATGGTTTGTTGAGAAAAATACTGATATTTCCTTATAGGCTTTATTGCAAAATGTTTATGTTGTAGGATGTTTTGTGATATAACAGACCTACACATATGCATCAAGTGTGATATCTTGAAGAACATTTTTTTAAATCACTGCTACCAAAGGTAAACATGACCTTTAAAGGCATTATTTACGATTTGCAGATGAAACAAAAATCCAGCTTTATTGCTTCAAAATAATTCAATAAATGCGAGTTATGGATAGAAACAATCAATGTAAAAAACGTTGATCTGTATAATGAATGTTAAGTATTGTTAGATATACAAAATATGAGCAGTAGTTATGATAAAATTGTTTTCTAGAATACACCGTCTGCAGATATGGTTTATTGAGAGAAATGCTGATATCTCTGTGTATTTTAGGCTTTTTGTAAAATTTGGTGTATGGTAGGATGTTTTGTGATACAACTGATCTACACATATGCATCAAATGTGATAACTCGAACATTTTATAAATCACTGCTCGCAACGGTAAACAATACTTTTAAGAATAAAAAAGATGAAAAAAAAAAGCAACAGAGAGAAAGAAGGAACTAGATTCTCGTAGAGAAGACTACTAGATGGATGGCATTTATAAGACAAGTGAAGTAGAATGAACACCAATGTTGAAAGGTCTATTCTAATGTTAAAGGTCATATTGTATGTGCATTCTTTTTTTTTTTTGGGGGGGGGGGGGAGACATGGGGCATTTACGGTTGGCATGAGTAAAAGATGCATCACTTGAAACATTTTTTTTTTTTGGGGGGGGGGGGGGAGAAGGAAATTTAGTGTGCATTCACTGTTATGCTCTGATGTCATAGTTACATGTGTTGATAGCAGGGAGGCCATCAATATTTACACTATGCTAATTGCTTGGTTCGTCATGCCTTCCTTCCTATGGGCGTCACAGGTGTTCATAATGTCAGCTGGTCTATTAGTCCATCTGTATGCCCCAGATCTACTAGTATAGTTTCATTTATGCTCTCCTGGGCAAAGTTTATTTGCCAACAACAACAAAGTGCTTGCCTAGGCCTTACCTTTGCTTATGCCAGACATAGCAACAAACAAACAAACAAACAAACAAACAAGCAAACAAACAAATAGACAGACTCTATGTATGAATATTTACAACTGTACATCAAACAGGCAAGAGGATCTCCATGTGGAAGTCACAAAATATGATAAACATGATTTATTCTGAAAGAAGCACTTAGATATATTTCTAGGAATGGAGGAAAGGGAGAAAGAATCTGAGATTTGCACTATCAGGGAGAGAACTGCGGCTGCCGTACACCACTCCTGCTTATAGTTGATCTGACTCTATTAGAGTAATATGGTGTCTGTGTATCATTTGCGTGTTATCATAGTGAAGGAGACACCATGCATCACAGGGACCATCCAGCTAGGACATCTTGGGCATGGTTTACGGCAAAGTTGGATGGACATTTGATAAAGGCATTGTGCTAATTATAATGGTGAAAGCATAACTGTGTGCCTGCAGGTCTTGTCCCTTTTTCCTTTCCTCCGAACAGCCCCCTCGTGTGTCGGATAGGAAGCGGCAACCTCCAGCCATCGTGCCCCATTAGATCGTGGACACCGGTCCACTGAGATCGGTATGCCAGCAACGTGGAGACAAATCTCTTCCCTGAATCCATGCCCCATTCATACTGACGCTTGGGTCTGGACTCTGGTTAGGTCTTGCCAAGAATGTGAATGCCCCTCGATCATCTAGGTCTGGGCCACTTGATGCTCAGCTGATGTATCCCAAGAGGTACAGGCTTGTAGTTGATGCCTGGCCCAGTGCAAGCCACATCTAGAGTTGTGGTGTTCAACCAGAAAACTCCTATCAGCTCATGTAAGGCAATATCAGCCTTGGCTTTTTTCCCTGTCAACATGTCAACATGTAAAAGATGAAGCGTAGATCGACTTCCAGTATTAAGTGAGTGTCAGTACCGTGTCAGCGGGTCACCTCAGCATCACCGTGTCTTCGCTCCTATTTCCTGACCATCCTCATTCTCTTCCCCTCCCCCATATTTCTTAAAAATTGACACGTCTCCAAGGCATGTTCCCAGGTATCATATTTCCATGGCAACAGCTAAAACAGAGGTCAAGTGTGAGTAAATTTTTTTTCTGCTCTGGACTGGTCACTCTACATCCAAGAACTCTTGATGTACAGTTACAGGAGATTTGATGTCATAGGAATATTGTACGAGTGACCTTACTCCATAGCAGTGAGAAAGACTACTTGCCCCCCTCAGCATGTCACAGGCCTTAAATGCAAGGAAGTCTGGGTACAGCGAGGTCGATGCAACAAGAATCCGCTTTTGAGAAGGTAAATCGTTGGGTCCCTGAACTAACTTTGATGTGATAGCCTATGGGAATTCAGAGTTTCTTTCATTGTTAGATAAATTTTGGGCCAAAAACACACACAAAGAAGATGAAAGAAGAATTTTTGCCGAAACAAGAAAGAAACGTAAAGGCCCTGAACCAGACAATGTGCAAAATCATGTGACGTGCCGAAATCAGCAAACTTTTCTTGAATAATCACTCTCCATAATACCTGTCAGCATTGTCATTATGTGCTTGTAATAAATGGAGACTGCCCCAGTGATGAGCACCACATGGGCCTATATGTGTGCTCCGTATTTTAATAGCTGAGCTCAATAGGCTTAGTGGATAAGAATGTAATGAAAAGCAGGTCTTTTCTGTGACATACTTTGTAAAACGTATTAACAGAGAATAATAGATTTTTTTTTCTTTTTTGTGAGAATTCTCTCAGGACTTTCCTGTTGGATTTCCGACTTTGCTGTTCATCAATATTGTGGTGTGCTAGTAATACAGTGTACATTTATGGCTGTGTTCCAAGTGTACAGATACAACGAGCATCTGGATATCTTGGAGTAAATTAGACAGGCCCGACGTCCTCGTTACAGCTTGAGTCACGCTGCAAATGTGGAGAGAGGTTTCTGTGTGTATGCATGAGAATAATTCTCAGCAGAAGTGTGAATTTTTGCAGATATTTTTTGCCAGAATGATTCTTTTGTAAATTTTCATCGACACTGCCTCTCATCGAGACAACAATTATCCTCCAGAGATCTGAAGTCACCAAGACTTGCACAGTACTCACAGACCTCAGAAGGCTTGTGCAGTACACATGACCACTGTTGAAGAGGGCCTTTGGAGAGTAGTTCTGATTTCCGGAGATTTGTGAGCATGAATTTCATCGTTCAGACTGTACTGATTGGACATTGATTGTCGAACACAAATACCTGATAGGGATGTCACGTAGCATACGAGTAGCAAGTGGAACCTGAGTTTGACAAAGCAGCTTTACTGTGTACCTGGTGTATGTTTCTTGCCAGGGGTTGATTGTTTTTATTGAGTATCTCTCCATACTGGGTTGAATTTTTGATTCATTCTATGGAGGTGAAATTTGTTTGTATTGTATCAACTTTTTGGAAAACATCAGCTACTGGCTCTCCCATGTTTGCAATCCTTTTTTTTTTTTTTTTTTAATTCGACAACCTCCCTCTGTTCCTCATTCCTGTTTCTGGAGGGCAGACAGGGCAAAATTTCTTGCGGCAATTCAACTTGCAAATGTGGGGAAGGTGGAAGTTGAGTGGGTGCCTTGGCCCCTCCCATCCCATTTATCTCCCTGGCCTGGGGTTATCCCCAGGGACCCATCCTTGGGCCACGGCTGTAACCCGCCCTCCCATTCACAGGAATCCCGATTAAGTGTGAGGGAGGCGAGTCATTTGAGGGGCTAATCGGCTGGGAGGGCTCTCGTGCGCCCTCTTGTAATCAGGCTGATCCCTCTTGAATCCTGGCCTGTGTCTTGTGAGGTGGCTGCCATGAGGTGACGAGGAGAGAGAGAGAGCGGAGTCCAATTATGAGCTCTCGCTGGCTGGCCGACAAAGAGCCACGAGCAGGCAAAAGGGGCTGACGGGAGAGGATGGAGGAAGCCCTCCCTGCTGAGGAATGATTCAGCTCTAGCCATCTGTCCAGAAATTTTAAACTGGCCAATCACAGCACGCCGTGCTCCGTAATTGAATGTCATGCTCGAGGTATTCCAGCCCCCCTGTACAAAATGTCGTGGATGTCCGTGCAGCATATTTGGCTGGCAGGCTTCGAACTGATTATACTGACTCGTGAAGGAAATACAGTATTCCGCAGTCATGATTATGTGATGCGTGCACAGTGAGATGACACTGAACGTGATTTTCAGCTAAATGGTGTGTCATCAGACCCACAATGGATAAGTCCTGAAAACTGACCTTCCTCCTCCAAACTCTCTTCCTACATTTTTCTGTTCTGTCTGTGACTCAATTTTGTATCCTCTTCCCCCTGACAAAAATGAAGGAAAATAACCCAAAACAAAATAAAGATAAAAACAAATATTAACCATACCAGACAACTTTTGAGCATTTAAATTCTTAGGATCCTGATCAACTTCAACATAGCAAAGAATGATACAGTGCATGATATTAGTGTCAGTGATGTGTCCATCGCTAAAATAAAGTGTTGAATCTACGTGTACGCAACTTGCAATCGTGTAGAGTCCAGTGCAATGAACTCTTGTGGGTTGTGTGATTATGCTGATACTCACTGTTGGGAGCTGCGGAGCACTATGGTAGAGATTCATAAGCCTGGATATATCAAAAGTGCAGCGCTAGTGTGATAAACAATCTGATCTGTACGTGTGTCGTTGTGCAAGTCATTCGGATGAAGCTGACATGGGATAAAATGTCCTCCCTGTTGGCAGAGCCTGCGAACATGGACGGACTCCATGATACGAATAAAGCTGTCATGTCAGTAAACTCCCGCAAAATATTTGATCAATTTCCTGCCACAGATAATACGTTTTCCCTCCCGCGTTTGGATCCCATATCTGCCGCGATGATTCATGCAGTGTGCAGCACGCAAGTTATTGCCCTTTCACTCACAGCTCCTTCTCACTCACCCCCCCCCCCCCCACCATCATCTACTCGCATCTCCCACAGACTTTGATATTACCCAGAGTTAATGAGATGCAAATGATGTGCATGATGAAGTCATGTGACATGCATGTACCAATGGCGCATTATCCAGCTGTTCTTTCCATTCCGCTCTTGGGGTTAAAACTATTTTCCACGCATCTCTGTGCTGGGCTCTTTCTTTCAACATCACTCTCAGTATTGCCATCCCTGTCATTTTTTTTGTTTTTCTTTCATTTTTTTTTTCCAGTTTCTGTAATAACGAGAAGTGTTCCGCAACCATGGGAAAGGAAAGGAAGGCCAGCCATTCATATGTCACAGCTTCCCTGCTGCAGATGCTGTGAAACAAATGATTTCTGCGTGCACCTTCGTGAATTTCGCGACGAACCAAGATTCGCGAATATAAAATGCATGCAAAAGTGTTTGCCAGCGTAATGCACTGAATGCCCGTGGCGATTCCCGAAACTTTCATGCTGCGAATGTTTCTGGTTATATAGTATCATTTGGATGCAGTGACATGGTACTGTTACTTTAGTTGTGGTATGTTAAATCAAAAAGGAAATGAAGATATTCTAGGCTCAATAGCAATAGCATTGACAAGCGTTACAAAGGATATTTCACAATCCTCTAAACCTCTCTTGAGTCATCAAATATTATTCCATAGGCATACAAATCTGTGCTTTAAGACTTTTATCAAAATCGAAAATTTTAATCTTCTAGTTATAAAAAAGAAATCCAATAGATTTGTGAATCTTGATACTGAATGAAATGAATATGTGATGAATATCCAGGTACAAAACAAGATTTAAATCAATATAATTTAGTACTGAATAACCATGATGTGATAAATGTGTATGTCTTTTCATTAAAAAAAATGGTCATGTGTCTCTTCCTAACCCTTGGCATTGCGATTCTGGATTGTACTTATCTCATGAAGGAGGAAATATTCATTCGAGTTGAAACTGCTTTGAGTGCAAAAAGAAAAGATGAACCTGCCTCAAGCATTTTGTATGAGTGTGTGTATGTGAAGGATTAATATTATCTGTTTCTCACATGAGTTTTAGCAGCATTAAAACCTTGATAGTTGGATAAGCTGTGGCATGAAGAAATAACTACATGTATGTTATGCATACAGTAAATGATCACATCTGTGAAATAGTGGGCGTAAGAAACAAAAATGATGGAAAAAATAAAACCAGTAACATATGAGTGTTGTGGCGGTGATGCAAAATCGTCATATGACCAAAACACCACTTCTGGAATCCCCACGGAATGCAGTGGTACAAGTGTAGATGACTCAACAGCAGTCCACAACTTTGTAGATGTTTAACCAACTTTGCTTAAATTTTCACTTATCTGTTGCTTCTTTTTTTTTGTCAGTGCTTTCGCTAAAAATTGAAATCTCTTTTTATCCCTCTCACGCTCTCTCTGAAACTCTTCCCTTTCTTAGTGGCACAGATTTAAGGTACTGTTGTTGTTGGCTGTGCCATTCGATGTTTTTAGATGCAACTTTCCCAGATTGTATGGTGAGTCATACATGCAGTTTTGTGATGCCTCTTGCATACATATTTGGCTGTCTCTGCTAAATTAAAAGGTCATGATGCACACTCGTAGATGGCACGATTTCTCTCTCCCATCAAAATGGTGAAAGCATAACCACCTGTAAAGATTTCATCTCGTATCTTTTCCCATCAATCATCACAAGGATTTTCATTTATTTTTTTTGTAACCAACATGCCACCATTATTATGTTGCTGTAGGCACATTCATGCACACCCAATATTGATGGGTTTCAAAAATCAATTTTTGTTACGCGATGCAAAAAACGATAATTCTTGAGTGTGAACACAGAACCAAATCACTATTATGATCAGCATCATGATGCAAAAATTAGTCTGTCTTGTTATTGTTTAAACCCTCATGATAATTTGCCTTGGGAAGTGTGTGGGAACGGCACAGGAAAGAAAGACATTTTTTTTATTTACCTGTTGAGGATGAGTCCCAAGTATACTCGGGCAGGTGTCTATGGGAAATGCGTGTTGTAGCAAAATTAGTCCATCCCCAACGGGTTAACATCATGATGTAATTCGCAGAACAAGGCCAGGGTGAGGGTGTACAGTGTCAAGCACTGGTCATTGTTGAAAGCATGAGCAGATCAGAGATTAAAGGGTGTGTACAGTTCTGGTCGAGGTGAAGATTTAGCTTTTAACGTTTTGTGAGATATTCAGAAACCACTCTGTGAGATGTCAAAGAGCATGCAGTTCTAAGGGGTATCAAAAGTTTATTCGATGAAAATCAGTTTTGAAATGGCTGACATATCCAAAAACAAAGTGAAACAAAGAGATACTAATAAAGTTGGGGCATGTCGCCTTTTATTATTAGCACTTTTTTGGATATCTCAGCCATTTGAAAACCAATTTTCGTCAAATAAACGTTGAATCCTCCTTAAAATTACATGCTCTTTCATATTTCATAAGAGGCTTCTCATTATCTCACTTAGGAATGTTCAAAACATGAATCCCTACCTCAACCAGTACTGTACAGTCCCTTTAAAAGTGCCCTTCTTGCAGCAAAATTCTTATTATTTATTTATTTTTATTTTCATTTATTCATTTTTTTTTTGGAGGGGGGGGGGGGTCTTGTGTGAATGGCAGCAAATAATATTGATCTTTGCAGCGCAATCCAAAAACCAGTATCAAACTCTGTATGTGAATGGGCCTACAGTACAGTCACAATGATAAACTCAACATAGGTAGGGTGGAGGATGCTGAGTAATGGGGAGAAACAAGAAATTAGTCGACAAAGTGGAAGGTAAATGGTCTTTTTGGGTGTGGTTGGTTTCCATGGTAACTAGCAGCATGAATTAAAGGCTAGTTAATAGTAGGTCTTATTCATTGTGTGATGAGAAAGACTGGGTTGATTTTTGATGGATACATTATGTGCTTGTATGTGCATGTACCACACAGATTATGTTTGATAGTCACAAGGTTTGTTGATTTCTATAGGATGAGTATTTCAAGGTCCTGTTTACCTTTGGGAGCAGTGATTCAAAAAATGTTCAAGATATCACTTATGATGCATATGTGTAGGTCAGTTGTATCACAAAACATCCTACCATATAAAATGTTTGCACTAAAGCCTAAAATATAAGGAGATATCACTATAAACCGTAACTGTAGACAGTTTAGTCTGGAAACATTTTTATTATAACTATCGTTCACATTTTGTATATTGAACATACTTAACATTACACTGGTTGTTTCTATCCCTAACTCACATTTTAGAACTATTTTGAAGCACTAATGCTGGGTTTTTGTTTCATCTGCAAATGGTAAATTATGCCGTAAAGATGAGTGACGCTTTTTCTCCTCAAAGGTATCAAAGATGTCAGCTCATCAGATGACAAAAATGTATCCCAAAATGCAGCCACTCTCATTTATCATTTTTTTAAACAATATCTCTGAAGTAAGATCGGTCAATTTGTTTTGTTTTTTTAAAGCATGCCTACAGACTCCTGTGTGTCCTAAGATGCACAAAATGCCTCAATTGGCATTAATCATATTTAAACATCTATACGCAGTAGTAGAGCTTTTAATTACTTTCCTTTCGTGCTTGTGAATAACCTCTTGCCAACAAACTGTGCCAAGGGGGTGGGTCTGTAGTGCAAAAAAAAAAAAAAAAAAGACAAGAAAAAAAGAGAGTGTAATGTGCCCCAGTTTCTTTATCTTCGTGAATTTTACAGGCATGGCTCCAACTGATTCGCAGAGTCAAGCCTGCCCTCAACTCTAGATTCATCTGGTAAGAGGCAAAATGTAAACTAGAGTGTAAACCATATGTCAGCTGACCCAGTAACAGCAATAAGGTATGGAAATTGTGGAAAGAACTTGTGCACAAGCGTCAGTTGCGCCTGGAACACAGGTGATTGAACCCTCACTCACAGGAGGGCTTCTGTTTTATCAGTGAGGACTGAATTTCGATCATCACTTGTCTTCTATTCAAATTACATTCATTCTGCAACTCTTCTGAGTTCCTCTTCCTAGCCATGACTTCTGCTACCTGTAGTGGTTGTTCACGGGGCTGTACAGTTCTGGTTGAGGTGAGGATTTAGCTTTTAATGTTTTGCAAGATATTCAGAAACCACTCTATGAGATGTCAAAGAGCATACAATTCTAAGGGGAATCGAAAGTTTATTTGATGAAAATCGGTTATGAAATGACTGAGATATCCAAAAACAAGGTGAAACAAAGAGATCCTAATAAAAGGCGTGGCCTGTCACCTTTTATTATTATTGCTTTTTTGATATCTCGGCCATTTGAAAACCAATTTTCATCAAATGAACGTTGAATCCTTCTTAAAATTACATGCTCTTTCATATTTCACAAGAGGTTTCTCATCATCTCACTTAGGAATGTTATAAACCTGAATCCTCCCCTCAACCAGTACGGTACAGTCCCTTTCAGTTACACCTCCCACCCCCGCCATGTTCACACGGTCACCCTATCTGCAATGATAGGGAAAATTGTGCCTAAACACCAAGTTATGTACGCATGGTGCTTATCATCGATGATATAGGACTCATGGGTAGCTATTAGTGAGCTACACATGATGATAAAACTCAGAAATTGTGGTGTGCTGCATGCAATGACTCCTGTTTTAGGCATATTGAGCATTTGCACAAAACCTCCCTGGTAGCAGCCCCATTCACACACAGGAGGTATCACCTTTTGCATCACGATGCAGAAATCAATTTTATTTGCCATCGTTCACACACACTGCTCAGGATACATCGCCCCGAAAAAGATCAAAGAAAAAAAAAAGTGACTGGGATGTGACCCCAGGCATCCAAGTGTCAGGATCTACAGTGGTGGGTTGCTTTATGGGATTAAAAAAAAAAAGAATGATTAAATTTCTGTATGCCATTTATCCACACCATGCAGGACAAGTTATCACAAGAGTTTGAAAAAGAAAATCAAGTGGGATTATTTTTATAATAATAATAATAATAATGATAATAATAATAATAATAATAATAATAATAATAATAATAATAATAATAATAATAATAATAATAATAATAATAATAGTAATAAGGTCTTATTTACCCAGGGTAGCCTCTTCAGTGTTGCCACTGCTCTACCAGAGGGCCTTGCTATTATTATTACCCTAGCGTTGCCAGGTACCCATTTATACACCTGGGTCGAGAGGGACACAGTGGGTAAAAACATCTTATCCAAGGATGTAAGCACTGTGCGGGATTCGAACTCGGGTTCTCCGATCAGAAGTCGAGAGTCTTATCCACTATGCCACAGTGCCCCCTTTGGTTTTTCACACGGCAATGCAGATTGTGAAAGTTTATTTTTTGTGAAAAAAGATGATCAAAAAAATTTGATTTTAAGTGTGTGGGAATGCAGCTAATAGTGCTTAAACAATTTAAGGTAATCATTCACAGGGGTCGAGCTCCACCATGACCTTTAGATGTGTTCACACTGGCAGGCTAACTCTAGGCCCATTCACACACAACGAAAATCGAAATTACAATCACGATCCAAATTTTGATTTTTTTTTTTCGACCGTTCATACACAGGGAAAAATCGCACTTCGCAGCAAGGAAAGAACAATCAGTGGCCAAATTGCGCATGCGCTAAACTTGCATGACCGAAGACTGACCCCACGGTTCCAATAGAGTTTCACGCGCGCTACGAACGATGGGATTGAAAATACTGATTTCCGAATCTTGATCGTGCTCACACACACAACGCTAGGCAAAATAATCACAATTTTTCTGAAATATTGCCCTAATAGTGCGAGTTGGATCACGATTAGGATCGCGAAAATTAGTGAGATTTTTCTGTCCTCACAGGAAAAAATTTCGAAATTTTAATCGCGATAAGAAAATCAATTTTTAAATCTCACTTTTTCCCTTGTTTGTGAACGGGCCTTCTGATTACTCTGCAGGGGTGCCCTTTCTATCAAGCTACCACAACCTCACCACAAGATTTCTTGTGGTTTGGAGTGTCTATGCTAACCTGGAGTTAGCTACTAGCTAGCTATGAGTTACATTCACACAGTCCCAATATAAACGTAAAGTTATGAACCCTTTGGGCTACACTATCATGAAAGTTTCGATCATCGTGATACTGAAAAAGTCTTTACCACTCTCTTTTTTTTTTCTGAACTTTGAATTTGATTTTTTTTTTTTTTTTTTGCAGCTTTTCTTTCATGGCTTCTTGTGTGACTATTTGAAAATATTCTTTTAATTTCAAATGCTTCTGATGCTGGAATTGGTACCCAACGTGAAAGCAGTTTCGTTCTGATTCAAAATGTCAGTGAAGCCATATTTTTTTTTTTTTTGTAATTGTCTTTCCAGCAAAGAAAAAAAAAATTCATCAGGGCAAAGTTTTGTGATGCTCACATAATGTCAAGGAGCTTCATGGTAATGCTGTGCAAAATCAGTCTATAACTTTGTAGAGGAGGAGGATGAAATGAGATGGGAAAATTTCATTCCCTGAACACATGGCAAAAGAGGAACAAAAATCTTAGGTATAACGTTGAAACAACACAACATCTTTTCTACAGAGTGAACAATGTGCATACATCATTGTGTTTTCAGTGTTATTTCGATAACACATCTGAATATATTGTTATCAATGCTAAATCTTACAAGGGAAATTAGTTATTTGCTTTTTAGGAATGGAAAAGAAAAAGAAAGAGTGATAGATTGTGCATGTGTCATTTGTTTGACACGGACCCATGACTGTATGTGTCGGGATGGAGCAGTTTTAGTATGCAAGTGCCGATCCTCTCATGGTGGCAGCGTTTGAAAATTGAGAGAACAATTTGCATTGTAATCCTATAGGGTGCTCTCACAGTTCACAAGTTCATGTGGATCAGGGTGTGCAGAGAAAGGGGAAGGGGGCCAGCTTTCAGATACTTCTTGAGTCATTGAGCATAGGCCATGGTTCGTTCTGTTTTGTTCTTGTTTTGAGAGAGAGGACGCGGTGAAAACCCGCTCAAGTCTATTTATCATATCCGCATGCATTTCTGCATTTCGTGGTAGTATGAGCAAGCTTTAGATGCTACGATGAAAATCATTTGGTTTGTAGTGTCTCGGAATCTCTACCCACCCACCCACCCCTTCAAAGTGCAGAATGAAGTTTTGTTTGAATATTTCCCTGCCAGACTGTTCAACCACATTTGTTTCTTCATGTAAAGTGGCACTGTAGATACTCCACATAAAACAAAACAAAACAAAACAAAACAGAACAAGGTGAAGTATTGATCATTGTAGAAACCAATACCGTTTGAATGCATTCTTTGGTAATATTTGTAGTTCTTATTTGCAAACTTCATCATTGTGCATCACATCATTTGGTGCTCTACACTTGATTCATGAAAACCTGCTTTTCTCCCATTGTGAAATGATTCTTATATTGATCCACTGATTGTTTCTGTGCAGAAATGGACATCATAATCGGTTTGACACCTTGTTACTGATGATTTACATATTGCGTACAAATCTTTGACTCGTTAAGTCTACCTTGAGAAATTTGGAGCCAGTCCAATCAGCGTGCCACACAAACCCACTCACCCACTTACCTTAGGCAACTAAAACTCGTCGGGCAAGTATGATAAATTATTATTTGCCTGTTAAAGAGTGCAAAGCTCTTGCCTAATTGCCCACTTACATAGGGCAAACACGAGAAATATCCTCTGTAGTGCCCTGCTATTAATCAGAGAGCAATTCAATTATAGCTCCATCGAACATTTTAACCAGAAATTCTGGCTGCTGTGGACTGTTTTAAGAGCCATATATAAAAAGAATGAAAAAAGAAAGTTTTGGCTGCTAGGGAGTGTTTAAAAGACAGCAATATAATAAGAAAAATGCACCAAAACAGTGGCTAGATTCCAGTGATGCCCACAACCGTACTATACATGCGTATTCTCGAATAGGGGTCTGCTATAAATGATCTTGTTGTCATGGTAACTGATTGCCCCTCAGATCATGCAGGTGAGCTAGTCAAATTCCAGTCTGCCTGAAATTTAACATACAAATCTACATACACACACTGTAGATACATGTACATGAAAACTAGGACCACGCTAGGACATCGGTACTGTGCCACGCAGCGTAGCATGAAATATCGGTGTTCAGGTTGACCAAAACACCATTTCTTGAACTGTGTTGTTGAAGCCAAAATGACTTTTCAATGCAACATCCCATGCGCTGATTTTAATGAACAGGTACAGTGTAGCTACAATAGAGTTTTATAGTTTTTCTACAATGAGCAGCGAATGTTTGGGAAATTGGATCATTCTTGAGCTCCAAAAATTGAGCATAAACAGTAAGTACTTCTGCGAGTGGTGTTTGGATCAGCATTTCAGATCAGAGTTTCATAACAGTGATTCTGCCTTTGCAAATATGTGCATAAACTCACCCTCAGACAGGGTTGATTGGGCTTGACTCTCGCTGGTGGCCTTACTCTGTCTCATGTGACAAATGGCTGTTGGATTCTGCTGCAATTACTACAGTGAGAGGGCTTTGACAAAGGTTACCTGTTAATTAGACTGTTTTAGTAATAGTCTGAGCTTACAGTCCAGTACCAGATGGAGTATCATTTGTTTTCTAGTTTGGTTTTTACATTTTGAATGTGTGTGTGTGTTTGTATTTTTATTAATGTATTTGAACGAGATAGATATCATACAATAATGTCTTTACAGCAAATGACATGGTAGGATTTTTTTAAACATTTGACTGGGAATGTCTTTGCTTGTTGCAAAAAAAAAGCAAAACACAGCAAAAGCAAATGCACTTTTTCAAATTGTTCTGAATTGCTGAAAATACATTTCAGCTTGTTGTCCTGGGAAATGTAGTACACTACTCATTTTGTTCTCAACCCCACGTGCTGTGCATGTTTGTGTATTGCTGTAGAGTTGGATTCATAATTGAGAAGAAAGAAGAAGAAGGAGGAGGAGGAGGAGGAGGCGGTGGAGGCGGTGACGACATTGATAACAATGAAACTGATGATGAAGAAAAAGAGATCGAAGAAAAGATTGAAAAAGAGGCAGAAGATGAAAAAAAAGTGCAAGTGTACATCTTACTGAAAAATCCTGATGGAATCCCATTTTCTTTGCTCATTTTTCTATAACTTAAAAAAAAAAACTGTAGAGGATTTAAGCTGATAGTCTAGATTACAGTGACAATGATGTTAAGTCTAGAGAGATTGGCAGATGTCATCCACATTTTGATTGATTGCTATAAAGGCCCTAGCTATGCAGTATCAGCAAAAGGATTTTTTTTTTCTTATCCATTTCTACCTGTGCTTGGCACATCATATTTAACCCATTGAGGATGGTTTGATTTTGCTACAACACACATTTCCCATAGACGCTTGCCCGAGTATTCTCGGGACTCGTCCTCAACGGGTTAACAAAGGGCATAATGTTCTAACTTCTGCATCTGTCTTGGTTTTCATATTAAAGCAACCACCAAACAGTGTGGCCTCTATCATGAATGACCACATTATAAGCGGTCTTTTTTCCTCCCGCAAGTTTTCTTCATAGATAACAGTGGTGGGATTTAAATTGTGAGATATCAATGTTATGCCATTGTGCCTGTCGTGAAGCATGCACGCAGCTAATCAGAATAGGCCATCCTTCAGTGATATCAGGACCTGTTTGAGTTTGTGTGGTTCCTCTTTCCAAGGATTAAACCTTTTAAATCTGTTTACTCTGCAAATGGTCAGTCCTCAGTAGGTGGATTTTCTTCCCTGTGTGGCTTAAAGCAGCAAACCACTTTGGAAATTCATTGCTGATTTATCAAATCAGAACATACTATAGTATTCCGCTCTTCTATCATGCAGTTCGTACTTGTATCTTGTTTGCCACCATCTACATATTCTGGCAATGAAAAGACAGAAGTCAGAAGGGGTATAGTCAGTGTTACTGAAGTTTTAGTTGTTGATGCTGAACACATTCGCTTAGGTATTGCTTTTGGGTCGAAACTTTGAACTGAGATAGTAAGGATTTCTTCTTTCATAGTTAAGGAGATCTGCCGTTTGAGTTTTATTCTTTTGTTCTTTAGTAGAAATACAAATGAAGAATTGGTTTGATTTCTAGAAAGTACTAGTTTGAGGAAATTGACACCCCTCAATCCCACGTCCATCCACACATATTTGTGTGCTCATGGGAAGTTAGTTATGATCTGAACGGTATTATCAATTTCTAGTGCCGCCTTATAAATAAAGTGCATGTCGAAAGAGCGAAATGCATGAAAGTTGATAATTTCCCTTCGGTATGAAACAAATGGGTAGAGCAACATCAGTGATATCAAAAAGAACTGAATTGCCTGGAAGTGATTATTCAGTGATTTTTTTGTTAAGTTGATTCTAACATTTGCATGATTCTCCGCAAATTTTGCCAGACCTAATTTTTTTTTTGTCCATTTTGCCATGCCATCACTCTCATTTGATACAGCTTAGTGTGGATGTCTTTCTTCCCCTGACCCATATATATTTAAATCTGTATACGTGATTTCAGTCCTTTAAACTGGTTGCATGGTGTGCTGTGATCCAGAATGCTGGGTTATTGCCGAGAATGGGTGCAAGGATCGCTGCTGTGCAATCAAGGCAACTCATTTGCGGGGATAAGTAGATAGATTTGGCGATAACGTCTGATAGTGCCGCCCATTTATTGCTCCTACGGAATCGCTGAAACCAGAATGGAAACCCGCAGAAATGGCTGACGAACATGTTCTGGTGATATAGATTCTTCGACACACTTGCTTTTTTGTTTTTGTTTTCAAAATATATATCATCGTATTCCATCTAGGAACTTCAGAAAGTGAGTTACACATAATTGATTCATCTGTGCATGTGAAAAAATCTCATCATGCTGCAGTAATATAAGACCAGAAGTCTAGACTAATGACAAATTTGTTTTGCATGCCTTGCTCTTTAATAGATGATAGACCTTTGAATTTGTTCAATTGATTGGCTCAAACTGATGCTGTGAGAGGAAATCAACCTATTCCATCATGTCATTAATCTTTCTCTTGAAACTTGCTATTACAGCAACAATATTGCACACACCTTGCAATAGTTACTATCATGATTTTCCTCATAACGGACACTCTTTACATACAATATTGACAAATTGTATGGCCAAGATTCTTTTTTAAAGTGTGAGCTCCCTGCTTAAGAGGGTATGCCTTGGTCCAATCAAATTTCACAGGAAACAGTGCTTACCATATTTTAGATGGCAATGTTCCACCTTTTCTTTTGTGCAGCATCATTACAGAAAGTGGCAATATTATAGCACAAGAGAAAAATTGTGACTTTTTGCCACCTTGACGGACACTCTGCTGTCTGCTGCTCACAAACGGACATAACATTACCAGTAATCTGACAAGCCAGCTTAACATTTTCATGTTGGGCTGCGGGAGTGATGTAAGCATTGACTCTAGGTCACGGTATGACAAAATTTCAACTTCTCAGCAGTGAAGAATTCACATTGAAAATGTTAACAGCAAATTTCACACAGTGATTCTGAAGCTGTTTGGGCTGACTTTTGCTACAGTTGCCCAGCAACACTTGCTGCTAAGTTTGTGTCATGATTTCTTTAATATCAAAAGTTTTGCTGTCTTTTCGAATAGATCTTTTACTGCAATTTCCAAGATGTGTCATCAAACGAAGACCTATCATTACATTTTGCTATTCTGATTTGTTCGCACAACAGAGTACGATGTACAGGTTTATGAACCACTGTTTTCAGAAAGTAGCTATAGGAGATGGGACTATAGGTTGTGTCCCTTGCCAGTCCTGACACCGATACCCTTTCTTTCCTGCAAACAAGGAAGTGATTTGGAAGGAAGCAGTAGTGACCCAGTATCCCTCCACCCCCCCCCCCCCCCCCAACCTTCCACCCCCTCTCACTTCCTCCTTCAGGAAAGTTTTCGTAGAATTAGCTCTGGCTTTCTACTTCCTCCCCTTTTCCCCAAGCATTAGTTAGGTTCTCACAATAGTTAGGTTCAGACGACAAGCCTTAACCTCGAGGTTAGGAAACCTTGAGGTTAAGTTTGTAGTTAGGGACCGTGTAGACACACTCGTAGTTAGCTAACCTCGAGGTTAGCTCGATGTTCAGAGCCACGAGATATCTCATGGTTAGCGCTCTAGCTACAAGCCGCGGGGGGTCCCACTTGTAGTTACGCACCGAGAGGACACAAAAATCAACGTACTGAAAGGGGCAGGAGCTTAACCTCGAGGTTAAGATTCGTCGTGTGGACGCACGTCTACTTAGGGGGCAAGAGCTTAACCTCGAGGTTTCCTAACCTGGAGGTTAAGGCCTGTCGTCTGAACGTAACTAATGGTTTTCTTCTTCACTGGGTACTCAAAAGTTTGAAAACTTCAGTGATAAGCATGTACAGTCAAACCTGTCTATACGGCCATCCAAGGGAGACAAAAAGTGGCTGTTATAGACAGGTGACCGCTATTAATACACAGGGCCTTTTTAAATGGGGCTTATCTTTTGGGAGAAATTGTTTTTAGTGGCTATACAGGGCAGGTTGTCGCTGTAGACAGGTAGTTGCTAAGGCAGGTTTGACTGTGGTTTTAAACTTTTGAGTGAGAGTCCCACTTGATTTTTAAACCACAGAACCAGAAGAAACACGTACACACAGTCCTAGCGAGTGATGATACAGCAGTCTGCAATGTGCAGTAGATGTCGACCCGGAAGCTGAGGGAGATTAGAGTTCATGGAGGGTTACACCAACTTTAAAGTTTGCTGATTATTGTGTCCACATGATGCTAACCTATGAGTGGGGACCCTTGTAACTTCTGGAAAGAGCATAAACCCCCAAATATATTGTGGTTCTAATCATCAACTAATCGTTAAGATTGCTATACCAAATCTTCACTTGGGTCTCCACAGTATTGAACCTAAACTTCTAGCCTAAAGCTAATCACCAAAGTTTTAAAAACTTCAAGTTAATCTTTGTATTAAAGATAAAACATCATGTGAACCTATTAACTAGTGTGTCTTCTAGATGCAATTGGACCTTCTACTGGAAATCTTAAATATCTCAGAAGTTGCATGGCCATGTTGGTATTTGTTTTTAGTGTCATTATTGTGCATTTTTTGTAATGATTGTGATAAAAAGAGGAATGACTGTCCACAAGAATGTGTGTGCATGATATGCTACACAGGCTTTGTAAAAATCCATGATCTTTTGTGTATTAGTTCTGGGATGCAGTGTAATGCATATTTGTGTATCTTACCCCCCACCCCCCCCCCCCCCCATCCCACTATGCTCAAAGTGAAGACACATCATTAGTGGAATGTACTATAATTTACCACATTTTACAGTGCCCATTTTTCTTCATGCACAGGAGCAGCTGAAGTTGAAGCTCTGTTATACACTTCCAAAACATCGTGTTCAACCCCAACAGCGCTTGTAAAATGACTTTTTTTTTTTTACTGATAATATTACCAAAAGTGCTTCAGGGACAAGCATGTGACATTGTGCTGCAAAGATTAGTGACTTGCAAATCCTGGTATCAAGCTGATTTGTTTATTTGTTTGTTTCGTTTTGTTTTATGGTTTTTTTTCTTTGTTTTGTTTTGTTTTGCTGTGCCAGGTCAGGTACTGTGCATTTTAACCTCTCACACCACTTTGCTTTTTTTTTTTTGCGCCAAAGTGAAGTAAGAGCATGGCATTGCTTGCGTGTTCAAATCAACCCTTCCACTCGTCACAAATGACTTTTACTCTGAATCTGCTTTGAGGTATTCTGATAGATTCTGTTCACATCAAAGCATCACGATCTAAAGTGCTCCGTGTTCCTTCTTCTTCTTCTTTTTTTTTCCAGCCTGAATTGCCTTAAAAGGGATTTTGAGATTGATTTTTGTGTTGAGAGATGCCACACCACACATGACCTTTGACCTTTACAGTCACGGATTAACCCTTTCACACCCACCTGCCTGAAATGTGCTGACATTGTGCACATACTAGGGGCCATTGGTGTTGAGAGCGTTGGGGTGATATCATTAACAGCATTCAAATTTCATGTCCATGTAATGGGTGACATGGTGATGACTTGAAGTAATTGTGCATGCTCAAGGTTCTCTGGCATATAGGCTATTCAGTGCTAGAATCGAGAATGCAAGTATGTGAAGAATTTCATTGTCTCTTCAGTTCTAGGACAGATGATGTACGCGGATGTAAAAATCAGACTAGCTGCGGGGCAGAGCCTGTGAGTTCATGATGTTCGTGATGTGAACATGAGAACTGAAAATTTTAATGGGTTTTAACTAGGCGGACGTAAAGGGTGTGGACCGCAGCCTTTTGGCACCACTAGAGAAAGAGACTGGCGTCCTCATCCACACGATTGAAAAGTCCCTATTCTCACACTGGTCATGGAACAACTTACAACCCAGCTTGAATAATCATAACCACTGCATTCATACATCTTCTCCTCAAGTTAAATTCGTTTTCCATGAATGGTGACCTTCAATGAATACGAAACTAGACAATTAAAGATAATGAAGAAGCGTGTAATGTAAAGAGAGCTGATACACAGTAATGGGACCTCCACACAAAAAAAGTTTCCATATGTCCCATGCTGAATTTGTACTTGGTATGAAACTGAAACCAAGGGCTTAGGCAAGATTCTGTGCAGTTTTGAGGGCCCATTCAGCTTTAGTGGCCCCCAAAATTACAGCGAATATCTTTTCAGCCAGTCAGAGAACATACAGAGTCATTGCTGTGGCATGCCTTCCAAGAAGTGGAGACAGTTTCCGGGCATTCTGTTTGAGCTGTGCCACATTACAGGACCCAGCAGAAGGACCTGTTTGTATGAGGGCGCTGGGGGTGGCTTGGTGGGTGGAAGTGACGTAGGGGGTGCTTTTGTCCAGGGCCAGCGAGGCGGATAACTTTGGCTGCTGTGAATGTGACTATTGGACCCTAATACGAAGCAATAGACTCTTTAGAATTGCTATGCCCCACTAGTCTAGCTGATTCAGACTTTGTTTATCATGATGAATCACCTGTGTGTATGATGATATTTTATAGCCCCCTTTTGTAGCGAGAGAATGATCCCGCTGGCTGTAACTTACATCTCATCAATACAGGAGATTTGGCTCTCGTCGGCACATTATTATACTGGTTGGGTGTACGCAGATTTGTTAACATATTATGTTCAAATGTGTACAATGTGATTCTGAGATCAGAGCATCTATCATTCATAAATGGTATAGGCCCTACTGTTAAACCAGAAACATCCACGGCATGAAACTTTCACGAATTAGAGCCATTGACCTTTTCCAGGACACAAAACTTTTTTACGAATTAACACTTGAATTCAGTGCATTGTGTAGACAAAGCCTTTCGCAATCCCTGCGGCTCTTCATGCAAAAGTTTCTGGTTTTACAGTACTTTAGAAAAATGATTTGTGGCGCTGTGTTTTGCTTCTGGTTTGGTACTACATGTAGGTAGCTCATAAAAATCTGTGAACTTATCACAGATATTACATTGGTCTTCTTGGATCATGTGTCCAGAAACTAGACTAATCAGAGTCTGGATGAAGAACTAGCATTTGCATGTGCTTTGATATAGATTACCACATTCTTCCAGACTTAGCATGTGTGTGAGAGAGATAAGACTGTCCTTTGTTTGGGGACTTTTCCAGTTTGGCCGCTTGCTTGGCCATTTGGCTCTAGAGTGTCCATCCCTTCCCCTTACCCATCTCTTCTTCCAAGAGGGACTCTTTGTTCCTCCCCTCCACCTACACATGCTTGTGAATGCATACCGCCCTGTTACGCACAGTGACGTAGGCGATCATTACCGGGAACTCGCTGGACCGTGAGTCAAGCACTGGTGTGTGAACCTTGCTTCACCCTTCCCAAAGCTAGTCTCTCTTTCAGAACAACTTGAATAAGCATTGATGTATCAATTACGTCGTCCCGCTGACTGTGTGTTCACTCATGCTCTCGTTACTTTTGGGCTATCTCTGTCTAGTTCAATTGCGAGCATTTTTTATGGTCTACAACCAGTTTGTAAGTGTTAACTGGAATAGTGAGTTGAGCTTGGAAGTAAAGGGTTATGATGGAGAGACTACCCATTGCCCTGCAAGAAATGCAGACCGATGAGTGTGCACATGTGTGAAACTCTGTTAATGCTGGTAGGGAGGACAGGGCGAAAGTGGAGTGGGTTACGATGGTGTGAATCACTGTATTGTGTGACGCTGGATGCCCTACCCCCTCACACGTTTGCCCGCTTGCCGTCCCAGCTTGATTTCCCTATTCCGTGAGAGTTGGAAAGCACTCTCGTTCTCGGGGCGTGATGAGGAGGAAAGATCGCGAGTGTCGTAGCTGGGAGGATGTGGTCCATTTTCAGTAACAAACATTAAGGCGGACGTAGCCTCACCAGGATGTTGCCTCTGAAATTTAACCACACAAGTTAATATGAAATAGGAAAATATGACCACTTTATCAAACTTCTCCTGGAGCATGGTGGAGGGATGGGTGATGGGTTTTTGTTTTTGTTTTTGTTTTTGTTTTTGTTACTAAGCAGATGTCCTTGTCCTACATGAGAATGTAGAAATAAATTGGAAATATAGACATATGTCCTTTAACAAGTTATTTTATACTTTTAAAACTGATTCCAAATGTCTATGCAGTTCCAGAGTATGGTATAAAATCATTCAAGTCATTTCAAGTTGAAAACCTCAACTACACATTTCCCCCTTGCCAGTTCGAAATGATTTTGATTTTTCATATATTATATCTGTATATCCGTATATATTTAATATACATATATACAGCAAGACAATGTTGATGCCAACTTAGACATCATTTTATGTCTCATTTCCCACAAAATTTCCCACAAAATTAAATGGGAAAAAAATGTCCATCAGACAGGAAGCAAACTTGGGACGAAGTATTGCCTCTTTACTTTTTAGTGTTGACCGTGACACCTTACACTAGTATTAACAGTTCATAAAAGTTGCGTGCAGTCTGGCTGCTGTGTATTTACTTACACAGCTGTTCATAGTGGATTGATTAGCAAGATGCGGTGAAGAGAAAGTGAAAGTATCATGGGACGTAAACTTCCTGGTGGGGCATTGTGGGATTGGTGTGTCCGTGGCCCTGCAGGAAAGCACCCTTTCCTGTGGGTTAACCCTGTCGGGAGACTGAATGTAAACCACCTGATGAAGCTAAAAGCCTGGTCTCTGTCGCCATCACGTAAGGCGCACGCACAGTGGAACTACCGTAGTATGATTAGATACCACGATAGTTTGTTGTCGCCCTCCTCACTAGCAAATGCCACAATGATAGCTACCGCGGTATTTCAGATGAGACCAATTTCATCCACGAAATAACCGTGGCATTTCTGGCCCAAAAGTACACCTCTCCTACATGTAGGCTAGGTAGGCACTGCGTATACGTTTATCGCCTACGTGGAGAAGACAAGAAATGTGTCAGGTCAGGTGATGAATATACCCTTGTACTGTGAGTGGTATTCCATGACGTCACATACGTATTTTGCATGACGTTTGAATTACCATCCTGAATACCACAGTATTTTGCGGTCTATGTGCATTCACATTACGAAATGATGCGCAAAATAACGTGGTAATACTTTGTAAGTGTGAATGGGCCTATATCAGTACTTGTTCTATATTTCTGGCTGCAAGGAATGATGACATTTGGTACTCTGTGGGTGTTTTAAACAGCATGGCTAAAAGAGGCAATCTTTTTTTTTGCTCAAGCCCTGAGGTACTCAGCTATTGTTAAAACGGGTATGTCGAAGCCATAGTTCAAGTTCAGCTTGATGTTATTGTCATGTCTGTTCACATGCCACCCACAAGCCTGAATCCATTTGGTGTACGTCAGCAGAAATATTGATCATTTATCATGACATTCGCCCACATTTAAAGGGATGGTACAGTATTGGTGGAGATAAAAATTGGGCTTTAACTTTTTTTTAGAGATACCAAGAACACACTTATGAAATAGTACAGAGCATACCATTTTAAGAGGATTTCAAAGTTTATTTGATGAAAATCGGGTTTGGAATAGCTGAAACATCCAAAAACAAAGTAAAACAAAACGATCGTGATAAAATGTGGGTCCCACACTTTATTAGGATCACTGTGATTTAGATATCCCAGCCATTTCAAAATCAATTTTCATCAAATAAATGTTGAAATCCTCATGGAATTACATGCTCTTTCATATTTCATAAGAGGTTTCTCACTATCTCACCAAAAAAATGATAAAAACCTGAAGTTAAGTCTCAACCAAAACTATACAATCACTTTAAAGCATAGTGCACAAGGTAAAACCGGGAAAATGTTACCATTTTCTCTCTCTGATTGAACTGAAATCTTGACATTGAGAACTCTCAGTCTGTGTTGTTGTTAGCTTGTTATTATATTTATTGAACTAGGGGATGGATTGAGGACACCAGAGTGGACGATGTGCCTTTCTGTAGATGAATGACTCTTCAAATTGAAATATTGAAAAGAGAGCAAGCGAGTGATATAGGAAAAATAAAAATGAAATACTTTATAGCCAGTCGTTTTCCATAATAATGGTGTTCTGCAGTTTCCTTTGCTTTGCCCTCTCTCACTCATATCAGGATGACTTGGTGAGGGGTCATATTTGATGAACATCCCATCCTCCTAACAAATGATCCATGAATCTATCCTCTTGGCCAGAATCTCATTCAGTCTCCAAACTCCAAGTTTTGTATCTGGCTTTTGATATTTTCCCCTGTGGAAAAAAAAAAAAACCAAAACAAAACAGGAAGTGTGCTGAATCCACAGAACTATATGGCAATCAATTTCTCTGATCAAGTAAATAATGAGAGATGGATATTTGTTCTATTGTAAGCAAAAATCGTAATACCCTCAAAATTTTCTGCCACTGGAATTAAATATACCCTTTGCTAGCCATGAAGGTACATGTAATACAGATATTTGCCCAGTTTTATTCTTACTTTTTTTGCTTGTTTGAATGTAAAGGTTGTTCCTTCCGATCAGTCACTTACACTGTATAGTCTGCATGCCAACACAGAATGAAATAGTGCAGTGGGACTGAGCAATTCCTGTGCAAAGAATTGATATATGATTCTCATATGATCAATCGCTTTTGATATTTCTTTTTTCTTTCGATTGCAATCATTTTCTTTCGCTGCTGCATATCATTGTCACTTCTTGTGAAGAAGCAGATGTGTTTTCCATCATGTGCATCTAGTAGCTATGATGGAAGATGGAAATGGAATAGACCCCCCCCCCCCCAAAAAAAAAGGGGAAAAAAAAAGAGTAAATATTTTGGTATAATGTTTGTATCCTGTGGCTGCACAGAGGGAAAGTAGATAAGATTACTGTAAAACATGATATTTTCGCAGCATGAAATTTTCGCGAATTGGAGCCGACTGCCTTTTTTGTGGCATGAAATTTTCGCGAATTGCCACTGGCGTTCAGTGCATATAGTGTAGACATGAACTTTCCCATGCATTTTAATTTCGCGAATCTTGACACTCACGAAATTTGCGAAATTAAGATGCACATGAACATTCCTCGTTTTACAGTATGTCAGTAATGTGTGCTCTCATAGAGGAACCAGAAATAGCAAGATTTTTTTTTTTTTTAACTAGATCCTTTGAAATGTAGAGGGAGTTTGGCATATTCTTTAAACAGCCTTCTTGGCTCAGATATCCCGGTTGACTGCGCATATTCCCATTTCCAGTATCACCCAATTTCAAGCAGTGAGACCGTCGAGATGAGGGTGAGCCAAATAGTTCGATTCTCACGTTTGCGACCCCTGCCCCAAACTTGGCTGACTCCCCCCACCACAAGGAGGCCACAGCGGGAAGGATAGAACAGCGTCTGTTGTACACTGAGTAGAGTAGCCGAACTGGGGCCCTGTCTTATTAGCCAGCCCTATTCAGTCATGGGCTTAGCGTAGTAACAAAAGCATGGTTCAGAGCTCCTCCAACCCATAGGGGTTAGTGTGGTTAAGCCCCCCCCCCCCCTTTTTTTTTTGCAGGTTGAAAGAGGAGGGGGGTACAGAAGATGAGACATGGTAGAAAAAGAAACAGTGATAGAGAGAATAAAGGGAAGGGAGAAGAGAAGAATGAAAGGAAAAAAAGGAGATCAAGAGGCAGCAGGGATGGTTACAAAAATATGTTTGGCATCGTTCTTCCAGAGAGCATCAGCCAGCCATTCATGCAGACTTTTCCTTAGCCGTGGGTAAATTGGGTTCGGGAACCAATCAATAGGACTTTAGGGCCAGTGGTCAGTGGGAAGATGCGGTAGCTGACCACTGAGAAGGTCCCTCCATCTATATTTGAAAAAAGGAAAAAAAGAATAGAGGGATGAAGTGTTTGTGGTCATTATCCATAGGAGATAGTCCAGACTACTGAGAATTATCTGAAAGGATGACTTAACTTCAAATGAAGATGGGTGCACAGAAATTAGAGGACATGTGTGGCCAGAGTTTAGTACTAGTAAGCTTCTGCCCCTGTTTTGTACCCAGAGAGATGCTACTTACAGTATACCACATAAAATCAATTATAGGCCTTTGGTTTTTAAACCAACTGTACATGTGACTTCAATGCTAAAATGTTTTTATCTCTGCATACTTGCTTCAGTGTAGGCCTATATGGGAGAAAAAAAACTGACAGAAAACAAGAACAAAATGTCTTTTTGGTATTGATTCATTGGTGTGGCCATAGTTCAACATGACCATCTGAATTTCTTAGAATTTATTCTGGTACAGTCATCCTACGCAAAACACGCACGCCTTTATTATTCACACGCCCTCTATGCCCATGTTATCTTCGTCTATAAATTGCTGTTGTTCCTGTTTTATCTAGATAAAAGAGGGAGAGAGGACGTAGCTCTGAGTTGTTTGGATGTACTTACTCTTTGGCTACCCATACAAATCACAACCCTATGACCAACAGCCAAATCCTGCTATTGTCTATTCTCTCCCATCCTCCAATACATGCTGGCAGAGCTGTATATTACACCGCAACAAAAATATGCAGGTACCACACAGTCACTCCTATTCCAGCCTTGCCCGCAGAGAGAGAAAAAAGAGAGAGATACAAGTACATAACAGCGAGAGAGGGAGAGAAGAAGGAGGAGGTACAGGCAGAAAAATAGCCAAGCTAACCCAAGCTTCCATCCCCCCTATTCAACTAATACCACCACAAACACAGGTCAATGCCCCACGCTGATTCAGCCCCGCGATAAAAAGCCAAATCCCTCCTTTTCTCAGCAAACAGCGCCAGCAGCTAAGGGGGGCGAAACCTGCATGGCTCCAGCCAGCCATACAGAGCGGAGCATTCATTAGGAAAGGGTCAGACTCGCTCAAGCTCTCTGCGCCAGTGTTCTCATAGGGCTTCCTCTCTATACTCACTGCAAGCCCCTCCGCACAGATACGGCATGCAGAATAGACTTTGCTCTCTCGCAGAGAAGAGAAGGCATACATCAATACACAGCAAGCGCCAGTGCACTGTGGCATAGGGAGTTACATGCACTACGGATTGGAGAACATATACAAGTCTACACAGCCTACACTCTTGTGAGCCGCCACTGTACGCAGCGGAGAAGGAATATACTGTACTATACACAAGGCTTACAGCTACAGGATCGTTTGTATCAATTGGCAATCTTCAACATACGACTATTGGAATCTCTGGGAAATTAACTCGATTGGAAAGCAGTGGCCAGTAGTCGGACGAATGTGGCAAAAAGTGGAGGATATTTCCGATGGGCTGTATAGGTGGTGATCGTAAAAGGCAAAAGGTTGGTGCGAGTGGTGTTTCTGCTGGCTGACTGTGTACAGTCCAGGCGCAATCAGATGGGAGATAATTGTTATCACTCAGTCCTGTTTGGTGCATTTTAGATATTTTCAACCTTCTTTCTTCCGTGGACATCACATTGTTGATTCACCTGTACTGTTATGTTTTCTAGTATTAGTTGATGCACCCCCCTTCCATAGTTTCTTCATGTGTTGATGTGTATATTCTTGTATATTTACCTTTTCACAGATATATCTCTCTCTCTCCTCCTTAAATGTGATTATTGCAATATCTTTTCTTATGATTACGTATTTCTATTACTGTGAAATGGCTAGATTATTCAATTTTGGCTGAAGAAATATTTTGTCTTGATCATTTGTATGTGCTATTTGTTTTATGTTTTTACTCTTCGTAAGTGAGTAGGTGATTATCTTCTCATTCTTTCTCTCTCTCTCTTTCTCTCTTGTAAGTCACCATCCTTTCTTTTTTCCTGAACATAATTTCTCTCTTTATTTTTTCTTTCTCTCTCTGTCTCCTCATTGCGTGTGTATATTCCACTTCTGTTTCTCGCTTGTCGTTGCCAGTGTTTGGAGGGACAAAGAAATTCAGTGAGAAGAAGTAGTGATGAATCATTATGATTCCTCCTGTGCTGAGTCGCTTCACTCAAACATATTAAACGTCACAGACAGCGTGTTGCAGTGATGACCCATTGAGTCCACCGCACTGTAGCCAATCTCTTCCCCTAGTATCCTCCATTATACTGTAAAACGAGGAATGTTTGCTTGCATATTAAATTCGCAAATTTCGCGAGAGCCAAGATTTGCAAAATTAAAATGCACGCGAAAGTTCTTGTCTACACTATATGCATTGAATGTTAGAGGCAACTCGCGAAAATTTCGTGCCCCGAAAGAGGCCGTTGGCTGCAATGTGCGAAAATTTCATGCCGCGAAAATATCGTGTCTTACAGTATCTTCCCTTCTCATATGCAATCTCTCTTACTATATACTCCATATAGCCAAAGCATACAGTAGTTCTCAGAGGAACAAGAAATTCATCTTCTACCATCTGGAATTTGCTTGCAGTATATCGAAAGTCTCTATTGAGAAACTTGTCCGGCAGATGTAATTTGCAGGGATAATGAGTTGTTCTGAAGTATTTTGCGATCATAAAAGAGTACAATTATTACGATCAATGCATACAGCTTTTATTGCCGAAGCGCCTTTCCCATTCAGTTGTGGGTTGGTAGAACATGACTTAAATGTGATGATCGAAATGTGCCCTTGTAGTACATGAAGTACTGAATCACATGCAGGTAACAACCTGTGAATGCCGTTAACTCTCACGTGACAAATACATGTACTGCTATTTCCTGATATATGATAGTCAGTGTAATCGATGGGGAAATTTGCATAGCAACCATAATTGGGAATGCTCTGAGATTGCAATACTTCCAGCATATCTTTTTGGGGCAATATTTTGCATTTTGTCTTTACCAAACTAAAACCGTGTTTATTATCGCAGCTTTATTTCGCATGTTTGTTAGACATTTGTCTCCATTTCAAAGCAGAAGTCGACAGTTTCTCTAGTGAAATGGAAACTATGTTTTACCTTTAATAGCAGACATATAATATATAGACTTTAACAAGACCAGGAAAATTGTTGCATCCTTTGCCTGCTAAAGTTAACTTCTCAGATCTTGGAGTGAATTTTGCTGCCTCTCATGCAAGAATACAGAAGCGTGCAACTTGTCACTGCAACCACTTTTAGGCTGTCGCTACTAGTCTGCATACATGATAATTCAAGAAATCCTACAGAGATAAGTGTGTGTGAAATGTTTATGATGCCTGCTCTGGGCATGCAGTTGAGCGCTTACTCTTATTTACTTTCATGTCTGTTTATATTACTTTGCGTGTCACATACAAACTGAAGAATTGAAAGAAATTCAGGTGAAAGAGTCAGTTTTTCAAGCTGTGATTATCATCATATACTTCGAAAGGTTTTCGTATCACGCAATGTCAGAGATGAATGCTGCCCTTGCTAGATACGTGTATCACACTTTTCTTTGACTCATGCAGTAACTGGCATTAGTGGCAACAACTTAAAGGGAACCCAAACCCAAAGAGCAATGTGGATTGAGTGAAAGCAGCAACATTAGTAGAACACATCAGTGAAAGTTTGAGGAAAATCGGACAATTGATGCAAAAGTTATGAATTTTTAAAGTTTTTGAGTTGGAACCACTGGATAAGGAGACTACTAGAGATCATGACATAGGTTTGTATGTGTGGACAACAATGTAAAGAAAATAAAAGGAATTCCACAAAAATTCATTTTTCATGAAAATTACACATTCCATCAACTTGGTACTGACATATAATGTTAAGGGTAGCAATTATTCCCCCTGCTTTCTGAAAGTGTTTAGTCAAGTGCTCTTTCATTATGCTAGAAAAGTGAATTTTTGTGGAATTTTCCTTTATATTTTCTTTATATTGTTGTACACACGTGACATCATAACCTCTAGTAGTCTCCTCATTCAGCGGTTCCAACAAAACTTTAAAAATTCATTGCATCAATGATTATTGTCTGATTTTCCTCAAACTTTCACTGATGTGTTCTGCTAATGTTGCTGCTTTCACTCAATCCTCATTGCTCTTTGGGTTTGGGTTCCCTTTAACTTAGGCATAATTTCTGTTGTTGTTGTTACCCCTTTTTTTTGTGGCATCTAATACATTGCAGAAGTGTTGGAAGGCTTGAAAGGCAATGCCTAGGTAACTCCACAACTACACAAACCAAATCACATCCCAGACATTCCCGGCACATGTATGTAGGATGTGACTCTGTGATTTCTGCTCTGCGCAACGAGTGTTGGCCTACTGCCAGTTGCTAATACACATTTATTCATCTCCATCAACTGAAGAACAATCGTCATGTACACTTGACACATGTGTTTGTGTTTTCATTTTCAAAGTTTGTTTTGGAATGAACATGACTGATTAACCCTTTGTCTCTCAGATACAGCAGTCCTTAGTCCATAGCATAGGTGTACCTTGTTTCCGTTAAAAAAAAAAAAGAGAGATGTCTATACATTTGTTTATGTTTCACATGTACCCAGTCTGGCAAGGGGATTGCATGCATAGTAGTCTAAGTTGCAGTTACTTGCCCAGACACAGCAAAGAGTTGGGAAATACAGTTGCATGAAGCATTATATATGCTAACACACATTTATTAAAGGGATGGTTGAGTATTGGTGGAGATGAGGATTGGGCTTTTAACTTTTTGCGAGATACCAAGAAAACACGTATGAGATAGTACAGAGCATACCATTTTAAGAGGAATTCAAAGTTTATTTCATGAAAATCGGGTTTGGAATGACTGAAACATCCAAAAACAAAGTAAAACAAAGCGATCGTAATAAAATGTGGGTCCCACACTTTATTAGAATCGCTCTGTTTTGGATATCTCAGCCATTTCAAAACCAATTTTCATCAAATAAACATTGAGTTCCTCATGGAATTACATACTCTTTCATATTTCATAAGAGGTTTCTCATCTCACCCAAAAAATGTTAGAAACCTGAAATTAGGTCTCAACCAAAACTATACTATCCCTTTAAGTCTTCCAGGGAGGTGAGCA
This sequence comes from Diadema antillarum, assembly GCF_040938485.1. NCBI lineage: Eukaryota > Metazoa > Echinodermata > Echinoidea > Diadematoida > Diadematidae > Diadema > Diadema antillarum. The sequence goes on along the minus strand of NW_027271524.1, from coordinate 985,377 downwards.
GATCACCTCCCCCGAGTCCTCTGACCTCGGCCACTCCTTTACATGTGATCTTTTTTTCACAATCACAACAACAATTGCATTTACAAGAATACCACGAATTGCACAAGTCACAAGTATCATCTTCCCTATCCATTCTTCTCCCGTCCTTTTAACCCTTTCTGTGCCATTGAGTTAAATGTGCCCAAATTTCACACACAAACATATGGAGAAGAAACTAATATGGCACTCAAAGGGTAGGAAAAAAATGGATACTTATAGCTTCCTGATGTTCACGAATGATATCTTTCCTTACCTTTGAGGAACATTATTTTGAATGTGTTTCTTTACATGGAGGTATATCACATACAAGCAGTGTTGATGTTATCAATTTCCTTGCTGCACGTACAGTGCCAATAAATTGCTGGTGCTCTTTGATAATCATGCGTTGTGCACGCTCCATGCTCAATCTTTCGTCTGTTCTGTACGATTGATCTCAACAGAGTGAGAGTCCAAGTCGTAAGCGCAGGAGGATGTCTCAAGGCCTGGTGGAGATAGCGACGTCGCCCAGTCCCCCTCTTTCCAGGCCCTGGCTTTCCACCGCCCCGCCCTACCACCCCCACCTCCACGGTGGCACGGGGGCGCAGCACCGCTCCACCCCAATCAACTACACCAGAGGGACGACTGCATCCTTCGACTGGTGCAACAACTCCGCCCAGCTCTCGGCGGGTAGACTTAGGTAAGGAACGCAATTCCATTCAACCTCCGCTCCTCCTCAACCAACCAACCAACCCCTCCCCCCCCCCAAAAAAAAAACACACAAAACAAAACAAAACAAAAGAAAAAAACAACAATATTCCATATTGACATTGATATGTAAGGAGAATGAAACCTAGATATGTTGATTTAGTGAATGTAGAAACATTGGTAGAACACAATAGTGAAGTTTGTGGAAATTCAAACAATTGGTTCAAAAGTTATTCGAATTTTTGAAGTGACCTCCATGGCTACATAAGAAGACTATAATAATTTGTGATGTCACAGTTGGGACAATTACAAGTACCTGTAAAGAATATATAAAAAGACTTCTTCAAAATTTACCCCTGGGAACTTTGTATGAAAAGTACACATTCCTTCCACTTGTTTCTGACATGTTTTTATTAAGGGGAATGTTAGGCTTATTCACACAGCCAATATTATTTGTGTCACAATTCAAATCATGATTTTTTTTTTTTACGTGCATGGACATAATAATCGTGCTGTGAGTGAGATTCAAAACGTAATCCATGCACCACTAAAAGTGTGACGTTTCTGAAATAGTCACAATTGTTTTTGGAGCGAAGTGTGCACGAACCCTGCGCAAAATCGCACCATTTTTTTATATATCCCACAATACAAGGCATACATCAGGTCAAAATAGTTTGGCAATGCTCAAACTGGTGCGATGTGAGTTGCAATTTTTCCGTCAAGTGGTGAGATTTTGATGGCGATATTTTTGCCTGTGTACATATAAACAGGAGCACAAAAAGTGCAACTTGCATCACAGTTCGAATCACGCTTTTTCAGTGTGTTCGAATGGGACTATTATTACCGGTACCCTTGCCCTCTGAAAGAGGTAATCCAAGTGCCCTTTCATTATGCTAGAAAAATGAAAAGTGGCTGAAACTAAAAATTCCTAGGTTTTGAAGGATCATCCAATACTAATTGAATAAACTTTACTGATGTGTTCTACTAATAATTCTGCCTTCCATCAATCCACTATTTGGGTTTCATTCCCCTTTATTATCAAACAAAGTTTGTAATTCACAACCACAAATTTTGCCAGAGACATTTCTGACACACCATCCACTAGTGATATAAACAGGATTGGAAGTATTGTGATATATTCAGAAAGCCTGTTGAATTGACCAGCTTTCAAATTCAATATGGACGTTCACAGCACAAAGGGTTTTTGCTGACTACCATAGAGCTTGTGTCTGGCCTGCTGGACACAACAATAACTAACGCAATACATGTAAGGTGAACTGGCCAATGATTGGTATGCATGCAGCAGGAACAAGTAGGATTGAATAGCTCATTACATGGTCCTCGGGGAAAGTTAGCCATTACTTTGAATTCATGACAACCTGCCAATTGTGCTGATAGTATTCCCTCGTAGCTTATTTCGCTCATTATGCTCTGGATTTTAGTAAAAATTTCTTTGTGAACATTTTTTTTTTGCCCTCTCCCCAATTTGAATTCATGACATCACATTACAGCTGTATAGGGATGATAGAGTTTTGGTTTAAATGGGGTGGCAGGTTTCCTACTTTCAGTTTCCTAGAGACTTGTATGGTCTTTAACATTTCATAGTGCGGTTTCTAAATATCTCAAAAAACATTAAAAGCTGAATCCTCACCTCAACCAATACTATGCCATCTCTTTAACATCCTAACAAAAATCTCTGATATCTGGCAGCCTTTGTTCATAGTTAGACTTCTACAAAATTAGTGATTCTATGTTTAAGGGGAGATCAGAGCAGAGACTCCAAGCCCAAGTATCTCTTACAAGGAAGATTCTTCCACCCATGCCCCCTGGCAAGCTGGAGACTCTAATCGTTGAATGTGCACAATATTTATCATGAGCACAAAGCCTGACATTTCTTGCAGCCAGGGTCCATCATCAAGGTGTTCAGATGCAAAAAAAGATATACAAAAACGGTATAGCTATACCAAAACAGTATAGCTTTATGATGAATTTATACATCTGAATGCTGACTGACGAAACAATGTATAATGAAACGACATATAACGAAACGACGTATAATGAAACAACGGTCAGAGCATCGTTTCGAACTAGAACTCGATAACGAATCAGCATTCCATAGGCATCTGAACCTATGGCGACCATAGAATGGTTAAACTGGGCAGGGCTTAATGGGAGTGCGCACGAAAGGTGACCCTATACCCGTCACTCGTGACTCGTGACCATAACAACATGCGCAGTGGGTTACTGCGCATCTATACGACGTTTTCCAGAACAGTTGAGATTAGCGTCTGAACGGTCTGTCAGCTATACGATGATTCTTTATATGTCTTTTCTTTATCAAGTTTTGGTGTAAACTCAGATTCTCTCTGGTGCTATGTTAGCCTTTTTTCTTTCTTTTTTTTTGATACACATGGCAGAAGTAAGGTTGGAAGGGAGAAAGCTATACTTTATTTGGGAGACACACAGCCAGAGCAGGAGAAATTCAAACTCAAGCGGGAGATCAGAGCAGGAAAGAATGGCCTCAAAGTGGAAGAGTTTGAGTCTCTAGGGACATTCTCAGTGTAAAGATTGTGAAATTTGGAGTGATCAGGGTCACATCGTTTTAATACATCGTTCTCACTGAAGAATTTTGAAACTTGGGTTGTGATCAGTTATGAAGAGCTGATCTGCACATGTACACGAATATGGTTGGCTTACTGCATACAAAGATTACACACAATATGCCACAGTTCAATGTACTACAGCATGTTACAGCTAGTAGAGTAGCAAGCAGCATATAAAAATCTTGAAATTATTTGCAGTCACCATTTACACTGCACAATTTTACATCTTTTTGCAAAAAAAAAGCAAAAACTATTGCAATTTGAATTGTGACCTGAATTTCATGAAATAAAGAGTTGATTTCTGTTCAAACTGTGACAATTTTTAATATTTGGGTCACAATCCTGATCGCTACCCGAGATAGTGCATTATTTTAAATGCAACGAGAACAGTACTGTGAGAGCATGTCAGTGAGAGGAAGGGCAATTCTTGACTGAACAAAATCATAAATGACGCTTTAAAAGAATAAAAGCTGTATCAAACAAAGTCTAAGGGTGTCCATGCTGTATTGTAGGGTTTATTCTTGTTTATCTTGATAGAGATCGTGGAGAGCATCAAGACTCACTGTAGAGAGAGAAAAAATAAAGGACTGGATGATAATATGTGGTCCTTGATATCAAAAGAAGTTTCAGATATCCTGGGCAAAAACAGAATATTTGAACAAACACTCAAAATACATCTTTAGAATGTGGCTTATGGGTATGTCCCACTGTAGTTGGAACAAATTCAATAGAAACTGAAAATCAAAATATTTGAACCACAGGAAATTGTTGAAAAGACTGAAATAAAGCTTTAGTGCTGTCTCCGTCCATGAAAAAAAAAACAAAAACAAAAAAAAAACAAAAAAACTGAAAGGACACTCTGTACCCAAGTGAAAGTGCAGAGGATGTAAATAGTGAAGTTGTTTTCCCCCCCATTGTGTATATGTGTGTGTATGTGTGTGGGGGGGGGGGGTTAGTGAAGAGCAATGCTGATAAGTACTTCAATGCTTATTTTTATTCTTTTTTTTTTTTTTGCTTGTTTTTATTCTTGGTGTCAGACTGTATCTTCTGAAAATGTGACTGACTTTGAATCTTCCCAACTGTGATTTGACTTGTTTTTCTCCAGTCCGCCAACCACCAGCATGAGGAGGCAGAGCCAGCGCCAGCGGGAGAGACTGCTGAGGAGCAGGAACCAGCCCACCTCCCTGGGAGTCATGAGCACCGACCAGCGGGCATTCCACCCCCCTAACCCACCTCCCCACCCAGGGGTCCTGCCCCACGGGACCCACGGGGCCCACCACCAGGGCGTGCCCTTCCAGCCCCAGCTCATCATCGACCTCAGCAATGAGGTAACCGTGGCAACGATATGACGCTCGCTCTCGTTATAAAGTCTGTTTATAGGAGAAGTGTTTTTGCTCTGGGGACATGGTTTCCCTTCTGAGTAAAAATAACACATGCAGCTACCAAACTCCTAACAAACAGTGTGTTGGTGTGTTTAGCTCTCTGCAAGCTTAGCAGGGCTCATATACAGTGGTCCAAAGTCTGCTACAAATATTTTGATCATTGTATCTACTTGAAGGGTTTCAAAAAGATAGCATGGCAGCCCTGCAAAAGGTTACGGTTCCTTGCAACTTTGCAAAAGTTATAGTTCTCCTTTGCTGGGTAACAGTGTTTGTAGATTGTGGCTCGTTTCACTGTTAACAAAACAACAGAGAAGAAACCAACAAACATTATCTATTTTTCAGTGATAGGGATAGATGTTTTTCTGTTTCCCATCAACAACATCCATGTGATTTGTTCTACAGTTTATTCTGTACTGGTGATGCATATATGTACCTTTAAATGATATGATTGTTTGTTGTGGTGCTTTAGTCTTCAGGGAAATCTAACCCTCTGTCTGCAATGATAGTATCACATGCAGAGTGAGATTATTAAGAGTAAGTCAGCAGCAGTATACACGACAATGGACAATCGAGTGAATGATGGTACAGATGGAACAAGTTAGTGAAGGCATCTTTTTATATCAAACTTGCACATGTATTCCTGTAGTCCTATAAAGTGGCTGTTTTGTGTGAAATACTTGGACCCTAGAATTGAAGCGTTACATTTTTTACATAACTCCATGTACACTCAAGCATGGCAGAGGACCGCAAAATAGGATGTTATTTGAGATGAAAAGAAATATCATTTGAAGAGGTATATGAGGAGATAAGGTTGCCATTCTGCGTGCCAGAAAGATGCTTCCATTTTGGCACCGTGACAAACTGCCATCAGTCATGGCCCAGCTCGCACATAATATTGAAGACTTTTTTTTTAACCAGGTCGTTAAGTCTTTTCAGGCATCATTGAGTTGTCTGTCACAGCACCAGCTCATGCCAAATGTATTCATATGAGAACATACAGCAGCAGCCCCAAATTCCATGTGGTGAGAGACTTGCATGTTCTAATTTTAGTTCCCCCCGCCTAGACCAACAGCTGTTCCATGAAAAAAAAAGGATGATAATGATAATAAGTTTCTATAACAGTTCAAGGGAAATCAGTGCGAGCTACATGCAAACCATTCTCCTCTGTCTCGTTGCAGGTATCTGTGCCAAGTAGCGTACCAATTTCGATTCCAATGTCAGTTCCAACCTTTGCCGTGCCAATGTGCACCGCCCACACCACCATGCCGACCTGCAGCAGCCAGTCGATCCACTATCCGTCGCCCGTGTTTGCCGGCGGGGCACCCCCGCACCACCCGCCCACGCCCACCCACATCCCTATGTGCAACGTGGGCCACCTGCCGGTCTGCGGCATTCACATGCCGACCTGCCACGGCCACCACATGCCCGTCTCCCAGGGCACCCAGACCTCCATCCTACCCCAGGAGGCCCTCCTGGGCCACCTCCATGCGGCGGCGGCGGCCCAGCAGCACCCAGCGGCCCACCACCACCACCATCACCACCACATGCCCACGGCACAGGTGCAGTACATTCCGTCGGCACCACATCATCAGGTTGGTTTGGCACATTTTTTTGCAAGGCTGTTTAATTGTTCATTTGTATATCTCACATCTACTCATCTCTCTATGGAGCTATTCCTTCGGAAGGAGTGATAACTTTGCTTTCAGCAATGCTAGTCTTTCTCGATTTTCATTTCCCTGAAAATCTGTCATTTTTAAACATCAAACTGCCATTACAAAAATGTCAGTGCCTCCTTGCTTTTTATTTCATTTCCTTAAAATCTTTTTTTCCTAGTGAGGCTCTATGCAATTGATAAAAAACCTCTGATTTCAAAATGAATCTCTGAGAGCTGAATGTAAAGATGGGCATCTTTTGTCTTTTTTTCGTCATCTTTTTAACATAATGATTCTATATTCTTGTACATCCGTCCAATTTTAGTGTTCTGTAGTTGTATGAGGCATGTACCTCCAGTGATGAGCATACTCAGAAGGTTGCATTGTGAAATCTTCATCACAGACTGTTATGCCTGTCCATTTGCCTAGGTGTATGATGAATAATGTACCCTTTGCAGGTTATGATAATTCAATTCTGTTAAAAATTCTGATGAATCAAAGCATGTTTAGATCAACTTCTCATGTCTGCCTGTTTGCTTTTCTGTCTGTCTGTCTGTCTGTTCTGCAGCATCACCAGCGAAGTGGTGAGGTCGACTTGATGAGTGAAAGTCCAGCAGCATTCCATGTGCCTTCCTCCACCCATCACAACCCTCCCTTCACCTCCTCCAGTTCCCTCCACATCATCGCAGATCCCTACCTCAGGACTTCTGCAGATGTTCACCAACTGGTGAGTATTCGGCCTCTCCCATCTCTCTCTTTCTCTCACTTGGCTTTCTCCTCTCTATCTTTGCAATATGTATCATTCTTTGTTCTCTCTTTTTCCCCTCTTTTTATTCTCTTCATATCTTATGTCACTTAATTGTGTCTTTTGCTCTTTTGTGGTGTATCTTTCTCCTTTTCTCTTGATTGATATACCTGTCTCTATGTGGAGTACATGCATGTGGGTTCCATTAACCCTTTGTAAGCCAGGCATTTAGCTTTAAGGGGAATTCCAGACCAGTTTTAAGTTAGTCTGGTAAGAAAGAATAAAATCTTGCAAGTACAACAGTGAAAATTTGATCAAAATCAGATAGAAATTAGGGGAGTTATGAAATCGTGAACTTTCACTGATTTCTTTGGAGAAGTTGTCATACAGTTAGACATGAAAATGCAAGTGAGTGAGCTGATGATCTCATCACCTCACAATTTCCCATTGATTGTGTGCAAGAAAAACGAAAACTCAACTTTTGCGTTATTAAAGAGTGAACCATGATGTTTTTTTCAGATTGAATAACTTCAAAATAAATGATCAGTCAGATGTATTAGGATTTAACACTGGGCAAAATTGCTTTTCAAATAAAAACTGGAAGTTTCAAAATTTTATGTGCAAACTGTAATGCAAGTTGTAAGGGGATGACATCATCACTTCACTATTTGCATATTCATATTGACTGTAAAGAACTATTTCAGGAAAAAGAAATTGTGAAAATGCACAATTTCATAATTTCCGTATTTTTCTTCCGATTTTGATCAAATATTCATCATTGTGCCAAGAAAGATTTACTCCTCCTTTTCAGACTAACTTTCACCTGCACTGGAATTCCCCTTTAACTAATACCAAGCTTTATCATCAGCATGCAGTAAGCCATCCAACCTAATTGTATAGATGAACAAGCCTGCTCAGGTGTGGCAGTGTGCCTTGGTTCATATAATGCAAAGGCCATGGGGACACAATAGTGATTAGGGGCTTTAGGTAATCTCTGTTCATTGACAATTAGTTTCCAGACATCTGCACTGTTTGGTGGAAAAAAGGACCCCTGGTGAGCATTCCAGTCGGTGAACGAAGCGCAGTAAGGGTTAGGGAAAATAAATTTGTTGTTTTCTTGAAAAACAAATGATACATCATCTGTACACATGTACAATCTGTATGTGCACTCTTTCTGACCAATACACATACATAAAATATGAAGGGATTTATGGCTTCAATCAATTACCGGTATAACAATTTATATGGATACAAAGAATGCAATGTATTTAAGTTAAATCCATTAAATCTGAAAGACACATCACATTGTTATCATTTTAATGTAGACATCAATTCCATTTTAGCAAATCAGGTGAAGACACACGAAATGAATACACAAGCTGTTTACAGCTGTATAGAATGTTCTGTGTGCATGTTATGTCACACATTTTTTGAATGTATGTGGTAGTGATTGCTTTATCTCGTCTTGTATCTCACAGTTCACCTACCCAAGGTTCAACAGCATGGGGCGTCATCAGAGGAGACCAGTTCCCCGCCCTCTGAGGCCACCTCCGGCTGCTCTGCAACCGTGGTTATTCAGATATTTGTAAGTCACCAATTTTTTATTTTTATTCATTTAATTTTTTTTTTTTTTTTTGGAGGGGGGGGGGGGGGAGGGGTAGGGGGCTAGCATCTAAGTTTTCCGAGTTCTGGTCATTAATTTTCGAGATGCTTATCTTCATCAATAATTTCCGTCGATATCCCTAATTTCTAAAGAGAGTGTAACTAAGGTCAGTCAATCATTTAAAATCCTGCTGCTGTAGTACAATGTACATGTATGTAAGGAAAAACAATTTTATAGGGGAAGGAAATAGACTGGTATGTCATTATATTTCCTTTCTCCTTCATAATTATTGCAATCTATCGTTGTCGTCTCGTCTATTATACATTATTTCTACTGTATGATAGCATTATTGTTGTTATTATTATCAATATTATTATCATTACAATGATGATGATGATGATCATAATTATTATTATTATTATACCCCCGCCAAACGAAGTTTGAAGGGGGTGTATAGGAATCAGCGGACGGTCGGGCGGTCGGTCGGGGGCGGTCGGTTGCGGTCGGTCCGTTGCAAATCTTGCGTCGCGAACTACTTCCTCAGTTTTCAACCGATTCCCATAAAACTTGGCACAGATGTGTGCCTTGGGTTGTAGATGTGCAAGACGTATTTTTTGACAGTACCCAAAAGTATGTTGCCATGGTAACGGCATATTATAAGCAAAAATGGGTACAAATCTTGCGTCGCGAACTCCTCCCACAGTTTTTGATCAATTTTTATGAAATTAGGTACAGATGTTCATCTGAATATGTTAATGTGCAAGACACATATTTCTGCAGTGGCAAAAAGTGCGTTGCCATGGTAACGGCATGTTATTGGTAAAATATAGGGCAAAATGCTTCATGGCAAAACTGCTTCATCAGTGTTCTTCCAATTCTCATGGAATTCATATTGAATGTTTGTCTTAGGATATAGGTCAGCATGACACATTTCTTGACAGTGACAAAAAGTATGTTGCCATGGTAACAGCTCACATATTATGAGCCAAAATGATGGAAAATTTTGTGTTGCAAACTACTTCCTCAGTTTTTGCCCAATTTCCATGAAACTTGGTACAGATGTGTGCCTTTGGTTGTAGATGTGCAAGACGCATTTTTCGACAGTACCCGAAAGTACGTTGCCATGGTAACGGCATATTAATGGCAGAAGATCAAGGAAAGATCTTGCGGATTTAACTACTTCCTCAGTTTTTTGACCAAAGCTTATGAAATGTTGTTTTGACCAAAGCTTATGAAATGTTGTTTGGCGGGGGTATAACCAGTCGGCGACATTTCTAGTTAGTAGTAGTAGTAGCAGCAGTAGTAGTAGTAGTAGTAGTGGTATTGTTGTTGTTATCATCATTTTTGTTATGGTGATCATCATCATCATCATCATCATCATCAGGGGTAGTAATGGTACATGAATATGATGTATTACAGATAGTTCTAGGTAATCTTGTGGTAGTGGTTTGCTTATGTATCCGTCAATCTCCAGTAAGTTGGTTGACCTGATCTAAAGATCATCTCTCTCTCTCTCTCTTGAACATTCCAATCTGTCCTCAGATTGCCAAGTCCCCAGGTGACGCAGGGCTTCCCCGTCGAGCTCGAGACAGACGATGCGGAGGTGGAGAACTACGAGGCGCTGCTCAACCTGGCCGAGAGACTCGGGGAGGCCAAGCCGCGGGGCCTGAGTAAGGCCAACATCGATCAGCTCCCATCCTACCGCTACAATCCCGAGACGCCTCGCACAATCAATGACCAAACCTGGTGAGATAAAGCAGTGCTTTGTTGCTATTGATGGTGATGATGTTGATGTTGGATGTGGCGTTGATGTTGGTGGTGGTGCCAGTGGTGGTGTCGGTGGTGGTGTTGATGGTGGTGTCGGTGGTCGTGTTAGTATTGTAGATTGTGATGTTTGTGTAGGTGTTGTTGTGTTTGGTGGTGGTGGTGTTGGAGATTGTGATGATGGTGTTATTTTTTTTTTTGTTGCTATTGAGGGGGGGGGGGGGGGGGGAGACCTGAACTTTTATTTGAATATATTATCATTTAGAGTATGAGAAATTTAGATTTTCTTTGGAAAAACACCATACCATACATGAAGTTAACTTGTAGAACATATTAAAATGATATTGAGGCTTGCTTGAAAATTGTATAAAGTGAAATTCAGCGACAACAAGAAGTGATGAATTGCATGTACCACAGTTCATGGAAGGTGGCTTGTTTTTTAGTGTAACACCTTGCTGTTTGTGTTTCACCCCCTCACAGCTGTGTGGTGTGCATGAGCGACTTCGAGACCAGGCAAACCCTCCGTGTTCTCCCCTGCAGCCACGAATTCCACGCCCGCTGCGTGGACAAGTGGCTCAAGAGCAACAGGACGTGCCCCATCTGCAGAGCGGATGCCTCCGAGATCACCAGCCAATCCAGCTAGAGCGTCTGCATCTCGTGCCAACCACCTCCCTCCCGCCCCCCTCCCCCACCTTAGAAAGATACCAGCGAACAGTGACCAACGAGCAGGGCAGCGGGGGGCGCTCTTCGGCTATGCACCTGCTTCTGTTGCAAGCCAAGCAGATGAGAAAACTATGGGGCTACAAGAGAGGGGTTGTCGTTGGGGGAGTCGCCTGCGGCTCCAAGTGGCGCCGAATTGCCGGCCACGCAAGAACAAAGTCTTGTTTGTTTTTTTCTATATATTTCAGGGATATTTACTTATTTACTTGCTTCAAATTTAGGATTATTTTGTTTGTTATTTATGCGGTTGAATATGCACTTTATGCAGAGAAATAGATTGTTGTTTGAACATTATCTAGTCATGCTTGCGTTGTACCTCAAAGTAACTAACAATGTGTGTTTGGTAAACTAGAGCGATCTATACTCAGTCCTTTCAAATATGAAATACTATATGATCAGTCAAGCTAGTACTGTTATTTCAAATTATCTAATATTTGATAGGGAATATTTTCAGTAGATAATCTAGACAACTCAAAGTATCGTTACCTGGATTATTCCATATAAAATGAGTTATTGGCTACCAATTTTGCTAGTTGATTTCAATTCTTTCAAACAGCACTATTATAATGTGTAGTGTAAAAGGCCAGTTCAAGTACGCAAGATTTTATTCTGTGTTTTTATTTTGTTGTCAAAAGTAGATTTACTAATGACTGCAATAGATGTATCTCCTTAGGCAAGTGCTTTTATAGGCAGATCTATTTTTTCCTCCAATTAACTTGACTGGCTAGATTAACTTGTGCAATCTATACTCAAGCTTTTTTAAGTTGTTATGAGCTTTTCTGTACATTCTATCAATGTATTTGCATTAATTCAAGATTTGCGATTTCAAACCTTGCTGTCCATTTGCTTTTGATGATTATTATCGTTCTTTTCAGTTTCTTTGCTTCTGTCTGCAAATCATGTGCCAGTTTACTTAAATTCATTTTATTTTGTATTCATTCAGCATTGTTTTGTTGAAATCTCTTGTCTTATTTCTTACATGTTCCGGCTGCCATAAAAATTTAGCTTACCATACTTGTCACCACTGTCAAAGAAACATACAGCCAGTCTTTGATTTTGGATTTGTTTGATTGTGTAAAGCTGCTTAATTCCAGCTCCTAGATTGTATGCCTGCCACTAACTGAAGTATTACCCATATATTTATTTTTATAGGAATGAGTTTGCACATATCCTGTCTGCTGTCTTTTATAATCTGTGTATCTGCTATTCTCTGTTGCATAACAATCACATAAATTGTCACAATTCCGTCAAAAAAAAAGAGAAAAATATGAAGGGCTAATTTTGCTCTCTACCATAGATCTCCTGCCCCCTCTGCCTCAAATTCTTGATTTAAAAAAAAAAATGCTGCATCATTGTATACTGTTCACCCAGCGCACAATTTCTGTCTCCCGTCTGTCCCTCACAAGGGATTGATTCTATTAATAAACAGAAAAGACAAAGCCAGCAGTGTAAATACATTTTCTTCCTCCCAAAATAAACAAGCCTGTGTCAAAAAATTACAAAAAAAACCCAAAAATCCTGGGAAAAGAGGGATGCTTGCTAGTGCTACATACCTAGATTCCATATAAGCTCGTTTACGACTGTTCCCATTTGGGCCTAGCATCCTGTCTATTAAAGGACATTGACGCAGGATGTACCAATTTGATTCATTTGGTTTTTGCAGCTTTATGGCATGCGCCCTCCCCACAAGCATTACTCACAGCAAAACTATGTATGCTCAGGGAATTCCATAATAACTCGGAAAAGGATTTTTTTTTCTTTTTTTTTTCATAGCACTATTAAAATTCATTCTGTTTGCCCCAATTTTTTTGATATGTTTCCTATTATAGCAACTTTACATTGTATGTGCATTACCTTTTTTGTCTTTTTCAAATATATTTTTCTCCATTTTCACAAGTCATTGACAGTGCCTTATAGGTTTGACTCCTCTATTTTCCTTTTCGTCCACTGTTGAAGTTTTGGTACAATTTATAGTAGAGTGTCTTGATCTTGTGAAGCAGGTGGGCACTGTTCAAACTTTGCTATGGTGTACTTACTTTTTTATATTCATATTACATTTTCAATAGATTTCATGAAATGTTCATGTACCTTGTTTTGATACAGTTTACGGGCTTAGAAAGGCTATATAGTTTTCTTTGTCTTCTCCGTATGTAGAATTTATATGTCTCGGCCCTGGCCTGCTGGAATTAACATCATTTCAACCGAGAAATGCAATATTTATTCCTTTTGTAGATTGTTTGAATCTATTCTGTTCTTCTCTTGTACGACAAATTCTTCCCCCTCCCTCGCAATTTGAATAGACAATTTTCTTTTTAAAAATGACCATGTTACTTTTCTCTTGTCCAGTCTTCGTACTGTTCTGCCCAGCATCTCCATGCATGCAAGTTGCGAATCATGGGAATTGAGCTTGATGAGATAGTCACCGAGGAAGGAGAATCTTTGCAGGGGTGACTTCCTCTATAAGTTCAGAATTTGCAAGCTCTCTTCAACCTCTTGAACACGAAGTCTTAAAGGATTCCTCAGGTCTGTTCATGAATTTCCCCTGACTCGCGACTTTCTCCGTGAGATGTTTGGCTAAGGAACAGTTCTAGAGTATTATTACTAACCCATGCTGTACTAGAAGGCAATATGCAATAGTGTATTCTGCAGAATGTGGTGCTGTCTTATACGGTAATGAAAATATAGAATGGGCCTGTGTTTTTTGTGTCCTTTTCGGATGATTGTCTTTATGTCCTATATTTTTGCATCTAAGCCGTAGAAACTTGAGAGCAGTCTCATAAAAAAAAACCAAGAGCAGCAAAAGATACCACTCTTTTGAGGATTCAGATGTACCGGCAAAAAATGTAATAATTGATAGCCAGGTATTATGTGATGGGAATATGGATATGTATGGCTGTGATAGATTATGGGATATCAAAGTGTTTGTCTTACTGTTAGCATGTATGTGAGTGAGTGAGTTTGTGTGTGTGTGTGTGTGAGTGGGTGGGTGAGAGTGAAAGAGAGAGATAAGAGAATATACTTGTGAAAAAGTCCATTTGTATGTAGCGCGCTCAGAGACACTTACAGTTGTAGCCTACAGGGAATTGTTGTTTCAAAGTTAACTTTAATTGTCGATAACAAAATATGCTAACATGCAGTTTTTCCACATTTACGCAATTTGAAATAGTATTATACTGTCTGTGCTCTACAATGATGAAATGTATGTGTGTGTGTTTGTGTGCATTTATATATATATTGTATGTGTGTATACATACACACATATACCCTCACACACACACACACATGTATTTCACATTAGTTAACAAAGGTTTCCATTGTGCTGTATATGTTGGCTTAGTGCTGCTAGTACCAATGATGGTTTGTGTGTAGTCAATTAATTGCCATATTAAAGATGAGGTGCTTTGTACAAACACATGCAGAAATCCTCAAAGGCGAGAGTGTCATGTTTTCTCGCACACCTGCAACCAGCTCTTTGCCGTGCCGTGGTTTTAAATCGGAGATGAACGATGTAATCTTCCCTTGCAAAACTGCTTGAAGCTCTTTATGACCGAAAAAGTAATCCCTCGCCTCATATCTTTTGTCATTATTATCTTTTTCTTTTTTTTGCATTCCATTTTTTTTTTCTTCAAAATTTGTGTGCATGAACATCTGTGTGATATTGAGTATTATCCAGTAGAGACAATCCAAAGTTTGAGCACATAGATGGAATGGCAAACTACAATTGAACCTCACTCATGCATCACGCCATGGTATTACGGTACTTTGGCCGATTGGGAATGTCTCTGCCACTAATGTTGTGTATTACCTCACGTATGTTTTCCAATTTAGGCCGTCGCACTCTGTGGATGGAATATTACTCTCGTCTTTTACATGTTTCGATAACTTTTGCCTGTTTGTTGGTCTTGCTAAGGTCTTTTGGAATGTGGATGTTCATGACTTGAGTGCCTAGTATAACGCTGAACTAATGTAGGATAAAATTAGTGCTAGAAAAAGACACACGAACAACACAATCAACAAATAACCGGTTGGTTTTGGGGAAAAACTGTATATCAACATTGGAACTTGTTTCAAGCAGATGTATGCTTTGAGTGGTATACTTGCATTTCGTAGATAAGGAAGTATGAAACCAGGATGTTCTTATCGGCTGCTTTCAAAAAAATATATATATTCACAGTATTTGTATCGTTGTACATCTAACAATGCATATATATACACACACATATATATGATGATATATGGTGTTGCTGAAATGTATGAAGAATTTTTCTAATGGTCTATTTATCAATAGCTGTGGAATTCGTAATGCATTATTTTTGTCTAGTGATTACAAACGAGAAAAAAAAAATCTAACCAAATTGATAAAAAAATTAGCATGTGAATTTGCTGTGTTTTTAACGAGTCAATATCAAATGAATGTCAGAAATACAAAATTCATATTTTGGTCTCTTGTAAGATGGAATTCAGTGTTTGTATGCATCTTTGATCTTAGGATAGATTTCTCATGCTCGTGAACATTGAGGGAGGAAAATAATGTGGTATGTGTAGAAATGCAGTGATACATTAGTGTGGGACCCTTGTTCGTGAGATGGATGTGTCATTACAGGTTTACTGAGCATTGGTGGAAAGTTGTCACACGTTGTGAAATTGGATCAAATTGTAGTTGTTGGTTGGAGAGTGGCCATTGTATATTTCATAGCACACACAAACAAATATGAATGCATCTTTTTATATCTCCACATTGTCTTTTTACATGGAATTTGATAGCTTTAGAGAATTTTCATGAGAGGTTTTTTTTTTCTCGTCACCTCTCGTGGGTTGGTGGCCCTAGAGTAGAAGTTTTTTTGTTTGCACCAGAAATATTCCTTGGAGTTATTTTGAAATCTGATTGAATCAAGTGTGCACAACTGGTCTAAAAGCATTTTTTTTTTCTTGAGTGTATTTGTCATTTTCGTGCCTCCAAGAATTTTTTGGGTCCACTTTGACGAGATGCTTCAGTATCACATATTACATTTGTCGTGGTCACAAAGTTAGGTCTTGTTTATATTGGGATTGATATTTAGATTTTAATCTTATTCGTTACACGGTTGTTTTGAAAATGCGCATTATTGACAGTATGGCAGTTACTTGACGAATACATTGTTGATGGTTTGCTGTGTTTAAATGGCTTGACTGATTAGGGAAGTGAGTGTATATTCTTTGGAGAGATTTGATTTTAGTCACAAATTTCTGCCTTAGTTCCAACCGTCAGGTTATGAGTGTTGATAGAAAATTCCTCCGGATCAGTACCTCGTGAGAAAAAGAAAAAGAAAAAGATGTAGGCTTTAAAGGTACATATTACTTCTGACAGAGTGCAGAATATTGGTTTTAAAAAAAAACTGTCACAACAAGATATTTTGATTTGCAGTAGTTGCACTGACAAAAGAAATTGTACTCCATACTATTATATTAGTGAACGATGATTTCCATATACTCAAGAAATGAGATTGCATTATCAAATGCAAAGGAAGTAAGGTATGAGCAAATGTAAAAATGCATTATTCATTGGAAGCTACATCAAACTGCAGGCCAAGGGGCTACTGCGTTTCTGAATTTGTGTTTGTTTTTGGTGTTCTTTTTGCTTTTTATCTAGGGCCTGCACTGGTTCCTCCTGTGTGATAATAGTTAGAGATGATACTCACCAATCTACCTCATTTCAGCTTCTATTTGCAACCATTGTGTAGCCTTAATCTTCATAATAGTGATGGTGGTGTTGTTGACTCGATTCACAGTAACAAAAAAAAAAAATACATCTAGTTCCACATATACAGCCACTTGCTATCCTTTATGTACGTTGTGTGTGCATCAAGTTTCTGTGCTCAAAATAGCAAGGAAAAAAAAACAATAAACTGTAACGATGAAACAAATGTGACACAATTGTTTGTTTGATGTATGAAAGTTATATTCGTATAGATTTCCTCGATAACTTCACTTATTGAGCCTGTCAGTTTTCATTCACAAAATTTGGTAGAGGCCATTCAAATGTCATGTAGTGTTAGACTTGGACTCACAATCAGATATCAAAAAGGGGTAATGTTGATCGGGTCAAAAAGATCATATTTCAGTAGCTAAATGCATCACAAGGGCTTGTCAGAAGAACAAGTTATAGTGACCATTTATTCTCATTCAGTTTTCCCATGCAGCAACTTCACCAGACAACAAGTGTTTTGATATCTGGAATCAAACATTTGTGATGATCAGGTTTTTGAAACACATTTTTGAATGAGACGGACTCTCATCACTTCACTGAAGGTAGTGTTTTCACCACAAGGCTTGTTCTCCATAGAGCTTTGAATTGCACGAGACTGCAGTTCCATATCCAAATCATGTCAACTCCACATAGTACCAGAGAAGTATTAACATTAGTCTTGAAGTACTGTAGTTCTTCGCTTGGTTTCCATTAATCGTTAAACTACATGTACCATGATGTTTGGTTTATGTAGGTCAACTTGTGGTTTAAAAAAAGAAGAAAAAAAAAATAAAGAAGTGTCAGGTTAACGCATCAGCTGTTGATAAAGGCCACCGCACACAATACGACTTTCAGTCACACGACTGACAGAATTTGGATCTGATATAAAGCGAATAGCCTCAGAATAAACATGCTTGTTTATTCAGATCCAAAGTTGGTCAGTCATGCGACTGAAAGTCGTATAGTATGAAGTGATCTTAAATCATCAGAAAGATGTGAACTTTCTGGGATGTGTACATTTGTACTAATTTCCTGATTCTTCACAGTAGTTGATGTCACAATTAGAGCAGAGTAGTTTTGTTTGGCTGTAAATCTGATGGTCGCATATTTCACTCATACTGTTTTGGACTCTGTGATTACTGTTATTTGAGAAACGTAGCTGTAATTATGTCTGTCAGGGTCCAAGTTGGTATTTGATACAAATTACCAAACAAATCTTGGTTGTTTGAAGTTTATGGACATGTGTAGAGAAGCATTCCCAAACAGGAAAATATTGTAGGGGTAAACAAACAAACTTTTTAGAACCATAGAAGAAAGAAATCAAGGTCAGATCACAAAGAAAAAGTGATAGTGGAGGATTAACGTAAATTTGTTTTAAGAAAATGTTAGCCATGTCCCCCACCCATCCATGATTTGCCAAGAATGATATGAAACTAGTGCTTTTCTCAAATAACTAAAGTTATTGTCAATACTTTTTGCTAGAATGGAAATATTCACACTAATGCACTTTACTGCGACACTATGTGGCCATTTTGATCTTAGCACATTCCACATTCTAAACTTCACTTTAAAGGAGTTGAGAAAGATTTAATGTGAGAGAGAGGGAGAGAGAGAGAGATGGGGGAAGAGAGGAAGAACATGATTCAGTGATAAGTCATGTTAACACTACAGTGTCTTGCGATATAACTTACCATATTATGGAGCAGGAGCGTGTGAAAGCACCTTTGTACAATGTACACAATTTTACTACAAGGATAGAAGTGCGTAATATTGGTCGACAAATACCACAGGGAGTGGATGTAGTCACATAAAAGTATGAAACTGAATATGAATGGGTAGATGAATTATTTGTGTACCAATCTGGCTTCAGTATTTCTCAGTAAACACCAATGTCATGCTGAAAATAACAAAAAGTAAATGATGGCATGACATCTACGGATATGCAGTGAGTCAAATATGGTCTTGCGTCCAATGTGTCTGTCACTCAAAGATGGGGTCAAAGTGACATTGTATATTTTTAGTCACATCATTATCTTGGAATAGAGCCTTTGTTACTTGATATTCATGAATTCTGCAGCACTTTGGTAGGAGAAATGGAAACCGCCCTGCAACTCTTGCTACCTGGGAGGAGTAAGTCCACGAGAGGGCGCTATACATGCTATTGCATGCTCCGCTAAATGCGAACTATCCAAGCATATACTTCTGGTAGGATGTTTCGGGCTACGCAACATCACACCTTCTCTTTTAGCTGGTTCTGAAAGGTATTGCGTAAAAGCTAGTGCACTCTTAGAAGCAGTTGACATCAAGGAAAAAATCCAGATTTGATACCAATGTCAAATCACGGATGGAATGTCTATCAATTTTATTGCCATATTTTAGGGCATGTCCCTGTTCTTAATGCAATGTTATGCCAGCAAAGGGCTTTGCAAAGCACACAGCAACCCAGGTAGCATGGGTGGCATGGGAGAAGTTATGCTGTTCATATGAGTGAAATGTCTTAATATCTGTAGGTACAGATGTATACTTGATATGCAACAATTATATAACTTGTCTTTGATAGAGTTTAGTCGGCTTTTCTTACTGTAAATCTTGAGGGCTGTTTGAGGAAATAATCAATGTGAATGTCCTGTAACTTGGTGCTGTTTCATGGAATTGTGAAAAAAATAAACAGATTTCATAGATTTTGTTTGCATTTCATTGTTTGTATACAAGACATGATAGACAAAGAGTGGTTTACCTTGTTAGTCTAGATCAAGAACTGATAAAAAAAAAGAAGTATCTTTCGTACTTGGGTGCCAATTATGTGAATGCAGAGGGTTTGGTTGTGGATGCATGGCTCTAGTAGTGACGATATAAAGTGAAAGTTAGGTTATGGGGGCACTTCAGTGTTTGTCGTAACAGCAATTCAGTGTGGGATGTGGTGGCTTGAAATTCTTAAAATTCAAGTTTTTTTCTCTCAATGTATTGATGTACATTGCCTTTTTCATGATGTTTTACAAGTGGATGTTTACAATTCCTGGTAGAGAGATGTGCCTGAACAACACTTTTTTGACAAATTGCCAATTTGATGTCTTTTGATTTGTGTTCACCTTTCACCTTTTTATCAGAAATTTTCAAGGCTTCGATATGATTCTTTTTTCCCCCTCCTTTTATTCAATATGTATACCCGTTGTGAAATTGTATTGACATAGCAATTTTATTTTTCTTCTGTTGTTGGGGTTCTTTCTTCTTTTTTTTTTTTGAAATTTACTGAGGAGTTGTATGAATTCCATTGACTTGTTTGGCTAATGAATATCATCATACGCGTTGTACCGTACTTAATATTGTTATGTATTGGCTCTTCCATGCGTGAGTGAGAAACAATGTTTTTCACCTTATCTTTTATTTCTTATGTGTGTGCCTGAATCTTCAGGATAGTAGATGTGATATTATTTTCTCCAGGCAGTAAGTATTTAGTGATTCCATGAGCGTCTTACAATCCCCGTTGTTTATGAAGTCACCACAGCTTTCAGAGCATCCCCAGAGAATGTATCCACAGTTCTTTTCTGACTGAGGCATATTTTACATTTTGATATAGAATGTTAGCGAGCATTTTGCTATTGGTATTTGGGAAATATATATATTATACATATATTATATATATTCTTGCGCTTTCTGTGGCATAAAATTTAGATTAATGAATTGCTGGAGTATTAATTGATTTTGTCCATTCCAGGTCATATTTTAGCATCAAATTAAATGAAGGAATTTAAGAGAAGCATTATAGGTGTGCAGCTTGGCAAAAAAAGAAAAGAAAAAAGAAACTTAAAGAGTAGTAATACAGCAAAGAAAAAAAAAGTGAAGGTTAATAGACATTTGGATAATGCTTTGTTCTCTTGATAAAAATATGCTGACTGTGCTATTGTCCATATTCTCCTGAATTGAAAGTCATATACACAATGTACGTGGAACCTGTTCCAACATGGGTTGAGTATCTTTTTCCAATGATCTTGGATGCATGAACATGGGGCATATAATTACTGCAAGTCTCATTACAGTAAAGAGTTTAGTATTACTCCAAGTTATTAACCTCAGTTTTAGTATTTTTAACATGAAATCATTAACATGAATTTCTCAGCACTATTATTAATATTATCATGATTCTTATTTGTATATCTATTTATTCACTTATTTATTTATTTGTTTATTTATTTGTTCATTTATTATTGGCAGTAGTAGTCCTATAATTATTGGTTATTGTTATTTCAATTTTTATTTTTGATAGTAATGTTTCCTTTGGTATCATAATTATGATGATGATAAAGTTTAAGGCAATGATTGATTTTATAATAATAATAATAAATATCCTTGGTTCAGAAAAAAAGAAGAATGTTTGTTGCTTTCGCTTTGACTTTGAATTCCACCGAATGTTAAGAGTTAGGCCGGCTTTGGTCTGTACCTGAGAAGATGCAACCAGTACACAGATAGGTACAGCTGTAATCCTTGAATGATCCTGTGGTATAAAATTTGTATTGTGCATCACCGTTGTAGGTCCTGTACAGTGTATCAGTTGGTTATCTGAATTAATTTGTGATAATCCCTTTTTGCAGTTTCTCAGCCCAGTGTACATGTTTTTCAGATCACCAAAGTAAACATTCCTCGACTTGGCTATGACTAAATCGGTAATATAGTAGTTGAAATTTAAGGCTACAGTCTTAAACTACATACAACAAGGAACAGTTCATACAGAGGAATTCTAAAAGTTCTGGTGTAACATTGGCATTCTCAAAGGCTAAAGATTCTTGGGTGTATTAAGACAACTGTGTCTTAAATTTCCAAGGCTGAAATGATTTCAAGATTTTGACAACCAGTTACAGAGTAATGATGCACACAGGGAAATGTCTCAACTGTAGTTCAGTTTGTTGATCTGTCATGTTATATTAGCCAATCAGAGCAATTGATATGGTTCATGTGGTTCAAAACTGGTGAGAAAGTGAACAAATGCCTCCTGTATTGACACTATGTTTAGATTTATGCTCACTTTGTAGTTTTGAGTAACATTTTGAACATGTCCAACAAAGCATGAATGTGTCAGTATTGAAGTGATTTTAATTTTTTTTTTGATTCTGTTATAAACTCATAGTTCCAACTTAATTGATTATTTTTGATTGTTTCAGTGAGTTTATGATGTGATTAAGGTACTTCAGCAATGGCTTCTTTGTGTGAAATTTGACTGGCTTCTATGTTTAATAATGGGAAATTGTAGGATTTTGGCAATACACCAAAGCTGCATTGGAATATTGGAGTGCTGTGTTTCCTTTATTTACTATCTACGGCCCTTTTTCAGAAAGCAGTTTACATCAATTGCAACATCCATTGATTATAGTTACTGTAGCTACAAACAAGCAAATAACCAATCAACTGTGGACAATTGCTTTGTTGCTGGAAACAACAATTCTTGTCACCCTCAGTAATTGCAAATCTCTTGATGAAACTGGGCCTAAATTGTGTGCATTTTTCATCTATGTATGCAATTGTGTGAAGCCTTAAGAGCGAGTGAGAGTCCGAGAGAGAGAGAGTAGGGTTTTATTGTGCGAGTATTGATTACCAAACAGATGGACGTGCAGCTCTGCTATCATTTTATAAAGGAGAAGTCCATCCTTGGTGAGGAGTTCTTGTTGTTAGATTTCAAACAGACATCAAATGAGCCAAACAGTAAAACTGGCAGTACAATTTCATGAAAATTAGTTTTAATGGAATTTTTTATATATGTGTGTGTATATATATATATATATATATATGTATACACATATATATCAAAATATGAAAGTTCTGCATTGGTGTGTAGTAAGTAGATATCAAGTTGTAAAAGCAGTCGTATAAACACCGCAGGAGTCCATTTTTTTTTTTTTTTTTTGCTCCTGTGGTGTTTACACGACTGTTTTTACACTTTGTATATATATATATATATATATATATATATATATATATATATATATATATGTATATATATATATATATATATATATAAATTATATACTTTGATAGTCATGATGAAAGAAGAGCTAGTAGATGTTGCAGTTGTTCACTTATTGCCTTTAATGATGCCAAGCTTTTGACCCTTTTACAAAACAACATACACATAACAAAAAGCAACCAATTTGCAAACAGAACAAGGCAAAAACGAGGCAGAAACAAAACAAAGCCAAAAGAAAAAGAAAACAGCAACATGAGTTGACATTCACGACACCAGAACAGCAATTATCACATACATTGAAATGCCTGGCGGTGTGAGTAATAGGACAGCAATATGGCATAAATACACAATAGCAGCGAATATTATTTGCAATGAAATAGTTCACAATATAAAACACAACAAAATTAAATTTCTTTGACGATACATTATATGTATATACATGTATGTATATATATATGTATATATATATATATATATATATATATATGATATATATATATGTATATATATATATATATAGTTTAATCGCAAAGTGAGCTAACCCCATTCTTGTTAAGTACAGATATTTTTTATTAAAGCTGCTAAAAAACAAAGAAAATGATAAGAAAATACAGGATGTTTTTAATCATAACTTCTAGAATGTTTCTTGTTACGTTACAAGCAGTTATGACTGGAAAGGTTTAATTTTGCTCTATATTATGATGGACGTACTTTGAAATGTTAAAAAATGGTGCTTAGCTTGTTTGCAATAAAACTCATACACACACACACACACACACATTATATATATATATATATATATATATATATATATATATATACATTAATGGAATAGGTATTTATAATCACCCTTGCAAATGAGATGAAGGGGACATTGTTATTCATTGAATTGATTTGAATTGAAGTTATTCATTGATTTAAAAATACACACACACACAGAGTAAAACATAGCAGCCAGCAGGCTGAATTATACTGTTTGTACTTCACAATTATTCAAAATTACTGGATAACACACTAAAAACTCTAAGTTATCAATATAAAACAGTTGATAATATATGGACTTAACCATATGTACAAGCTAGAATTAATCAATCATAAGAAACCATTAGATTCACAGAAAAAAAAGAAACATAAATCTGGTCTCTAACTTCCTTTGGTGTTTTAAAACAGAAAAAAAATATATATTTTCATTCTCATTGTGATATGACCAAACAAGTAAAGAACAAAAAAAAATCTCATTCACTTCATCCTAACACTTCCCATTCTGTATGAAATGTGTAACAACCAAAAATAACAAAAAAGCAACAAAAAATGAGAACAATAAAGGGAGAGTAAAAGAAAAGACAATGGAAGTGTGAGAGGAGTGGAGAGGAGAGAGAAGTGTGAGAGAGAGGTGAAGTAGAAAAATGATCGACAGATATATAGGAGTGATGAATGAAAGCGCGAGAAGAAAGGAAGGGGGATAGAAAATGAAAACGAAAATAACCTTAAATCAAAAGATAAAAACAAATTTAAAAACAAATCTCAATTTCTGGTTATAACACAAAAGTACACTAACTCCTACCTCCAGTTTATCTTGGTATCAATAAACAATGCATGAAGTATGAAAAGCAAATAAAATATTAAAATAAATAATGTGATATGTGCTATTTCATAATAAATATGCCTTTGTTTACTAGTAAAATATATCATTATTAAAAAATCTATGTAATATAAATTTATGCACAAATCTCCCATTGGTCTGTACTTGAAAACTATAAAGATCAGTCGTTGGTTTTGGTTTTCTGTTTAACTTTAGCGTCTGTTACTAGCTTCCCTTTAATAGAAGTAATATTTGATATCATTACATCATGAAAATAATTTAATGCAGTGAGATTATGTCTTTGGCTTGGATTCACTTAATAAATCAAAATATTATAAAGTCGACTATAATTCTGGTCTTGAGAGACTTTGGAAGCAGTAACATCACCTCAACTTATTAGCATTAATTGATATTAAGTACTTTACATCTTGAAAAAATATGACATTTTGATTACCTTACAATAGCTTACAAATTTTTGTCTGCTTTATATAAAACTTCCCATTTTATATATATATATATATATATATATATATATATATATATATATATATATATATATATATATTCAATCCTACCAGGTAGTATCAAGTCGGTAAAAGAGTCTCATATGAAGCTGAAAGGTCGTCATTTCAAATTGCAGCATGCCCCTAAAATCTTGGACATGTCGGTTAGAGCAAAGCAAAAAAAGAAAAGAAAAAAGAAAAGAACAAAGGCCATGGGAAAGGAATAATTTTTGTGTAATTGCCCATTTGCTATGTAATTGTCACATGTCCATTTTGCTTTTGCAAGTCAACAATACAAGATGACAATTCTAGCATAAAATGACACAAACCTATTATATATATATATATATATATATACATATATATATATATATATATATATATATATATATATATATACATACATGCTTATAATGGCACTAGGACAGCGTGTAAGGCCTTTTTTTTTTCTTTTTTACTTGTCAGCTGATGAAACCCGGAAGTGGCACCAAAAATATAGACTGGGCCTCCCACTTTTAAAAACACGGCGCTGGCCCTGCTATTACACATCGGCAGAGGTCATGATGTTAAAGGGGTATTCCAGACAATTTGTATAATATCAGGTACTGCACATAAATCGATGGTGCTTTGCACAGATTGTGGATTTTATTGCGATCCATGAGCAGATAAAGAAAAACATTCTGAAAAATCCAAAATATTTATACTGAACAAGGATGATGCCATATAGGAGGTAATTTCTTTGCAGTACCAATGTGCTTCACAAGTTCACTTGTGTTAAACTTACACATACTTTCTTCTTCTGATGTGCTTCCTTTAGCACACAATCATCGATCATGCACTCTTATGCGAATCTATTTTGTCATCATCCTTGCTCATTGTGATTTCTTATGAATTTTGCGGCGATGCAAACATTCATATTCCTGATCCCAATCACAATAAATCCTGAAACTCTGCACCAAGCATAACCATATATCATTGATTGATGTCCAAATTCAAAAGTCTAAAAATCATCTGGGGACCATCTCCTTTAAAGGCACCTCACAACACTCCATAAATGATTTAAACAGTTGTGTTTAATCCCACATCCCCTACTTGAAAATAATCGTTGCTCATATTGTTTAATATATATATATATATATATATATATATATATATATATATATATATATATTTATATATGAAAATGCGCTGCAAGGTTTACAACTTTATATCTTACATTTTCCCCCAAACGAACTTTTAAAAAGGAAACTACTTTGTGACCTGCAAGGTGACATTATCACCTCTTCAAATTCATATTCATTTTATGGAGGAGTGAACACCTGGGAAATGTGGGAATCTTGAAAATAGAGACGAACTTTCTCTTTTTAAACCTCATTTTTATGAAATTATTTAGGTAAACTTGAACTTGATGTAATTTTTTCTTTTCCTCATGACTACTGCCGCACGGCCATTCATACTTTAGCAAATCATGTTCATTCCAGTATACTGAGCATGCACATTCTCGAGATCCGGCAAACACCAAAAAGCCCCACTACACCATTTCGGAATTTTTCTGGGGTTTGAAATTCATCCTTTTTTCCGAACCCTATTTCAGGATTATTTGGAAAAGATTTGAAAATTACCCCAAACTAGAAATAATCCGTGACAGATTAATATTATTTAGAAAAAAGAAGATATTTCAACGATTTGTATACATCTTACCCGTAATGAGCTCCCAAAAATATACCCCTTTTCCGAAAAATCGGGAACGCCCATGCGGTATATACTGGCAGATGACAACCTGAGTGCCGGGAGGAGTAACAGGGGGGGGGGGGGGGTCTTAATTACGTCTGACATATAAGGGAGGCTTTCCCAGATTATGGAGTAATTTATGAATAGCTGTCTGGCGTAAAATTTCAGTTCTATAGCTTTTACAAGATTCGCAGAGGTTCGCAATGATATAGTCTTACAATCCACGCACACAATGTATTAAGAATAATACCATCAATTAAGGCCAGTGCACCCCTTTAGCAGCCGCAATTAAGCTACATCGTCGTCGTCATCGCTTTTCAATCATGTCAATACTATAATTATTAGTGCCTTATCGCTACCTAACCTCTAAACACTTTGTCAATCGTTCGACTGTTTTATCCAGTCGCGTTTCAAATGTTTTTGTTTGTGTTTGTGTTTTTGTTTTTGAGAGGGAGGATGAGAAGTTTTAGATATTTTGCCGACGTTTTGTATTTCTATATACATAGATACATTCTATACAGAGCTAAAATGTCAGGAATGTTTTCTGAAGTTTGTTCCAGTTAGGAACTCTCGATGTGTAATCTCTTGATGTGCAATCGATCCAGTCCTCAACTGTGGTCGGTCACGACGACTTTGAGTTCTGTTTTGAAGGACTTTCAATTTAGATTAATTGTATGGAGTAGTGTACATAAAACATCACTTATTTAAGTTGAAATTTGTAAATGATAATTTATGTTCCTTTTGTCATAAAGATGAAGAGATATATAAACGTTATACATGTGAATTTTCTAGGAAGGTTTGGAAAAGTGTATTTTCTTTTCTTTATGTTGATTTGCAACAGTTGAATTCTTTTTTTTTTTAAATAT
The DNA here is from genome assembly GCF_040938485.1 of Diadema antillarum. Classification (NCBI taxonomy): domain Eukaryota; kingdom Metazoa; phylum Echinodermata; class Echinoidea; order Diadematoida; family Diadematidae; genus Diadema; species Diadema antillarum. Next base: position 957,822 of record NW_027271524.1, on the reverse strand, counting down.
TGATTTACCAGACAAAGGAAAGGCTTAATAGGTTAATCATGTTTTATTTTTGGTTAACACACAGCCAATGGAACATTTTTTTTTTTATTAAATTTTTGTAGAACAAGATAAGTTAGAAGAAAAAATAGCAGTTATAAGCAATACGTTTCATTTGGAAACATTTGGAAAAGTGGGAAAAGTGAAAAAAAAAGATATTAAGGTTCTGTTTTTGTTTGTTTTTATAGTATTGGACATCCACCGGGAAATACCTTTCGACGCACTCGAACTGAAATATGTGTATGACAGGCGAGAATGGGGAGTAGATGACGAGGGTATTTTAGTAAGGGTTGCTGGTGATTTTGACAGGAAGGGGAGGCTTAGGCCTACTTTGTTGTTATTTTTTTTTATTTGTGTTAGGTCTTAGGGTCTATTACTATTATTATTGTCATTATGATTATTATTATTATTATTATTATTGTTATTATTATTATCATTATTAATATACTTATGTAATTATTTATGTATTTATTTATCTACTTATCTATTAATTCGTTTATTTATTCATTCATTTACATGTGTGTTTTTTGTTTGTTTTTGTTTATTTGTTTGTTTGTTTTTAAGAACTAAACTTCAGTCAATGGATATTGACATTTAAAGTCCGGTAGAATGCATGTGAGTAAACTAGGTTCTGTTGATGACTACTAGTAGAAAATTAAATACACTTTGTATAGTGATGAATGTACATTGCTGAAAAGGAATTGTCTGTCAGTTAAAAACATCGTTTAAAAATAAACGCGTAACCTAATGGATTGTGATCTATGTTTTGGTAAAGAAAAAAATCATCACATTGTATTGATCATGAAATTGATGAAAAGATTTTTCCTTTGTGCAATTTGTTTCCATTGATGAAGAATGAAATATTCTTTTCTTTTTTTTTAATCAGTTTTATAACAAAAAAAAAAAAAAGATGCACAGCACGCTGCTGTCCGTGCTGTAGACCACCTAGTGTGAAGCAGAGATCATGCATGCACATGCAGTAGTGCTCATGTTGGCAAGAGATGATGTTTTGAGAGAGCCTACGAGATTATCGCGATCGGTTGTGTCAAAATGGCAGTGGTCAACATTAGCGGAAGTGTGTGGAGCTCGTTGCACTACGACAACAGTTGTTGCGATGGTGATCAGGTAAATATATTAATCTTATCCACATCCATTGGCCGTCATTCATAGCGTGTGAAATAAATGAAACGAAGTATGCATTAGTGTAGAAAGTGCGAGTAGTTCTAGTCTAGTTGTAGTCGTAGATGTATGCTACTAAAGTCGAAAGGTGGGGCAGTAGTGCTTGGTCCCATATGTTGCAGTTTATGTTGGGAGCGACCCAATGTGGCCAGTCCAGTGAAAATGCAATCAATTGGAATACTCAATCATGTACAGGAACAGGCTGTGTATAGTTATCACCTAAAGTATAGTATTAAAGTCTACTACTCATTGACCACCTACTGATCGACCACCGTTGTGCAATGGCTTTCTTGCATATAAAATCAAAAGTATGTGCAGCTATGCAGTGTGGGATGCGGACGGGGCGCAGTATGCTGGAATATTGGCACATAAATACAAATCAAGACAAGAGATAATGAGGAGGGTACAAAACATTGTAGAGGTAATAACTTGAGGAAACAAGAAGAAAAAGAATTGAAGAAAATCCCCATTAGTTAATACACTTAATTGATGTTAACATGTCTTTTCCATTCACTAGGTTAACTTGCTTTATCAATGGAGAATACAATGTAGATCTAGCGGTCGGTTAAATGATGCGCACATTAAAAAACAATTGTGCTTGTCGCCCAGAACTCTGCACGTACAATTCATATGAGTAAACAATTCGAGCTTGTAGGGATGAATCCGGGGTATTTTCTGCCATACATTGTACACCCATACATAGTGAAATGGAATTAAAGGGCCCCTGAAATCCAAATGCATGTTGATTTGTGTTGATTTATGATACCCTCAACATCACCTTTGTGGTGAAATGAATATCTAGAAACATTCCATGTATTTTTAACGATTTTTTTTTCTTCTATTTTTCCTCTGATTACTTAGGAATGCCCACAAAAAATCCTTCCAAACCAATATTCCTGAGATGACCTCATCTGTCAATCATTGCTAAAGTACTGAAATGTTTAACAATAGACATTGGAATGCACTTTCCCCTCGACTCAGCATAACTTGCATGTTTCTGTGATATTAATGTGATTAACAAAAGACATGTTAAGGGAACATGCAAGTTATGCTGGTTGAACAGTATATTATATGGTAATAATTTATAGACGTGCTCTGTTTAAACATGTAGTTGATTTCATGACTTCTACTTTCTTTACTTCTTTTTGTAAGATCCTTGTGAAAAGAAAAGAGAAAGGCGCTTTCGCAGTAAACATGTTTTAAGGAAAAACAGTTGGTCTAATATAATATTGAAACGCCTCAGTAGATACTAGTTCCCACTTGCCTGTATCATCAGTACACACTTGCACATTAGTACGCAACCACATGCTAGTGCAATGACAATGATGTGCGTGTGAAATGCTTCATTTTCAGCGTACCTGAATGTTATTGTTCACACAAGCCCAATACGCGCTGTGCAGAAGTCGTGTTCGCACAGCGGACCGTCGGGTCGTGCTAATACTGTAAACGTCAATATTTTCGCGCGATTAATTTTTCGCGCTGAGCGGCTCGAAAACGTATTCGCGGGTTAGTCACGGGGGACTGTAGCATCGATGCGTGCGGTGCACACATGCATGCTACAGTACACAGCAATCTAGGGTATCGTCTCTTCGCACAGTACTAGTAGCGTAAACATGCCTGTACATTGTACTACGTAGCAGTATCATCGATGAAGCGCACACAATTCATCCCGTTCAAAATGTGCGTAGAAAATTGTGAAGATATATTCGCGCGTTTTTGAATTCGCGCTAGCCGAGCGTAGCGCGAAATCCGCGAAAATTAATGTACCGCGAAAATTTCCACGTTTACAGTACATGGAGAGAGTTCGTGGATTTATGTGGTGCAGTGCTGGTCACCTGACTTAGTGCTGGTCACGTGATGCCTCGGGGGAAGATTCACCCCGTGAGCGTCTTAACAGACACAATCGCGGGGTAGCCTCCGGCGGTTCGCCCGAGGTTACCCCGCGTCTACCCTGGTTGATCAAAGGGTAAGGTTTCGCCCGGGGCTACCCCAAGGCTACCCCAAGGCTACCCCCGAGGCTGTCCCCTGTGTTGCATCTTAACAGACACAGGGGAAGATTCTTCACCCGAGGTTACCCCGAGGCTCCTTAGCGTTTTTAAGACTTCGCCCAAGGCTACCCCGCAGCTACCTTGAGCATGTCCACTGTGTTGCGTCTTAACAGGCACAGTCTTCTCAGGGGAAGATTCTTCACCAGAGGCTACCCCGAGGCTACCCTGCGTTTTATGGCCTGTTAAGATGGGGTATATGCCTTGTCATTGTATGTTACAAATGCTCTGACTAATTCCCTTCAGAAATTACAGCTAACCTACGATGGTACAAATCTCATGACATATTTGTTGTAGCTGGGTTTTTTTCTCTCCTTTTTTGTTTTAGTAGGAGTACTAGATGTAAACCCCAGCATTCACATCATTGGATTGATATTAGCATTTTCTATTGAAGTAAAATTTGCCATACTAATTGAGGTTACCTGCCTTCATTTGATTTTGTTTTCTGAATCAAGACTTCTATTTTCTTTATTGAAACAGGAAGGGTTCTTGATCGGGGAGGTCATCTACCGAGAGACAACTAATATCAGTGACTCCCAGATAACGAGAAAGACAGAGGAAGTTGACATAAGTAAGTTGTGGTTGTGAGTCGTGATTTGTGGCTTTGGATTTGGATTTGGAACCAGGCTGCTCCAGGGAGCCATTTGGCAATAGTGCCACTTGAATGCCCCCTTCCCAAGTATTTGTTTTCTTTAGTATGATATGTGATTTACACAAGAATCCCCATGTTAGTAGACATCACGTAAAAAGTCAACAAATCATCCAAATCAACTCAATGAAAAAAATCCAGATTTCTTTCTTAGAAGTTTCTTATAATGGATGATGTGTTCATTTTGTGTACAGCTGCATGCATGTATAGTCAGGATAGTATGTATAATTAGTAATGATTGATAACTTGTAGAAATGTAAGCTCAAATATCATTTGAAAGAGAAAAAAAATTAAAGATTATAAATCTTTTGCATTGTTACTATTTCAATTTCAGTTATTTTTAGATGTATACTGGATGATGTACATTGTATTGACTTATTATGACTGTCATGGCGCATATTGTGTGTGTGAGTACGAGAACATTGTACATTGTGTATGTGCATGTGTGTAGTTGATCAATGTGACTTTTGTATCCCATTGAGCATAGCCATGATATATTTAAGATGGTTTAACCACCAATTTATTTTCATTTTGCTTCCTTTGCTAGATGTAACCTCCCATTGTCCCTGCAGAGGACCTTTCAGGTATGAAAAGTTCAGTCACCTTTACTATCAGATTATTTGTTGATGCCTAATAATACTACATCAAGTAGAGATGAGTCTATGAAAGAAAAAGTGTAAACATTGAACACTGAAGGATAACTGCTGTATACTCATCAATTTTGTTTGATATTTTGAATGTCATAAGAATTGATTTAAAAAAAAAGAAGGTATGGAAAGGATTTAAAAATGTAATAAGGTAGCAATGAATTGCTGTCAATTTGGGTTTTCGGGTTTTTTTTTTTCTGCACTACACTGTATGTGTGCAATTATTATTGTGGAATATCAACACAGTGATAACAAAATTCGTGAAACGTATTTGTATCATAAATGCCTACTATGTGTGTTGTAAGGTGACAATGAATGAACAAGTTCTTCCTTTTAAGTGTGCCCTTTAATTTTCGTCATGTTGGAGATCATGATACTGAAACTGTCTGGACTGTAAAGAAACCTGTAGGGATTGAAAGTGATTGATACTCATTCAGCAAACTTTCTGATTGATTGAAATGACATAAAGCTGCATTATTAAATGTTCTTGTATTGCAGTGTGTAATCTCACAGTTGTGGTAATGACAATTTGGAATGCACAGGAACTATTGCACTGCTGCCCTTTATGTGCTGGAGCTGTCACAGCTAAATTCTTGCTTTTGCATTGTATGTTGTTCTTCTTTTGTACAGTTTCTACGATGGCAAGGGTTACATTGATCAAGGGAAAGTAATGGCTCTTCTCAAATCAAACTTCAAGGTAAATGTGGCAAGCTTCTTTTACTTCTTTCACACTCTGTAAGACTGTTGTAAGTGTTCTTTTGAACCTGCATCCACACCAGTGCTGTGTTCAGTAGATATTTGTGACAGTGCATCACAAAACCAACAAAAAGTTGCACCCCTTGATTTTAAGTGAGGACTAAAAAAAAGTGAAATGGGTCAACCGAGTCAATCTTGAGTTTGTCATATTTTTTGAAAGAGCTATCCTTCTTCTACACTATTCTTTAGTTTGGAATCATTACATAAATGGAAAAGTGTGTTTTCAACAGTTTTTCTACAACCCTTTGGGGGTGAGTAGAATGAGCAGGTATGTCTCAGAGGCCCCATTTCATTTCTTGAAATCTTTTGCAAACTCTTCACTTTAAGTCTAATAACTTTTGAAAGGATAATGATACTGCTTTGAAAGTTGGTATTAATCATGGATAGAATGTGTTAGTAAAGCATGCTCAATTTCAGTTTAATCTGATAGTCCCTTCATTGTTGTTGCTCCCTTGGTTTACATCCTGCATTTTGTCCCTTATATCACACATGGCTTGGTAAAGATTAAGCCCTTGAATAGACCCTCTACTTCACAGCCTCTTTTCTCAGTTTACACTTTTCCAGAGTTTGTGCTTTCTTTCCAGTACATTGTATTTAGACAGGTTAAAGGAGTCTATTTGAATTGAGTTATACATCATTTCAAAGCTTAAGAGCCTGCTCTTTCCGAATCTGCCCTTAACTAAAAATCCATGTCTGGTGACTTTTTGTTGGTTTTGTGATGCAGGGTCACATTTATTGCACTCATCCAGGTTACCAGGCCCCACATGTACCTTTGTATTGGACATTGTATTTGGGTATTAGAAAAGGTCTGGTGAGACAACACTGAGACGTGTTGCTGTATGCAAAATATGAAATACTATACAAAGTTTTCCCCAAGGTGGAGGGGTATGACTCTGTGATTTAATTTGAATGAATTTTTTGGTAAAATATTCTTCATAAGTCTCTACTCATCATTTGAGCTTGATTTACAACATTTGTAAGTAAGAAGAAAAAAAAATGCGCACATTTGGATTGAGCGCCACACATAGGCTCCGCCCCTAACAACGACCAGAGTAATCTCACTGGTCAGTTTGCTGCTTGCCGCTAACCGAAGCGTGAAGCTCGCACACTGCCCAGTCGACTGGTGCGTGCGGGCGGGTTGCGCTATGCCCAGCCGCTTCTCCTGACATCCTGGTCACTGATTGGTCGGTGAGGAGACCGCCGACGCTGTGTTTGAATGAGCATTTCGGGGGTTGCTAGGGCTTAACTTCTATTGTCCGGAGGTGAATACTGACTTGCGTGTCTCTTGATTGTGATTGCGTCGCAAGGAGAACTTTTAGGGCGCTTTTCTCGAAACAGTGATTTCCAAGACGTCTTGACATGCTCTCATTTAAACATCGATATCTCCGCAGCCGATTATTTTTATAAGACGTGTTATATATCAATTTAAAGCAGAAAGATTAGGGAATTGTGTCATGCAATTTTCAAATAATCGACCTCGCTCGACTTTAGGATCATTTTGTTGTAGCGGGTCACAAATGAATAAAACAAGCAGTGAAATTTCCATGCATGTCAGACCCAAATTATAGTTTTAAAAAAAAGTCTTTAACATATTCTACGTTTTCCATGATAAAAAGGTTAGACTAGGAAATGATGTCACAGCCTCACAGCTGTCTCATTGGTTTGTACACAAACATATGAGGATACTCTGTTTTTCTGTAATTCAACATTTTACATGTTTATATTCCTGTCCCTATTTCAAAATCATCATTGCTAAACATCCCCCCAAAGACTTTTATTTCGGAATTAAATGTAGATTATTGTGAAGATATCTATATTTATAAGTAGATTAGAGGCTTGTGAGGTTGTGATATTGTCCCTCATCTAATTTGCATAATGTTATATTTGTGTCTGATATCACTGTCAAAAAAATGTAAAGCAGCACTATGATTGTTTCTGTATGCACAGAGTTTTAAAAAGGAAGGGCATGAATGCCATTAAGTTTTAACCTTGATCTAAAGACTTGCCTGCCCTTGAAATGGTAATGCTAGAAATTATTTTGTATATTTGTTGTTATTAAAGCACTTGCCCAAGTGCATCAGACAACTGCTTTGTTGAACAGTATACCGTTTTGCGATAGAGGAGAAAGTGGGCCTTTAAAGTTTCTTTGAATGTACAGATACTGTCATGATGATCACTCTGTAGGTTTTATCGTGCTCAGGAAGAGAGAGAACAATTTGAATTTGCTCTCAAATGTAATGCTGGGAGACACCATATCTTTGAAGATAAAAGTACCATACGATACATGGCTTCCTCTTGCACATGCAAATACTCGTAGTTCTTTGTCTTTTTTTTCCTACATCTATGTGCAGAATGTGGTGGGTTTTTACCGTTTTCGGCGCAACACGTTGCTGCAGCCATCTCTTCGGGAGATGGTGCTGTATAAGCGGCTCCTAGCCAGGCTCCGTGACGGCGTGCAGCCCGAGACATTTCTCCTGGGCATTTTCTCGTGCAGCAGCAGCTGGAATCTTGCCACTCACACTTACCCCTACCAGTTCTTTACCTACGGATTTACGTGAGTTGTACAAGAGTTGGAGAGCATTTGTCCCAGGGTATGAGAAAACCATCTGGGGCAGTGTATCAAAGAGTTGTACTGCCTGTAATCTCCTCACTGGGGTAGAGATAGTCAGATAATATTTCCTTTCTGATGACCCTTTGCCAATCTGTGACATGCTTTCTCTTTCCTGTCGTTTAAAGTGCACATCCTTTTCTGTTATTATTCTCGACCAGCACTCAATTGCCCATGTTTAATACCAATCAACAGCACACATGTGTTTGATGATAGACACATCATATACTTGGCCATGCTTTTATGTTAAATGTTAATTGAACATGTCTCTGATTTTCTTGAGAAATTATGTTATATGTGATGGCTTTGTAGTTTTTCTCATGACAGAAACTTACCCTTAAACTGCTAAAATCCTAGTTTCATATTTTCAACCACTTGATCTCTAGTCAATGAACAAAAAATCATACCCCTAATGATAAATAAGTGAATGCATAGTTATTGACTTATCCTCTAGCTCATCACCTTTAAGAACTTGTATCAGTATCATTACCATAATCATCATCATCATCATCATCATCATCATCATCATCTCTGTCGTGATCATTTCATCATCTGTTCACTATCGAGGCATATCTGTGAGCCAGGCTGCCTCAATTATCCCTCCTGCCAGGTTCATGTTTGTATTCACTGTCATCATTTCAAAAATCCCCATTTCGCTTGCAGTGGGTTCCAGGCGAGAAAAGTGTGCATCGTTAACCTTGGTGACACGGCTGAATCAGAGTACAAACTTGCCACAGTCCAATCAGCGATATCGTCTGGTAGTACGTGCTTCCAGCAGATCCTTCACAGCTATGGGTGAGATTTCAGTCAGTGAGCGGGTTTGCTAAAAGTTAGCCCCCTCAGCTGCATTGTGATGTGACTAATCTTGCTTGATACCTTTTAAATGATGAACCATGCACACCTTTCACAATGCCCAAGCTCTTTTTAGATCGACAAAATTCATAGTTACCTCCGCCAATAGGTAAAACCTACATCTGGCAGAGGTTATGTTTTTCAGTTCTGTGAGTTTGTCTGTCTGTTTGTTTGTGTATGAGATAGCTTGAAAACGAATGAACAAATTTTTACCAAACTTGCAGGGTGTGTTCATAATGAAGTAGGGGAAAAAAAATTGAATTTGGGGGTCATAAGGTTGAAGGTCATGGGGCCATAAAAGGACATGAAATAAGCTTACTCTCCTAGTAACTCAAGAATGAATAATAGAATTTTCACCAAACTTGCAGGATGTGTTTATAATGAAGTAAGAAAGAAACAGTCCAATTTGGAAGTCATGAGATCAAATGTCAAAGGTCATAGGGGTCATAAAATATGATTAAGCTCCCAATAACTCAAGAACGGATGAGCGACTTTGCATCAAACTTGCTGGGTGTGTTCATAATGAGGTAAGAAGGAAACAATTTAATTTGGGATCATGAGGTCAAAGGTCAAAGGTTGTAGAGGACATAAGATAATCTTAATCTCACAATAACTCAACAATGGATCAGATTTTTACCAAATGTATTGTGTAGATGTCTGTTTACCTCTACATGTATGTTTATGTTGAAGATACTTCCTACAGAAGGGTGATGTCTTATTCATGGCTGCCTGGTGGAGGTCTGCTCTCTCGTAGTGCTTTTTTTAATATGTGACCCTGCATCATAAAACCAACAAAAAGTTGCCAGACATGGATATTTAGATAAGGACAGATTCTGAAAGAGCAGACTCTAAGCTTCAACATGATGTATGTATAACTCAATTCAAATGGACTCTCCTAACCTATCTAAATATTGGAAAGAAAGCACACACTCTGGAAAAGTGTGAACGGAGAAAAGAGGCTCTGAAGTGCAGGGTCTGTTCAAGCACCTAATCTGTACTAAAGCAGTGCTAGCTGTGTGGTGAATGGGACAATAAGCAGGATGTAAACCATCGGAGCAACAACAATGAGGGGGTTATCAGATTAAGCTGAAATTCAGCATACTCTATTAATGCATTCTGTCCATCATTAATGCCAACTTTCAAACCAGTAGCACCATCCTTTCAAAAGTTATTAGAGTTGAAAGTGAATAGCGTGCAAAGGATTTTCAAGAAATGAAAAGGGGCCTCTATAGCATACCTGATCACACTTTACTCTACAAAAAAAAAGGGTTGTATAAAACTGCTGCAAACAGCAAACTTAGGGATAATGTAGAAGAAGAACAGCTTTTTTAGAAAAGATGAAAAACTCAAGATTGACTTGGTTGACCCATTTCATCTTTTTTGAATTCTCACTTAAACTCAAGGGGTGCGACTTTTTGTTCGTTCTGTGATGCACGGTCACATATTGTAGTTGCTTTGATATCATGCATGTATTAACCTTACAACAAGTTAAATCAATTTCTTTGACTTACTTCCCTCCCCAATTTTTCCATGCCTTCTTTGTTTTAACTTGTTTGTGATTACTGGTTCAAATTCAACATGCATATTTTCGGAGAAAGTTGTGTCATCTACTGATGCATGAGTAGGGCTGGGAGGTAAGTGGGTTCTACAAACCCATCACAGTACAGTGATTGTGGTGAAATATTAGCACTCCGTCATTTCATAACATATGCATTGTTGCTATTGCTAACACATGAGGATGCTACCAACCATACCATGCCCAGAATTTAACTTTGTCAACTTGCAATTTTGTCCTTTTGTCCCTTTGTATGTCCATCTGTCGATCACTTAGCTCAAAACTTGGAGGCCAAGATGCAACGCTGTCAGGAGTCCAGGCAATAAAAAGTCTCAGCACCGACATCCACAATAAGTTACAAGTAAGAATTGTCATCAGCTTTTGCAAAGTACTCCTCTCTGGATACAGATTTATCAATCTTCTTAATTTCATCTCAGCAGACGAATCCCACAGTGACTTTTCTGAATTTGATGCAAGTAACTGAATTACACTGTATGCACAGGTCTGCCATTTTGTTCAGGTATCACTTGGTTGGTGAGTTGTAACTTTTTCAGATGATGAACTTGAATTGTCTTGATACGAAAAGGATCATCATGTAGGAGAGTCTAGGTCATAGGCAATATCAAGTTAGGACAATAAAGATACACTGTATGATTTCTATGCACGTGGAATGTCAATTTCAAATATTTGTACAGAAATTTACACAGCCAAATTGAGTTTTGTGGGAGGCTTGTAATATATTTCCACCTTATTTTATTTTTCAGGTATCACGAGAGAAACGAGCAAACCAAACCCATCATTCATGAAAATATGTGATGACTAAAGCTGTCTAATTACCTAGTGCTTATTTCCAGAAGTATCACCGTATGTCACCAAGGAGTATAGTATATCTAAGGATCAAACAAATGCTTGTTACATTCCTGCGATCTTTATATGTAAGTAGTAAATGGAAAGAAAAAAGCGACTGAAATTTGTGACATTGTGTCTTTGAAGGAGGTGAAGCAGAAGGTGTGCGACACTGAAGGACGGTTACGAGACGTCAGCCAGGAGGTGTTCGAGTTGAGGAGGAGAGCACAGCGCCAGAGGCACGAGAGGATGGCCAGGCAGAAGATGGCCGGACAGGTACTCAATACGAACAACAATGCAGGTCAGTGGTAAATGGTGGGAAACAGTGATGCCTGGTTTATAGCATCTCAGTCATAATTTACCACTTGCAGATGAAACTAGAGAGGGGCCGTCAAAGGCGGCAGACCCACGCCTAAGTACAAAGTCGGGGTAAACATAATGTGCATTCGGTCATCTACCAGAATTCGGCCACTTAATTGCCAGTGTGCTTCATCACCAGCCAGTGAGTTCTACCAAAGATCTTACACTGAAGTGTACGATCTTTGGTTCTACAGTCACATCACACGCAAATCACATCATTACACATACGGTATTAACACTCATTCACGTACAGGAAAGTCCTTAAGTCTCCTCCAAAAATCCATCGAAAATCCCAAATTCCACCGTCAAAAGTGCAGAATCGGAACTTTTCCAAGCGTGCGCGAATTAAGTCCAGTTTTAAGACTAAGAGTATTGTCTACGCGACGGGTCGCCGAAAAAGCGCTAAAAATCGAGAAATACGCCGTTTTCTTGCGGGATATTTTGATTATAGCAAGCCGAGAGTGTGATGATATCAAAGGTCGTATGAGTGTACGATCTTTGATGGTATCCACAAAAGCGCAAAAGAAAAACAAAATTTACGTACCCCCTAGGCAATTACCCCTATGATTAGTGTCTACGGGAATTATTCAATGCAAGGGTTGAATGCAAATGTCTACTGCACCAGTATTTGGCCACCAACGAGCGCCGCAACGTCCCCGATGCAATTTTGCACCAACAGTGTAGAGCGCGATGCATTTTCAGCGGCCTTGCACACGCATTGACATTGAGCGCGCATATCGTGCAGTGTGACTGCGACCGAGCAAATACTCCTCCAACGAAAAAAACAATCAATGTTAATTTGAAAAATCATCAAAATACGGGCCAGTTTGTGATGACGGAGAACGAACTTTCATAAATCTAGAAGGACATAGTCCCTCAAATAGGCCTAAGCGTAAATTTCGGAATTCTTACGAACATTTGAGCAGCGAAATCGGATCGTTTGGAAGTTTACGTTTTCGTATGGTAGCGGAAAATCGCAAAGTGAGAAACGGGAAATTTTTGGAGGGGTCACTATACCATGGGGTCAAAACTTCAAGGTCACACAGAATTTGCAAGGGTCAACCGATTATCACCAAAATCTAATCGATTCTTTCCTGCCATTATCCAAACATCCCCATAACATTTCGTGCAAATCCGTTTACCCGTTCTCTTGTTATCTTGTACACAAACAAACAAACAAACAAACAAACAAACAAACAAACAAACAAAAAACAAACAAAACAAACAAACAAACAAACAAACAAACATACGGAACCCTTTACATAACCCCCTGCCGATTTTCATCGGCGTGGGTAACAAAAACCCAGCATTAGTGCTTTAAAATTGTTCTTAAATGTGAGTAAGGGATAGAAACAACCCCTGTAAAAATTTGATCGGTAAAATCGATGTTAAGTATTTTTAAATATACATAATGTGAACAATAGTTATAATAAAAATGTTTCCAGACTAAACCGTCTACAGTTACGGTTTATTGAGAAAAATACAGATGTACGTGTCATCGCGGGGTAAATGATTTCAAGGCTTTTCCCGGTCCTTTTTTGTAGCTGTGAAGCATGCAATCACTATTGCCAAGTGATTTTACTGCAACTTGACATTACTGACATTAAATTTTTGAGTACCAAAAAGGGTGATTGTCTGCCCATCATGCAAAGCTCAGAGTAAAATCCCACTCCATGAATTGTACTTTGATGAAAACTTCAAATGGACTGAAGAGTAGAAGTTTGATTATTAAGTTTTGGCATAACATGGCAAAGGCATTGATTGTTCAACTCTTATACTATGTGTTCATGAAAAAGTGATTTTTGTCATCATCCATCTTGATGCAGACTCCTGTTTCCAGTGCCCTTATTCATTATTACAGTATATATGACCAAATTTTTGGTTATAATCTCCATGCTTAAAATGTGGTTAACTATCATAAGTGTTTTATTACACAATTAAAATCTAATTCTAATTTTGATGGAGAATGCCATAAACCTACTTACCCACTTTCCCAGAACAGCTAAAACTTACTGCTTAGCAGGTAAAATAGATGAGCATAAAATTATGCATGTTTCAATTATGGCATGCCTGCCCAAATGCCCATAGTGGTAAATTGGAGAAATTTCTTTTGTCAAGCCTTGTACTACCCTTGACTCTTTATTAGGAAGGACCAAAATGTGATGTGTTTAATAGTATTAAAGATTGCTGTCATTGTGTAAATTCAGAATTTGGTCAGAGTCCTCTAAGTGAAGCTTATCTCGGACTCTGTATACTCTCCCCTCCTCAATCCAGGTCTCCGTAATATGCAACCACCAACATCCAGCGGGAGCATTACTTCATTGGAAAGTGCCATGGAAACTCATTCTGCCATTTGTTCAAATGCACCCTTGAGAGAAGCTGGTACTGCATCACCGCAACCCGTTACCCATACCCAACACCAGCAGCCCAGTGCAGCTCCCCAGACCAGTCAACATCACAATGCAGCTGCACCATCGTCGCTAAAGCAGGACCTTGTGGAGCAGGCGGCGAAGAAGGCGGCCGAAGCGAAGCCCACGGATCCGTTTGCGGGGCTCCTCATGGACATGAAGCAGAGTATCACAAAGAGCAGGTCATCGAGCCTCAACTCACAACAGGCCGAGAGCGCCTCGCAGCAGGGGAGCGTGAATGGCGCGGAGAGGCGGACGGTAGACTCCCAAGGAGCAGGCCCTTCCCCCTCCAGCCAGGATGGGTCTCAAGGACACTCTAAAGCTGGCAGTGGTAGTGGTATAGATGATGATGAGACGCAGATCGATGGAGATGCAATGTCATACACTGCTACGCTGTCTCCAACCTTCTGAAGGAAAGAAGTTCTTACTATTTTTTTTTTAAGGTCAGATACATAACCTGGTAGTTACATATTGAACTACAAATAACAACAGCCAACTGTCATAATATTTATGTATGTGTGTTTATTTATATAGATATGTATGTGACCCCAAACCACCAAAGTCATATTGAGCTGCCAAACAATGACTTCAAATAGTTCACATTTCTTTTCTTTTTTTTTTAAGTTCTGCGGATTCTAAGTTCTCTCATGATATATAATTTATTTCACTTTATTCCGTAAGACTTGCCACAGAAGCAATAAAGAAAGCCCATCACTGTGAACTCAAAACCTGGAAAAGATCGACACTGAAGTTTAGATTCAATTAAATCATATCTAGGAGATTGACCAGGTAAAAACATGATGTCAATCAATCCATCAAGAGACTTCATGAAATTCAAAGAGTGTTGAATTTCAAAACATTCTTTAATACTGTGGAATTCTGCCTAAAGAGGAAGGTGGGATATCAAACTTATATCTGATATAACAACATCAAAGCTCTTGTTTTTCAGCCATATCACTGTATTTTGTAGTATCTGTAATGTTGCCCAGGGATAACGTGGTCGTGGGTCACGTACATGTCTGCAGTTCTAATGGCAGGATGGTTGTCATGTAGAGAGAACCCCAAGCTATGCATGA
The DNA here is from genome assembly GCF_040938485.1 of Diadema antillarum. NCBI lineage: Eukaryota > Metazoa > Echinodermata > Echinoidea > Diadematoida > Diadematidae > Diadema > Diadema antillarum. The sequence continues at coordinate 942,805 of NW_027271524.1, read as the reverse complement.
AGAAATGATTGCTGATCAATTAACATTTAGATGCAGATGTTTTAAGAAAAAAAGAAATATTCATAGAGAAATATGAGGTAGCAGGATGCTGCGGAAAAATTGAATTTCAAATGGCTGCATGTACACTTGTAGTGTAGAAAGCAGCTACATCAGCACAGACAGTACAACAATCTTATGAACTACATAATTATATTGTACTTCCGCTTGTTTTAATGTGCCATAGTAGGTCGTGATAATGATGAAGTCCACCCCTTAGTGTCATTAACATAGTGCTTGGCCTTTGTTCCAAATCTGTCAAATTTATTTTCCAAATAGCAGTGCACATCTGTTTCATTACATGTGGTGGACAGTGAAAAGTCAGTAAGAAAAACATAAATCAAGAGTTTTATTGAATGCATTATAGTACCGGCAATTTTCCTTTCACATGTTTAGAGATGACGTGTTCCAAAAACTCTTTGTGCATCATTTTGATAAATACCAAAATTATAATGACAATTTGGTTGTGCACAAAAGGATTTACAAAGGAGGGGGAGGGGGTTGAGGTGCTGTTTGAAAACATACAAATAAACAAACAAACAAACAAACAGAACAAACAAAAAAATGCTGGAGAGCTATACAAGGCATACACAAGCAGCACATTACTTATTACTAGCTCAAGACAAGTCCATGTGGTATTACTTTGCCGGAACAGTCCAGCAACTTTGCAACTATATTCTGTATGTTCTCTGTACTGTGTGGCATTCTGTATGATGGGCTCATGCTCGATTTTGGTTTGTAATGACTGGGAGGCAGTATCATGAACACGGTGTATGCAAACTGTCATGTACGTATGTTCTCTGCAACATTATGTATGATGGGCTCATGTTCGATTTAGGGATTGCGATGACTGTGAGTCAATGTCAGGAACAAATATGCAAACTGTCGTGAATGGACAGTTTGGAGAAACAAGGATGGTGCGCCATGGGCCATGCATCTTGCTACTCCTAATGACATTATGCAGACCTCAAAACCATTCTGAATTTGGAGGAAAGAATCTGAATTTGGACCATTCCCTGCTTTTGCTCCAAAAGGATTTTCCTATTAAAGCAATATGATATTGTGATATTTAACTACAATTGTACACATTCCTGTGGGAACTGCTTTTTCTTCCCTACTTTTGAGCCAAATCATCCCCATTTTTTCAGTCAGAAATATTGGTAGGTTTGCATGATGATGTGCAAAGCATATCATTACTGTTGAAAGAAAACAAACAAACAAAATAAAAAGCCTGCCATATTTATATCTGGTAGTTTGGTGACATGTGCATGTTTGTCTAGTGCATGCAAGAAATGAAGCCCTTTTTATGGTTTAATACCTTTTTTATGGTTTAATGCACTATTACTGACAAACAGGGGTCATACAATCATACAATACAGCATGTTAAAGGCATAATTTGCCATTTACAGATGAAACAAAACCCCAGCATTAGTGCTTTAAAATAGTTCTAAAATGTGAGTTATGGATACAAACAACCACTGTAAAATTTTGCATCCGTATAATCGTTGTAAAGTATTGGTGATATACAAAATGTGAACAGTAGTAATAATAAAAATGTTTCTAGACTAAACTGTCTACAGTTTCAGTTTATTGAGCAAAATACTGATATCTCCTTATATTTTAGGCTTCATTATTAAATTTTTATAATGGTGTGTTTTGTGGTACAACAGACCAACGCATATGCATCAAATGTGATATCTTGAACATCTTCAAATTTATCATGCTTCTGTTTCCAGTGGTCATTGAGTGTGTATACTTGACAGTGTTTACTGATGTTGCCTCAACGGCATCAGCACAAAGACTATTCCAGGAAGTCACTGCGCTATGGCTGAAAGTGTTTAACCTCTTACTAGTGCGACACCTTCCCTTATACACCTTAAACCTATATAACTGCATAACATGATCATTGATAACATCTGGATCAGAATCTTCCATATCATGCAAAATTTAAATACTTGAATGATATCTGCCCAATCATGTCGATACTTGAGGGATGGAATTTCCAAAGACTCGAGTCTCTCAGAATATGACAGTGACCCAAGTCTAGATAACAGCTTGATGACTGTCCTCTGTTACTAGTTGTGTAAATGGTATTTAAAAGAATGAGTAAGGTTAGAAAGCTGGTATCATGAATTTTCACTTTTTCTCTAGTTGCCCGAGAGAGAATTATGATTTATTTGTCCTGTAATGCAACTCAAAAGTCTAAAACGTTGGTACATGTGGGCTCGACTGATACAAACTATACCTCTTTCATGTCATGGCTATAATATCTGAGTTTTTTGGGTTTATTTGTTTGTTTGTGTGGTTTTTTTTTTTGTGTGTGTGTGTGTGTTTCAACATAATCATATTTGTACACAAATCTTTTTCTGCATGCATATCCAGTGGACATGTCTACAAATTCACCTTTAATTTTCAGGCTGCTGCATATTTGACATGAACATATGCTGATAAACCACCGACTCTCAGTGTGTGTGGCTTAATGTGTTGCGCCCTCTGTAGTCCAAAATACATTGTATGTATTGATGTAGAAACCTATGGGCGTCTGTTTCAAACAGTTATCATAATGAAATTTTATAAAAGTGAGGATCCTGATATAAGGTAATTGCCACGATTTTTAGGTCGTCGCTGTTTGTAGGTTCTCCTGTATTACAAAGTTGAAGTGAAAAAAAAAAAAACAATGCTGCAGAACTGTAATGAAACAAGCTCACAGTGAAGATGTGTCTGTGTTTGAACAGGGTATGTGAAATACTGGTCTGAATGCTGTTCATCATTTTACACAAAAACTCCACTTCTTCTAAACCTTTCAGTGTGTCATGGTTATCTATGGAGAAATAGTACAGAATACCAAAGTGTAATGTCATAGCCATTCATCGCCATGGAAACTGGTTCTAAACAACCTCACCTGGCCTGGACTGTCAACACCATTGTTGTTGACCATGTTTGCACCTGGTTATAACAAAAGAGTGTGCACCTGGCTATAACAAAAGAATGTGCACCTGGCTATAACAAAAAAAAAAAAAAAAAATGTGCACCTGGCTATAACAAAAGACTGTTACATCATCACTTTGATACTCTATCTTTGGAGGAAAGGGCAAGTACATGTATTGTTCGCCAGGTGATGTCTCAACTTACTGGGCAGGAGTAGAGCTCAATGCCATGTGGTGTTCTCCTTGCTGTGATCATGACATAGCAGCAAAACTTCAACCTGTTTCTTGTTACATGTATTTGAAAAGGTATTTCAGTAGGTCCTCTACGAAATAAACCTGTTGCAATGATATTTGCACAAATAAATTCCAAATGTAGGAGTAGACCAAATTTTGTATTACTGTGTCAATCAAACACAGAAGGCCATAGTACATTGAGTATGTTCATGTCTTGGAAAATATGACTTGTGTCTGCTGCTTGTTTCTTACAGACTTACTGAAACACAATGCCTTTTGCTGCATAATTACATAAACATTTTTGAGACAGTACTTCTGTTTAAGCAAAATTGGAGGCACTTATCATGTATCCATTGTATTTCCATTTTTTTTGTATGTTTGCTTTTTCTTTTGGACTTTGTTTTGTTTTGAATGAGGATATTGAAATACAGAGTGAAAAGAGTACTGTTCAAACTTTTTAATTGATTTTTTTTTAATTTATTCACACGGGGTAAAATCTACCTGCATTGAATTCATAGTGCACCATGCAAATCGGGCCTTTCACTGTGGGAAATGACTCCGAAATTCCCCAGCTTCCAGCAGTTTCAGTGAGCACATGATTTCATGGTGAGCTTTATTTGCCCTGCGACAAAATATAATCCTTGATAGAGTAATAGATAGTGGTTAAAATAATTTCATATAAATGATGTTGTTATATCCACCATCATAATAAGCAAACTGTCCTGGAGATTATTGCGGGAGTTTCTTATTTCACTGTATTTTTTTGTTGTCTGCTTGTTTGTTTGTTTGTTTGTTTGTCTGTTTTATAATTCCTGCATTCCATTCAACAAGATCAAACTAGGTAGGCCCCAAGCATGACAAAGTCACTTATTAATTTTATATATTTATTTTGTATTTATTTATCTTTTTATTTCATTGTCAGAATTTTTGAAGTTTCCACATGGGCAGCTCTGCTTGAGATCAGACATTTCAAATTCACAGAGTTAGTTTGACCCTTTCTTTGCCATTGAGTTAAAATGTGCACAGGTTTCACACACATACCTATGGACAAGAAATAAATTTGGTGTGGAGAGGGTTAAATCAAATCCATGACTAAAATCTAGGGTCACATTAGGAAAATCTAGATGACTTTATAAGCTAAAAATTGTTAGGCTGAAGACAAAGATTGTGTTGCTTTTTCTTTTCTGCAACCTCTAAATAATTCAGGAGTGCAGGAAATGTTTTCCCTAAAGCCCCTGAATTAATGAGTGCATTACAGCTTTTCCTACATTTTAGGTCGTGTTAGACACCCTCACATCATGCATAGTGTATCAATAAACTATAGCACATTACCTATGCAATAGCTCGTAGAGGGCACTAGTGCATGGACCCACAGCAGATTCACCCATGTAGTACGATAATTTTGATGCTTGTGCATCTGCAATGGAAGTACCAAACGTCCAATGAAACCGATTCATAAATTGTGTCAAAACAAGCAGAAAATACAATTGATAAAGTTTGTCATCAAAATGTAGTGACGTGATTAAAGTTACAAACTGCGTAAAATCTTCCAGCTATGGTGTTTGTTTTCTTTTGTTTTGTTTTGTTTTGTCACGGAAACGCCTTGTGCTAGGGAATTTAGGGGGGGGGGGGGTGGAGGGGTGTTCATTGATGTAGATCTTAAATTGATGTTACTTTCGTATCTGTGCAGTCGAGATAGCCAGAACAATGCCACAGCATTACTATTAGAGTAGACAGTGCAACGTAGTACACTTAGTAAATGTGTAAAGTTTTTGTGACTATCCGTCCAGGAGCAAAATATTGTGTCCACCCATATACAGTAGCTATACCTATTACGCCTACTCATGCAATCGCTGTAAATAGAATCAAACTTAGATGACCAGCGGTCTTCTACAGGCACTATCTCACTGTGCATGATTACTGTTTATACAACACCTCAGAATGATGTCGAATTGTGATTGGCCAAGAACATGTCACATGACATTCAATAGTATACGAATAATTTATGAGTTGTGAGTGCATAGGGCACGAATACCGCACGAGGCGCGAGATAAAGCCACTGGTCTATTCAACAAGGCGCGTAGCGCCGCGTTGAATAGACCAGTGGCGAATCTCGCGCCGAGTGCGGTATTACGTGCCCCAATGCACGAACAAAATCATAAATTATTCGTTTTATACAACACCTTGTCCACAATCACAGTACTAAATTAGTGACCGCCAACTCAGGAAGTCCCAAAAATAAATGTAACAATTAGAATTGTAAACCACCCTGTGTACTGCTTTCAAACACTCGTCATGATTCGACCACAACAGTCACAGTATAATCACAAACTTCGCAGGGTCTATACCCATTCTACGCTAACGTTAGATCGAGTTTAGGCCTGACTGTTAGGCCGATCTGAGATGTCGGTAGATCTAGTAGTAACGTTAGGTCTAGACTTTGTCTATTTCCGAAAATGATTTTGTATAAAAACACAGAAAAATAAACTCAACTTGAAATGAAGTCTTGATTTTGGGATCACTGTGGTCCACGTAGCAGATCAGAGTCAAAAGTAAAAACACAGCAGTAGGTATAAAAGGCCGCAATACATGCAACTAGCTAGGTAAAGCAGCTGCGCGTACACGTTAACGTTGGAGTACTCCGCCGCGCCTGGTCTGTGAGACTTACCGGCAGCGCAGCGCAGCCGGCCAGCACGTACAATGTAGATTGCTGGCGCTTTGCTGCTGTGAGCCACAGAACTCTGTGAGCGGCCATGCATTAGTAGCCCCCCGCGAAGCCGTGCTATAGTACCTTCGAGCCGTGCAATAGGCCCATGCCAGGGGCCTATTGTATGGCTGTCACTCTCAATGAGTTTGATAGGTATTTTTTATACAACACCTCAGAATGATGTCGAATTGTGATTGGCCAAGAACATGTCACATGACATTCAATAGAAAATACCTATCAAACTCATTGAGAGTGACAGCCATACAATAGGCCCCTGGCATGGGCCTATTGCACGGCTCGAAGGTACTATAGCACGGCTTCGCGGGGGGCTACTAATGCATGGCCGCTCACAGAGTTCTGTGGCTCACACCCACCCGTATGCCGTAGCAAAGCGCCAGCAAACTACATTGTACGTGCTGGCCGGCTGCGCTGCGCTGCCGGTAAGTCTCACAGACCAGGCGCGGCAGAGTACTGCAACGTTAACGTGTGTACGCGCAGCTACTTTACCTAGCTAGTTGCATGTATCGCGGCCTTTACACCTACTGCTGTGTTTTTACTTTTGACTCTGATCTGCTACATGGACCACAGTGATCCCAAAATCAAGACTTCATTTCAAGTTGAGAAACCGTAATTTGATTATTTTTCTGTGTTTTTATACAAAATCATTTTCGGAAATAGACAAAGTCTAGACCTACTACTAGATCTACCGACATAGTATCTCAGATCGGCCTAACAGTCAGGCCTAGAAACTCGATCTAACGTTAGCGTAGAATGGGTATAGACCCTGCGGAGTTTGTGATTCCTGTGACTGTGTGGTCGAATCATGACGAGTGTTTGAAAGCAGTACACAGGGTGGTTTACAATTCTCTGCCTAATTGTTACATTTATTTTTGGGCCTTCCTGAGTTGGCGGTCACTAATTTAGTACTGTGATTTTGGACAAGGTGTGTATAAAATGAATAATTTATGATTTTGTTCGTGCATTGGGGCACGTAATACGGCACTCGGCGCGAGATTCGCCACTGGTCTATTCAACGCGGCGCTACGCGCCTTGTTGAATAGACCAGTGGCTTATCTCGCGCCTCGTGCGATATTCGTGCCCTATGCACTCACAACTCATAAATTATTCGTATATTATATAACGCCTAAAGAGATCCTTGTCATTTGATTGGTTGTTTGCCATTGATTATTCGGCCCATTTCACTATGACGTCATCATCCGTGCAATTTGGATCCGTTTACCGTGCAATTTTGGATCCATACGATTTGGTCCATTGCACGCAGACAGAAGGCCCACTACTGCGTACGTAAAACGCTGTGCTTTCAGTGTGCATGCGATCAAGCTGACCGGCCGCGCCAGCGCGCTAGTATTAGCAAATAACGATCTCTTGTATCTAAATTCAGAAAACATCAAATGACAAGGGTTAGGATCTCTTTAGGCGTTATATAAAACAAATAATAAATGTTTTGATTCGTGCAATGGACAGAATATTTCATTCGGTGAAAGATGAAATGGTTGATCCATTCAACTCGGCTGCGCCTCGTTGAATGGATCATTTCATCTTTCACCTCATGGAATATTCTGTCCATTGCACTCATAAACATTCATTATTTGTATAATATGGCGGCACAGAACTCGGGTTGGACGGTATCTGCTATTCAAAGAACAGGGCCTCCTCCGCACTGACTAACGTTAGTCCTTAATTTATGCCCGACTCTCGACATCTCGGCTACAGCCAACCGAATTATTTTCAGTCAACCTCCTAAAACATCGCTTTCCCCTTGCATGTCTTGCTTTAGGAGCGGTGATGATGGACGGTATATACTAGTATACATGTGTAAATTGTTGACCCAGCCCATAATGCCAGACTTATGAAAATATACTGTACATGCATTATTAAATTGACTGCAATACAGTGTATTTTGAAGTACTGGGTTAGTAATGAAGTTGCAGTTGATGTTCGTGACTTCAGTCGAAAAGCTACTTTTGATGATGCCATTGTCTGTGAGTTGCCATGGATACAACAAATGCCCCCCCCCCCCCCTTTGGGGTGTGAAGAGCTATCATCAGTAAAGAGTATGGAAAGTTTAGATTAATCGTGTGATTAGCATGCTACCATCCCTCGGTACAAAAGTGCTGCACAAGTCTGACTGTGTTGGTAGGAATTATGTGCATAGGGTAATTGTGGAATTGTGTTATCCGCAAGTTGCAACCAAGCAGGTTAATACTAGTTTCCATAATATCACATGCACACTCACAGTTATTCCCATCGACACGCGGAAAACAAAAGAAAGCAAGTAAATCATCTCATTCATAGAGCCTACTGGTCAACTTTTTATTTCAAATTGTGTGTGTGTCCGGTGATTATGACTCATTACAAATTTACCAGATGCATGCCAGCCATGTCATGCGTCTGTATCATTGTCAGACGCAATGGTAAAAAATAACCTGAACGCGATTTGTGAGATATCTGCTCCCGCCTTACAACTATCAGCATGTGTTGCCGAGTGAAAACTGTATGATTAATAAAGAGTTGAATTGTCATCAGACTTCGAAAAGAGTTTTCAGGCAAAAAAAAAGGGGGGAGGCATTCTTAAGAATGAGTGTAGAGAGTTCAGATCAGATCTCTACCCTTGTATCAAATTTAAATGAGTGTGCCAATTCCAAGACTAGATATAGAATGAGCCTCATGATTGCAATACAGTATATTTGTCTCGTTCCAGTATATTTACTATATACGGATGTCGATCAAAGATGCTTTGTTCATTTTTTTTTCTTCAGATAACATATTGTTACAAGTCGCATCGTTTAGACCGTTCGTGATTATTTCTATTTCTCCCCACTCCCTTTCCTTACCGTAGTTCGTATTCGTATGAGGTATATGCAAACGCTATGTCATTGTTCGACATTGTAGGATGAGTATACCATGTACAGTAGACCATCACATAGCTGCAATTTTGATACTTCTATGTCAGTATCCGATAGGCCTAGTACGTAGAGTGATTGAAAACTTCGGAATGTTTTTTTTTCGTATACAGACATATTTATGATTATTATAATCTCCCTGGCGGGATTAACTTCGAATGTGCACTATCTCAGTTCCTGCTGTGACTTGTTAAGATTCAGATATATAGTGGTCTAAGCATGCATTAATGTTCAGTGGATGGTCTATTAAGCTCGATCACAGTTTATGAATAAATCTGTATGCGTTGTTTCATTGGAAAAAAAAAGAGATAAGACTGCAGCTTATTTTACGTGTTTTCGTTTGATGGATCAATGGTCAGTAGACCTTTGTACATACGCACATGCACACACGCACGTAGTGTGTGTGTGTGTGTGTGCGCGCGCGCGCGCGCGTGTGTGCATGTGTGTGTAATGACAATAGACAATTAATATGAAATACTTGGGCATGCAAGGAGGCAAAAAGGGGCAACACGTTACAAAATATTCTCTCTTTTACCATTTGGTCACTGGAATGTAAAGCCAATAAGTCAGCTATGAATTGAAATTCCTGTAAGCTTATTAAGACTTTCCTGGGGAAAAAGTGGTTCTGAGAAAAACAATGGGAAACAAACTACTAGCTAGTACTGTGCAGGTATCCCTTTCTAAAACTACATGTTTTTACCTTGTATTCGATAATAATAGGATAATGATAATTTTTTTAAAGGTTAATGGATAAAATGAAGTCCTTGAGACGTCATTAGATACTAGCTATGGTAATTAAGTGGTTTCTGGTACGAACATCGTCCACTAGGGGGCAATTTTTCCTTAGCCTTGGTCGTGAGCGCGCTGCGTGGACAGCAAGCCGGAGGTCTTCCGTTTGAATATCGACGGAATTCCGTTTTCTTTGCTCATTGTCATTCCGCTAGATTAATCTAAATTGATGAGATTGTTAACCAAAAAACGTGTAAACATGAGCTCCAAGTGCGTCGGGTTGTAAATCTCGAATCGTGTAATTGGACCCCCATCCTATTTTTCTTTTAATATTTCGTTGAAGCAAGTTAGAGAAACAATGCCCGTTTAACAGGTACATAAATTCTATCGTAGGATAGACTTGCTAATGAAATATCGTCAGGTGTTTCCGAAATTGGCTCACTATCGTATGAACTGAGTTGTTACGTGTCAAAGAAGAAGAAGAAGAAGAAAGTAAATACAATGTACTAGTAACTGGAAAATGTTCTCACAAAATCTCGCTATGAAAAGGAGTTTGCCTATATAGGTCTACATGTGCTGTTGTGACATGAATGAGTTCATGCGGAAATTGCTCGATCATATCGATGGGACTCAGCCGACCAACTAAGTTTGTGTATTTCCTAGTGTTTCCAGTACAAGTTGTTATTAGTCTGTCTCGTCTCCTTTTGCCTTCTACCTTCCCTTGAATAAGAGTCTTCTCCATTTATAATAAATACATTCTCATGATGAGTCCAAAAAGTATAGAGCTTTTGGGCGACTATCCTCTTTAATACGTTTGACTGACTATATCCATCATCCTATCTTCTCTTGCGAGTGCCTGTACCCAAACCTTACATCAAATGTTCATGTGTGTTTTCCATGGCATTCTGTGGTAACACCACTAGCTTTTCAGATGCATCCATCCTCTTGCAATTAGCTTAATTGTTTCATTCCCCAATAGTCTCACTTCCATGGGATCGGTTATACGGTATAGTTACCTTCAGACGGCGATCCTTTACCTCGAAGATAAGCTAACTTCGAGGATACATTCTATGGGGCGCCAATTTAGTGTCGAGGTCGATTTCGTTATGAAACTAGTCATTTCGTCTACGTCATAATAATCTCGCCATGGGTAGTCTCCTGATCTTAGGGGCTGGTGGTGCTGCTCATTGTTCATTTGTGAACCCAAGTACAGCGCTTCTTCATTTTTTCCTAGCTCTTGTTCACTCTGTCCCTGTCAATCACGATAATGTTAATTTTGTTTTCCTCGTGTTCAAGGGTAGATTTTTACTTCTCATAAGTTTGCTTGATGATCTTGAAAAGCTCTGGTAGCTCTTCTTCACTCTGAGTATACGTGTGGCGGTTGTGTCAGCAGGAATCCTGGAATTTGCAACCTTTCTCCATTAGCAACGATGTCACCGAAGAAAAAATCTGTAGTAGGCCTATACACTTCTCTCATGATGTTTTTAGAGTATACATTGTCAAAGCCACGTGACGTTATCATGGTTTTATTAATAATACAAATTCATAGATATCAGAATAGATAAATGATTACAGGTAACTCCAACGGCGTAGCCAGGATTTCATCTTAGGGGGGGCGGTTAGTCTGCGAGGGAGCGAAGCGACCGAGCCCGAGCGAGCGGAGCGAGCGAGGGGGGGGGGGGGGGGGAGGGTGTGGGAGGGGGGTGTCCCCCCTCCCACGGTAAGAACTTTTTGCATTTTGATGTTGTAAATGGTGCAATTTGATGCATGCTTTTGCGCGTTTTATCGACGTGAATCAGTCCCACTTGTTTAAGGTAGCAGTTTATTTTGATGTAGATTATTATTGAACAATTTGCCTATAAAATGGTATAATTTAAATACACTTCTTGTATTAATTCTTTTCACTGAATATCTTGAACGCGACTGAACCCGAGCAAGCGGAGCGAGCGAGGGGGGAGGGGAGGGTGTGGGAGGGGGTGTCCCCCCTCCCATGGTGAGAACTTTTTGCATTTTGATGTTGCAAATGGTGCAATTTCATGCATGTTTTTGCACGTTTTATCGACGTGAAACAGTAACATTAGTGTAAGGTAGCAGTATATTTTGATGTAGATTATTATTGAACAATTTGCATATAAAATGGTATCAATTTGAATAATCTTCTTGTATTAATTCTTTTCACTGAATATCGTGAACGCGACTGAACCCAAGCGAGCGGAGCGAGCGAAGGGGGAGGGGGAGGGTGTGGGAGGGGGTGTCCCCCTTCCCACGGTGAGAACTTTTTGCATTTTGATGTTGCAATGGTGCACTTTGATGCATGTTTTTGCGCGTTTTATCGACGTGAAACAGTAACATTAGTGTAAGGCAGCAGTATATTTTGATGTAGATTATCATTGAACAATTGTCTATAATATGGTATGATTTGAATACACTTCTTGTATTAATTCTTTTCACTGAATATCATGAACGCGACTGAACCCGAGCAAGCGGAGCGAGCGAAGGGAGAGGGAAAGGTGTGGGAGGGGATGTCCCCCCTCCCACGGTGAGAACTTTTTGCATTTTGATGTTGCAAATGATGCAGTTTGATGCATGTTTTTGCGCGTTTTATCGACGTGAAACAGTAACATTAGTGTAAGGTAGCAGTATATTTTGATGTAGATTATTATTGAACAATTTGCATATAAAATGGTATCATTTTGAATAATCTTCTTGTATTAATTCTTTTCACTGAATATCATGAAAGCGACTGAACCCGAGCGAGCGGAGCGAGCGAAGGGGGAGGGGGAGGGTGTGGGAGGGGGGTGTCCCCCCTCCCACGGTGAGAACTTTTTGCATATTGATGTTGCAAAATGGTGCAATTTGATGCATGTTTTTGCGTGTTTTAACGAGTTGAAGCAGTCCCACTTGTTTGAGGTTGCAGTATATTTTAGTGTAGATTATTATTGAACAATTTGCGTATATTTAAATACACTTCTTGTATTAATTCTTACACTGAATATCATGAACGCTGTCTGTTCAGCAATCAAACAGAAAAAGCATGCACACGAGGTTGTAGATAGGGGCATATCCCCTCCCACACGAAGGGGATTTTGCGTTTTCAGACCTGAAATTCAGCGATCTGGTGCAAATTTTTGGTGCAATACTTTTTCATCGAAGTGTTAAAATCACGGAATTTAGCTCTTATTCCGAATGTGCACCATCTGTGTGTCAGTGTATAAAGTCTAGTGAGGTAAAGCTTAGGGAAAGGGGAATTCCGCCTCCCGCTCGCGGAACTTTTGCGTTTTTAGAATTGAAATAAAGCGATCTGGGTATAGCCACAGTCTACTTATATGCATGGCGGAAGGGGGGGGGGGAGGAGGGGCGGGTGAGCAGGGAGAAGGCGTGGGCGAGTGTTATCTCCACCTTTCCCTTCCGATGGAGCTTTTGCCTTTTTAAGGTTGAAATTGAGATATCTCGTATACGCATATTTGATGGAATCAACATTTGGGAAATCAAAAAAAAAAAAAAAAAAAACTGATGGGGGGAGGGGACTGAGGGAGGAAAGGGTCGATTAAAAGGGGAAATTCCCCTTATACATGAGGGAACCTTGAGTTTTTTGAAGGTATGTGATAAGTCTTGTGCACTCAGAATTATTCATAATTTTTTTGTAAATCTAAAAAGTGTACTAAGCTAGGGAAAGAGGCACAGAGGGGGAGGGTTTGGGAGGGGGATACCCCCTCCCAAGCACGAGAGATTTTGCATATTTTGAATTGAAATTCAACGATCTGGTGCACACTTTGAGTGAAATATTCAAAAAAATATCTTATTTGATGAAAGGTTGCAAAGGAGACCCGCTTCATGTGCATGAATACAGTATACACGCATTTTTTTTTTCCGCCTCCCAAATCCCCGGTCCAAATCTTAGGGGGGGGGGGGGGGGCGACCGCCCCCATCGCCCCCCCCCCCCCCCCTGGCTACGCCAGTGGGTAACTCCCGTTTTCGTAACGAAGTCCTCGGGACAGTTTTCCTTCGTTACATCGAAATTTCGTTAGATCCAAACAAATAAAGTGTTTGATAATTCTGGACCCTGAATTTTACTTCGCAGTGTCCGAAATGTCGTTGTAACCGTGTTCATTATAACGGGAGTGCACTGTACAAAGATTACACAACAAAATGAATGTGTTTACAATGAACTTATCTTCAAATATGCCACTTAAGGCCAGCAAGGCTAAAATATTTGTTTTTACCCCGAAGTAGGGGCATTTTGACTAGACCCAATAACCAAGTTGATGACACAATTATTGGATACAGAGACTACTTCAAGGAATCAAACTTTCAGTGGCGGTACGACTGAGCTCAAACTTCTGCTGTCTTCGTGGGTTTGCATGAACAACCACAATTCTTTTTCATCGTCTGACAACACGGCTGATCAACTTTCGCACTTTTTACAGGAATGAACAGTCCTTTTTTAACGTCCGTTTGCCTTCGTGGCTGAGGCGGTAGAACGGCTAAAGTACGTTATTCCGAAGTTTCGTTAATCCAAAAATGAAATAAAGTTCGTTATTCCGAAAATGGAATATTTCTTTTTCAGAACTTCGTTAATCCGAGAACGAAACACCACAAATGTTTGGATTAACGAACCCTTTGTCATTTTCATATTAACGAACATCTATTTCGTATACGGAGTAGGCCCTGTGTTTGGGAATAACGAACCTTCGAAACATTGAACATTATTTTTTTTTTTTCGCATGAACTTACCTTCTGGATCAAGAACATTACCCATTAGAATTGAGATTCACAGATGTTTACCTTGCTTTTGGTTTTGTTTCTTACAGGAATTAATGACTCGTGTCGCTTCAGTTAGATATGGGAACGAATATTGTGTGTCGTCGATAGACGGAGAACATTTTTCTTATCTGTTTTCTCCGTATGAAGAATTACTCGTCAGTACATCAAAGTTGCATTGCATTTATTAGATAGAGATAAGGAATATGTAAGTTGCTCATGACAAGGTCTGTATTGGCAGGAGAAGGGTTTCTTGGGCGCGTAGCAAGTTAGGATGCGGAAATAGAAGTGAAATTCATATCAATTCCTCGAAAGTTACGTGTGATTAGACTTTAATCAAACTTGACTGGAGTGTGGCAAAAAAAAAAGCTGCTGGAAACTGCTTATCCAATAGAGGCGAGCCAATGGAGTCAAAAGGGGCCTTAGCTATCGATCCTAGCAGACTCTTCGTCACAGGCAAAATGACAGGCAGGGAAAGCAATCACATACATGTATCAGGACTTCACACAGCAAGAACAGTCAGGGTCAGGCTAGGGACACAGAACAAAGAAAACAGAAGGCCGTTGGGAGGGTAGGAGGTCATGGGCAAGGAGCCCAACAGGTAAAGGGAGGGGGATTAGAGCAGGAGGGTGGACAGACAAAAAGCAGAGGAGGGTCAGTAATGATCCCGAGGACCAAGGGGGGCAACCTTTGAAGGATAGGGATGAATAAGGAGGCAGCATCAAACAAGATAACGAAAAACAGGGGGATAGAGAAAGGAAAGAGTGAAATAGCAACAGCATGTGGGGGGGGGGGGGCTGAGCAAGCAGCGAGACCTAATAAGGTGTACCAAGAGGAGGCAACAAAATGAGAGTGAGAGTAAACCAACAACCGTGTTCATTATAACGGGAGTGCACTGTACAAAGATTACACAACAAAATGAATGTGTTTACAATGAACTTATCTTCAAATATGCCACTTAAGGCCAGCAAGGCTTAAATATTTGTTTTTACCCCGAAGTAGGGGCATTTTGACTAGACCCAATAACCAAGTTGATGACACAATTATTGGATACAGAGACTACTTCAAGGAATCAAACTTTCAGTGGCGGTACGACTGAGCTCAAACTTCTGCTGTCTTCGTGGGTTTGCATGAACAACCACAATTCTTTTTCATCGTCTGACAACACGGCTGATCAACTTTCGCACTTTTTACAGGAATGGACAATCCTTTTTTAACGTCCGTTTGCCTTCGTGGCTGAGGCGGTAGAACGGCTAAAGTACGTTATTCCGAAGTTTCGTTAATCCAAAAATGAAATAAAGTTCGTTATTCCGAAAATGGAATATTTCTTTTTCAGAACTTCGTTAATCCGAGAACGAAACACCACAAATGTTTGGATTAACGAACCCTTTGTCATTTTCATATTAACGAACATCTATTTCGTATACGGAGTAGGCCCTGTGTTTGGGAATAACGAACCTTCGAAACATTGAACATTATTTTTTTTTTTCGCATGAACTTACCTTCTGGATCAAGAACATTACCCATTAGAATTGAGATTCACAGATGTTTACCTTGCTTTTGGTTTTGTTTCTTACAGGAATTAATGACTCGTGTCGCTTCAGTTAGATATGGGAACGAATATTGTGTGTCGTCGATAGACGGAGAACATTTTTCTTATCTGTTTTCTCCGTATGAAGAATTACTCGTCAGTACATCAAAGTTGCATTGCATTTATTAGATAGAGATAAGGAATATGTAAGTTGCTCATGACAAGGTCTGTATTGGCAGGAGAAGGGTTTCTTGGGCGCGTAGCAAGTTAGGATGCGGAAATAGAAGTGAAATTCATATCAATTCCTCGAAAGTTACGTGTGATTAGACTTTAATCAAACTTGACTGGAGTGTGGCAAAAAAAAAAGCTGCTGGAAACTGCTTATCCAATAGAGGCGAGCCAATGGAGTCAAAAGGGGCCTTAGCTATCGATCCTAGCAGACTCTTCGTCACAGGCAAAATGACAGGCAGGGAAAGCAATCACATACATGTATCAGGACTTCACACAGCAAGAACAGTCAGGGTCAGGCTAGGGACACAGAACAAAGAAAACAGAAGGCCGTTGGGAGGGTAGGAGGTCATGGGCAAGGAGCCCAACAGGTAAAGGGAGGGGGATTAGAGCAGGAGGGTGGACAGACAAAAAGCAGAGGAGGGTCAGTAATGATCCCGAGGACCAAGGGGGGCAACCTTTGAAGGATAGGGATGAATAAGGAGGCAGCATCAAACAAGATAACGAAAAACAGGGGGATAGAGAAAGGAAAGAGTGAAATAGCAACAGCATGTGGGGGGGGGGGGGGGGCTGAGCAAGCAGCGAGACCTAATAAGGTGTACCAAGAGGAGGCAACAAAATGAGAGTGAGAGTAAACCAACAACCGTGTTCATTATAACGGGAGTGCACTGTACAAAGATTACACAACAAAATGAATGTGTTTACAATGAACTTATCTTCAAATATGCCACTTAAGGCCAGCAAGGCTTAAATATTTGTTTTTACCCCGAAGTAGGGGCATTTTGACTAGACCCAATAACCAAGTTGATGACACAATTATTGGATACAGAGACTACTTCAAGGAATCAAACTTTCAGTGGCGGTACGACTGAGCTCAAACTTCTGCTGTCTTCGTGGGTTTGCATGAACAACCACAATTCTTTTTCATCGTCTGACAACACGGCTGATCAACTTTCGCACTTTTTACAGGAATGAACAGTCCTTTTTTAACGTCCGTTTGCCTTCGTGGCTGAGGCGGTAGAACGGCTAAAGTACGTTATTCCGAAGTTTCGTTAATCCAAAAATGAAATAAAGTTCGTTATTCCGAAAATGGAATATTTCTTTTTCAGAACTTCGTTAATCCGAGAACGAAACACCACAAATGTTTGGATTAACGAACCCTTTGTCATTTTCATATTAACGAACATCTATTTCGTATACGGAGTAGGCCCTGTGTTTGGGAATAACGAACCTTCGAAACATTGAACATTATTTTTTTTTTCGCATGAACTTACCTTCTGGATCAAGAACATTACCCATTAGAATTGAGATTCACAGATGTTTACCTTGCTTTTGGTTTTGTTTCTTACAGGAATTAATGACTCGTGTCGCTTCAGTTAGATATGGGAACGAATATTGTGTGTCGTCGATAGACGGAGAACATTTTTCTTATCTGTTTTCTCCGTATGAAGAATTACTCGTCAGTACATCAAAGTTGCATTGCATTTATTAGATAGAGATAAGGAATATGTAAGTTGCTCATGACAAGGTCTGTATTGGCAGGAGAAGGGTTTCTTGGGCGCGTAGCAAGTTAGGATGCGGAAATAGAAGTGAAATTCATATCAATTCCTCGAAAGTTACGTGTGATTAGACTTTAATCAAACTTGACTGGAGTGTGGCAAAAAAAAAGCTGCTGGAAACTGCTTATCCAATAGAGGCGAGCCAATGGAGTCAAAAGGGGCCTTAGCTATCGATCCTAGCAGACTCTTCGTCACAGGCAAAATGACAGGCAGGGAAAGCAATCACATACATGTATCAGGACTTCACACAGCAAGAACAGTCAGGGTCAGGCTAGGGACACAGAACAAAGAAAACAAAAGGCCGTTGGGAGGGTAGGAGGTCATGGGCAAGGAGCCCAACAGGTAAAGGGAGGGGGATTAGAGCAGGAGGGTGGACAGACAAAAAGCAGAGGAGGGTCAGTAATGATCCCGAGGACCAAGGGGGGCAACCTTTGAAGGATAGGGATGAATTAGGAGGCAGCATCAAACAAGATAACGAAAAACAGGGGGATAGAGAAAGGAAAGAGTGAAATAGCAACAGCATGTGGGGGGGGGGGGGGGGGCTGAGCAAGCAGCGAGACCTAATAAGGTGTACCAAGAGGAGGCAACAAAATGAGAGTGAGAGTAAACCAACAAATACAAGTTATCAAACATATGAAAGCATATATACAATAATAATATTATTATTAATAATAGTAATAATAATAATAATAATAATAATAATAATGACAATAATAATAATGATAATGAAAATAATAATAACAACAATAACAATAACAATAATGATATTGATAATAGAAACGAAAATGATAATCGATAAGGGGGAAAACACAAAATCCAAGGGAGAGAAAATACATAATACTATGTTGATA
Source organism: Diadema antillarum (assembly GCF_040938485.1). NCBI lineage: Eukaryota > Metazoa > Echinodermata > Echinoidea > Diadematoida > Diadematidae > Diadema > Diadema antillarum. Next base: position 924,318 of record NW_027271524.1, on the reverse strand, counting down.
TGCAAGCATGAATATGCATAGTAAGCACATACATGTGTAAACACAAACAAATACAAGTGTGTGTATGTGTAGGTGGAAAAGGGCTGTATAAAAGAGACTCTGACAACAGGAAGAAATCAATCGAGAATAAAAGGGTCTGCAATAGGAAAAAGCACAAAGGAAGAACAAAAAAATAAAATTAACTTGACTGGAATCACACAAAATCAGACACAAAGTTGTACAAATATATAGCTCAGGAGGTCACCACAATAAGATCCAGAGGCAGAGCCCAAAAGGTATTTAAAGGGTTGTTATAATCAACCCTGCTGAAAAGAACACAGTGTCTCTCACTGTGCGAACACAGTGTCTATCGCTGTGCGAACACAGTGTGAAAACATTGTGAACACAGTTTAAAATCTCTTCACACTGTTAAATTCGAGAGTTTTAACAGTGTGAACACAATGTGAGTCGTAAATTCACAGTGTGAAACAAAGCATTACTATGTGAACACTGTGAAAATCACATCACAGTGTGAAATCATCTTCACACTGTTAAATTCGAGCGTTTTCACTTAGTCGACTATTAAACACTGTGAACACACTATGAACACACTGTAGGACACTGTTCTTTAAGGGAAAGGTCTTTTCTACGCATCGAAACAGTGAATATCACCCGAGTCTACATTATGGTGTTGATGTCTATCATTTTCAGGCATGCAGGTAGTAATGTTTATTATACATTTTGTGTCCCACAGTTTATAGGCCTGAGAAGAAGAGTCACAGGGCATTGTCTCAACGGTCAGATGCAGTGACGACGATTAAAATTTTCTCCATATCAGGTCGGAAACATCAATATTTTGTGGTATATTATTTTTTGTGTAGCCGTGCCATTGTGCCTATGTAGGGAGCAAAGGAGAAATCTCAACACATTCCATAGAGGGTGGCCTAACTAAACCCTGTCATAATTTACTTCAAGCGCATTAGTATCAGATTCGACAGGAATATTTTGTAGGGGTATATATATAGAGGAAAAGTACACTTATTCGTGATACATTATATGAGGGCAGAATAATTTTGGAAACATTTATAAATATTGTAACTGTTTGCGATGCCCCCTGCTTCTAAAAACGTATAAAATGTAATTAACCATCACGGAGCACCACAAAGGGGTTTTCGGTATTAAAAGATTGAATTTGACGTCAAGCTCGTGTGGGCGTGAAGCCCCCGGTAATTTTGTCTGAGTAAATAATCAGTCCTGCAAACGTATCCTGTGCTCCTCACATGCATCATGCTAACTGATTGTTGTCAACTCTATAGTACATAAAATAGAGCTATACATAATATGTTATATACACGTACCACACACACACATACACACACACAAAGAACTTGTTTCCAAAAGGTGCTAAATCCATTAAAAAATGATTAAAAATGATGGATTTAGCGCCAATTAAGCTCTTCACTTATATATATATATATATATATATATATATATATGTGTGTGTGTGTGTGTGTGTGTATATACATATAAAACAACACCATTTGGACGCTTCCTAATGGTGTGTGTGTGTGTGTGTGTGTGTGTTGGGGGGGGGGGGGATGTCAGGACGTGTTAAACATAGTGTACTGTAGTGGAAAGCGGCGTACATTGAATGCACAAATTGCTGTATCTAGGCCTACTAGTATTCTCCGTATGAGGAGATCTAGTAGTCTCGTTTACCAGTTTATATTTCATAGAGCATCACTGAAATATGTTCTTTATTGAATTGTGGTTAAGTTTCTTGATGCTTTTTTTTTTGGGGGGGGGGGGAGTAAGACGATTTCAGAACACTGGAAAACTAGGATATGCCGTTATAGAATTGCTCATTGATGCATTTGTGCTTAAAGGGATCGAATAGTTTTGGTTGAGACCTAACTTCAGGCTTCTAGTATTTTTTGAGAGATAATGAGAAACCTTTTGTGAAATATGAAAGAGCATGCAATTCCAAGAGGGAATCAACGTTTATTTGATGAAAATTGGTTTTGAAATGACTGAGATATCCAAAAACAGAGCAACTCTGATAAAAGGTGGGACCTACCTTTTACTAAGATCACTTTGTTTTACTTTATTTTTTTATGTCTCAGCTATTCCAAAACCGATTTCCATTTTATAAACTTTGAATTCCTCTTGGAATGGTATTCTCTGTATTATAACTTCTTAAGTGGTTTCTTGGTATCTCGCAAAAAGTTTAAAGCCCGAACCTCATCTGCACCAATACCGTACTATCTCTTTAAGTCTCATGAATAATAAAGTGCAACATGTTCCCAAGCAACAAGGGCAGGCGCGACCAAACTCTAAAAATTAATTATATGCAGAGCAGTTTGAACTTGCAGTGCTGAACCTTAATTAAGACGAACACGCACACGAGCGGCAGACTATACGAATCAGTGCTGTTCAAGTGACTACTCAGTGTGTCGTACGTTTCTAAATAGTGAAATTTTCATCTCAGCAAAGGAAAGCGATTAAACCACGATTATGCTGGACCTGGGAAGAGGTGCCTTGTCGTAGCTTCAGCTGCGAACTCTGGATACTGAATTCATTGATGCCTTTGATTGAAGTTATGGTAAGTAAGGAGAATCATTGGACGGGAATCGAGTAATGTTATTCAGCACGACGAATACTTCAGTTTATCTTCATGTTCATTGTCTTACAGCAACATCTGGATCGAAGAATACGATTCTTTCATTGAGCAATGTCGAACTATACACTCAGCAAAATAAAAAACATAACTTTTCAAGTACATATTTTTCATAGAAAATTTTGATAAAATCAATGTATCGTATACCATATTAAAGATTATTTAATAGGCTATCAACCAGGTAGGTTAATTTAAAGAGAAATCTTACGCATGAGTGAACACATTGATTTTTGTCCCCCAAGACACAAAAGTAAAAATTGCAAAAATTGGTATTTTGTCTTTCATTTGCAAATGTCCTTCAAGATACTTGAGTAGCAATGATAACTAAAGACCAATGTAACACAATGAGAGACATGAATGAAATAGCAAAGAAATAGTTTTCGTTCCCTTGTATTTCTTTACATCTTCAAACAAAAACAAAGTAGGACACTAAAGGGGAAAAATAAGAGTTTTCTGTCGAATCCAACTTCAAATGACACAGGGGGTGAGTCCCAAAGGTGATAAAATGGACAGAATCTTTTGATTTAGAAATTTAAGAATTTACGAGAAAAAGTTTAGAACAAAATATCCTTTTCAATTTTCTTAATTTGACATAACACTTGAAATTTCTGCCATTTTTGTTAATATTGCCTTTTTAATGCCATTTGAATTTGGATTTATTTTGGCAGAAGATTTTTCCTTCATTATTTTTTATCTTTGGGAGCTACAAAGTCATAATAGGGATCATAGGATGGATTTTGCAGATTAATCTGTACATTTTATCGTGTTAATTGTCTTTTGTTCTCATAATTATTATGGAAAAGCACTTTCGCATGAATCACAACTTGTCCATTTTTGCAATTTTTACTTTTGTGCTTTGGAAGAGAAAACCGTTTTTGTTCACTCATGCATAACTTTTGCCTTTTTATAGACCTAGCCAATTTAATTACCTTAGAAAAATGAACTTGAAAAAGTTTTTACTTTCTTTATTCTTTGCTGAGTGTATATTTGAAATGAAATTTTTATATACGATATAAATACATACATATTATATACATATATATACATACATATGTGACCGTGCACCTCAAAACGAACATAAAGTCGCACACACTGATTTTGTGTGAGGACTGAAAATAAGTAAAATGGGTCAACCTAGCCGAACTTGACTTTTTCATATTTTCTGAAAGAGCGGGTCTTCTATATATATATATATATATATATATATATATATATATATATCGTATAATATGGCCCTATAAGATAGTTAACTATTAGTGCCTATAATTGCAGCTTTAGCTTGAAGCATGGAACTCTGCTGCTGAATACCATTAATTGACGTTAGATGGTAAGCTGGGAGAATCAATGAGCGGGAGTGTCATTCAGCATGGTTGATATAATTATCATTTTAAACACATTTTTAAATGTGTATGTGGCGTGTGTATGGGCGTGCGCATAGCTGTGTGTGTTTGGAGTATAATAACCAAAGAGATAATCTCTTTGATAATCACACACACACACACACACACACACACACACACACACACATACACAAACACACAAACTGAGGCACTAACACATACATCCCTCCACACAAACACCATACACACCTGGAGACTCACGCAGACACACAACACACACACACACACACACACATACAGACATCCCTAACGCATACCTATTTACACACACACACCCCCCCCCCCACACACACACACACACAAATGGACACATAATAGGCCTACACACTTCCTCGAAATGACTTTTTACATGGCTTGTGTGCATGGATGTAGGCATGAGTTATGTGTTGGTATTTCAATCAAATGCCTATATCAAGAATGATATAACCCCCCAAATGTGCTTCGAGGGCGGATGACAATTTATTTGTCCCGTTAGCCCTCTGCACAAATCGTCTCAAGGCGACAAATATTGTGCAGGGGCGACAATTTGTGCCGTCAGCTCCCGGCACAATTTGTTTCATTTCAGGGGACCACAATATGTAGAAGAAACATAATTCGTTCAGAAAATATAATCAACTATCTAAAAGGTGACACCAAGTGGACAAAGAGCACGGGTTCGACATCAATTTAGTAAAATAGGCCCACGAGTTACAGGGCCCATGAGTTCGACACTACGTAAAAAAAGCTCACGAGACCTACACTCGGGCTCACCGACAGTAGCAATCAAAGCCCACGAGACTGACACTATGCAAAAATGGACCAACACTACAAGCAAAGAAGGCCAACGAGACCAACAGGATCAGCAGCGCCATCTATAAACCAATTAAAAGCATAAGAATGCTTAATAGTAGGCTGTCCCGATAATGGCAGAAGGAAGAAATCAGTGATAGAAAAAAAGGGAGTTACTAGGGTATTACCACGTCAGTCTCCCCCCCCCCCCCCCCACACCCCCGGAATTTTCAATACCTGTATTTGTTTGTGCGTGTGTGAGTGTTTACGAAAAAAAATGAATAAAAGAACTGAAAGTGTGCACCAGATCTTTTCACTTCAATTCCAAAAATGCAAAAAAGTATCTTCGTAAATAATGCGATTTATGAGTTGTCATGCATATGACACTTTAGCATATTGCCAATGTTTTCATTGTTGTTAGAGTCATAGGATGCATTGATAATATCGTGTTTATATATCCAGTCAAAATATGAAATGACCCACAACTAATTGCAACAGAAACGATTCCACTTGCATTTGACCCGGAATAGCTATTAAAATAACATATTAAAAGTTCCCTAAAATTCGAGTGGTGGATCAGTGTCTAATTTGCATAAATTCAAAATGGCCGCCATACAACCTATTTATGCCTATATCTCGGGATATACAACCCACAGAAAGTAAATTCCAGTGTCTAAACCTATGTTTTTTTAGGTCAAGGAATACAAATATGTTATCTTTAGCAACTTTCAAGCATCCCTTTATATAGTTTTTGCATATATTTGCATATAATTACATACAAAATGGCCGCCATATTGTCTGTGCAAGCCCGTATCTTCGTATATCAGTAATGTAGTACACTCAGGAATAAGTCGCTATATATCTGGACATAAAACCCGCAGAAAATAGATTCTGGTGTCTACACCTATGGTTTTTTAGGTCAGGGAATACAATTATGATATAAGCAGTAACTTTTAAGCTTCCCTTTGTACATTTTCTGCATATATTTGCATTTGATTAAATGCAAATTGGCCACCATAATGCCTCTACAGGCTTATATCTCTATCTGTAAAAGGTACCCAGTGATGGTGTCTGTGGTCTTAATTTTACTGCTGATAATCACTGATGTCGAATACGTTCCACTCAGGAATAATTACATATATTTCACTAAAAATTTGCATAGCTATATTTACGCATAAATCTATCTAAATTTTTATCGTGAATATAATTTCAGATATTATACGAATACGAGCTACAGAACTTAATTGTACTGTAATTTCTACATCCAATATTTCAAGGGCAAAATTGTTAGAATTCCATTCACAACCTTAATGATTATTATCCTTACACCCAGCTTTATATTCCTGCATTGATCAAAAGTATTGTGTTAGATTAAACTCATATTTTCTTGAGATAAAGCCTCACAACAGAAAACAACTGTAAGTAGCATCGAATAGAACATAAAAATCTTAACTTAGCTTCCAAAGTGTGCTCAATAGGTACACAACAGCAAAGTCTCAAATTATGTAGTAGGAATCGTTAAAAAGATTCTTATGATTGCATGATATTTAATGTATTATATCGTGTAATTTGCCCTCATGTTTACTGCTTATACTTGTGTCTATGTTGCAATACTTTTCTTTCTTTTCTTTTCTTTTTTTTTTTGGGGGGGGGGGGGGGGCAAGGGGGAAAGTCATCAAGATCATGATTATCCATAAGCAACTCTACAAAAGTTTCATGAGTTTGGACATTCGTTCAGAGGATGTTCTTGTCATATTATCTCGACTATAGCTTTCAAAGTGTGCTTAAGGTGTAGCCACACAAAAATTGGTCTTAAATCATTCAGCAGATTTTTTCAAACATCTTTTTCCTTACCTGCGATGATTTGCATCCATGTTTAGTCGATACTTGTGTCTTTTGTTGCAAAACTTTTGGCAAAGGCATGTTTATCAATGAGCAGCATATGACCGTGGTAATTTGTATGGAAGTGGGTTTTGTCATATTTTTGCGCAGTTTCACCCAATGACTTACAGAAAACAGCCAGATACAAAAAAAGAAAAAAAAGAAAAAGGAAATGCTTTAACATTTATATTCCTAGTACTCTGGATTCATCAGTCGATCAATACAAACAGCATTGCTTCAAGCTCATAAAACGCTTATAAATTCTGATGTGTTACTTTTACCATTTTTCGTGTTGTATCTGCATTTTTATTAAAAGAAATGTTTCCTATTGCATTGAGGCTTCGCACTAATAACATGTTCATAAACACACAATTTTTTTTTCGGAAATACGAGCAGCATGAAGGCTTATTTCAATTTTGCAGGCGAAAAAGCAGTCAGAAGTCAGATAAAAACCAAAGTACATAACATCATTTTCTGTTCCAAACACTTCCAAAAGGTCCCTTACTCCACTTCAGCAGCAGCTTTTCTTCGAGTTAAACAGTGGAAGGGAAATTATACAATCATTGGAATTGGGACGATTTGAGGAAGATGTTTAATCAAAAATATGTTCTGATCACTACAGAAAGCTGCAGCTATTAAGGAACTCCTGAAGGAGTCTGATGCAACTGCAAGACAGGCTGTTAGCAACTGGTAGTGTATACACTGTAGTTGCAGGGCAAACAGATTTGACTGCACACAACCCATATCAGTGGCAGATGCGGGCCATTTTATATAGATCAGACACGTGTAATGTTGTATTTCTAAAATATGTGAGGAGTCAGATGATGCTGTTCTAATTGGTGAGTGAGGAATAAACAGCATTCTTGAAAGACATCAACACAGTTTACAACAAATGTGACACTTACCACTCTTCTTTTCGTCAGTATGAAATGAAGCCAGGATCCTGCTTGCTTTAAATTAATCAACTGCAATTTCACACTATCCTAGTCCAGAGTTTGTGGTAAACGCATAGAACACTTTGAGGGTAAGCGAGTTTACATGTTTTAAACTTTTATCATTGATCTATATTTTCAGAGATGACATTACATACCTTAAGTATCTGTATTATCGAAAGCCAGGAAATGAAAATGATGTAGTTGAAACGGAAGAAAGTTTTCTTGAAATCCAATGACTTTGATTCATTAGATTTTCAATTCATCTTCGCCAATGGTTCAAGACAGTCAAAAAGGTTCAAGCTAATATTGCAAATAGCCATCATTTATCTTCTGGCGTCCGTCGACAGTCATGCATGCATTTTCAAAAAACTTTTTCAGATTCTCTTTTAAGACCCCATGTAATGACAGATTTTCAACAAACTAGGCAAGTAGCATCCCAACGATGACAGACTATCAAGTTGTTCAAATAGACACCATGTCCAAAAGATCCCAGAACCCCCAAATTAAGGAATCTATCATTTAAAAAAAATCTCTCACACACACACACACACACACACAAAAGTAGAACCAGTTATAACAGAGCTAGATAAAAAGTGCAAAGATGAATATCTTGGAGACTGCATAGTTTTAAGTTTCGCAGTTTTATCTTCTTTTCGAAATATTACACATTATATATATATATACATACAAGTATATACATATATTATATGTATATAAATACTTGTAGTCCGCGTGTTGGTACCAGTACAGAAAAGATGACGAATTAGGGTGGTAATGAATTTCAGTCCAACAGTGCTATTTGTGACCCTGCACCTCAAAACAAACAAAAAGTCGCCAGACATGAATTTTTAGTTAAGACCATATTCTGAAAGAGCAGACTTTAAGCTTTAAAATGATGTATAACTCAAATCAAATGGACTCTCCTAACTTATCTAAATATTGGAAAGAAAGCACAAACCCAGGAAAAGTGTGAACTGAGAAAAGAGGCTCTGAAGTACAATGTCTATTCAAGCGCTTAATCTTTACAAAACCGTGCTGGATGTGCGATGAATGGGAGAAAAAATTAGGAAGTAAACCACCAGAGTAACAACAATGAAGGGATTATAAGATTAAATTGAAATTGAGCATGCCTCATTAACACATTCTGTCCATAATCAATGCCAACTTTCAAAGCAGTAGCACTATCCTTTCAAAAGTTATTAGAGTTGAAAGTGAAGAGTGTGGACAAGGTTTTTCAGAAAAGAAAAAGGGATTCTAAAGACACACCTATAATCACACTATTCTAACAAAAATGTTCGAGATAAACTGCTAAAAAAACACACTTTCCTGTCCGTATTATGATACCAAATTTTATTTTTTTTCTTTTTTTTTCTTTCAGAAAATATGAAAAATTCAAGTTCGGCTAGGTTGACCCATTTCACTTATTTTCAGTCCTCACGCAAAATCAGTGTGTGCGATTTTATGTTCGTTTTGAGGTGCACGGTCACATTTAGTCAGACCAAATTTTCGACGAATACATTCGTCTTTCTTCAGAATTGCAATTGTCGACCTTCAAAGACAAATGTGTTCGTCGAAAATTTGGTCTGAATAAATAGCACTGTTGGACTGAAATGCATTACCAGCCTACTTCGTCATTATATATACGTACATATATATATATATATATATATATATATATATATATATATAATATATATAATATATATCTTTTTTTACGTGTGGGCACTAATGTCCCCCTCTCTATCTAGAGTTGCTGCTTTTATAAAACCAGAAGAGCATTGAGTAAATACATCCGTGAGTGTATCAGCATACTTTCAAGATTATTGTGGCAGATGCAGGGGTGACCTCCTTGGGGCTAGTGCCAAATAGGGGCAAATTTTCTCTCTTTCATCTAAAAAAAAAGCTGGTAGAATATTGGTAAAATGGGCCCGGAACCATCCCCCCCCCCCCCCCGGCCACAGGATGCCCAAAGGCACCTCAAATCTGATCATAGGTGCGGCCGCCTTTGGGCTGGGACCAAATTATTGGAGGCCACTTTTGATTTTTGATCCTCCTTTTGAAAGCACGTCATGGTCAAATTTACAACAAACTTAGTACTGTAGGTGCATTTATCACTAGTGTCATGCATATATGGACATCATGCCTCCCTGGGCCCTGGAGGTCCCTAAAGGCTTCAAGATATGGCCCTACAGTTTCCCAAAGTCTTCCAATTTCCTTTCTCCCAAGTAATAGTCTGTAAACATGCAAGGAAGGGGAACTTGAGATACTCGGATGAGGGCTGGACCCCTGGGTCTTTTATTCAGAAAGTGAGTGAGTGACATGGTACCCTGATATGACAAGATAATGTCCAAACTCATGAAACTTTTGTAGAGTAGCTTATGGATTTAAGCTACTCTTGATTTGAATAGATTTATGTATAAATATATGCAAATTTTTAGTGAAATATAGGTAATTATTCCTGAGTGGAACGTTTTCTACATCAGTGATTCTCAGCAGTAAAATTAAGACCACAGACACCATCACTGGGTACCTTTTACAGATAGAGATATAAGCCTGTAGAGGCATTGTGGCGGCCATTCTGCATTTAGTTAAATGCAAATATATGCAGAAAATGTATGAAGGGAAGCTTGAAAGTTACTGCTTATATCATAATTGTATTCCTTGACCTAAAAAGACAAAGGTATAGACACCAGAATCTATTTTCTGCGGGTTTTATGTCCAGATATATAGCGACTTATTCCTGAGTGTACTACATTACTGATATACGAAGATACAGGCTTGCACAGGCAATATGGCGGCCATTTTGTATGTAATTATATGCAAATATATGCAAAAACTATATAAAGGGATGCTTGAAAGTTGCTAAAGATAACATATTTGTATTCCTTGACCTAAAAAACATAGGATTAGACACCGGAATTTACTTTTTGTGGGTTATATATCCCGAGATGTAGGTATAAATAGGTTGTATGGCGGCCATTTTGAATTTATGCAAATTAGACACTGATCCACCACTCGAATTTTAGGGAACTTTTAATATGTTATTTTAATAGCTAATCCGGGTCAAATGCAAGTGGAATCGTTTCTGTTGCAATTAGTTGTGGGTTAACCCACTTTTTATCGTATTTTGACTGGACTAGAGTAACGTGAAGATCAGATACAAAGTCCACGAATTCGGAAATAAATAAAACGATACAAATCTATTTGTACATAAGGTTGTAATAAATGACAGATGAATGCTTAAGCTACTACACAGATTTCGAGATTGTGTGAGATACTATTGTTAAATCTTCGATCTACACTGGTTTAACAAATCAGTTTATGAACGACAAGAAAAAAAAATCTCTTGAAATCCAATGGCAGTCAATGACAAAAATATGACATTATCTCATGTACATACTGAATCACTGTATCATTTTGCCTGTATTGCATGCATTATTTCGTCTAAAGCTTAATTGTCCCCGCCGAAAGAGTTCGAGCAGGGGACTATGAAACGGGCTCCGTACGTGTGTGTGTCTGTGTGTCCGTCCGTCTGTCCGTCCGTCCGTCCGTCTGTGCGTCCGTGTGTGATCAAAATGTTCAATTTCCTACTTCTCTGTCATTTATGAGCCAATTTTGATTCTGTTTGCGTTATATGATAGCACTACATGGGAGCTTTGAAACTGCTACACAGAATTTCAGTTGTGACCTTTGATCTTGACCTTTGACCTATATTGTACACTTTGCTTCAAAATGCTACTCCTTCGCCATTTCTAACCCAATTTTGATTCTGTTTGCTTTATATGATAGCACTACATGGGAGCTTTGAAACTTCTACACAGAATTTCAGTTGTGACCTTTGACCTTGACCTTTGACCTATATTATACATTTTGCTTCAAAATGCTACTCCTTCGCCATTTCTAACCCGATTTTGATTCCGTTTGCTTTATGTGATGGCACTAGGTGAGGGCTTCAAAACTTCTACACAGAATTTTGACCGTTGAATTCTTTGACCTTTGACCTTGATTTTTGACCTATATTGTACATTTTGCTACAAAATACTACTCCTTCGCCATTTGTAACCCAATTTCAATTCCGTTTGCTTTAAGTGATGGCACTAGGTGAGGGCTTCAAAACTTGTACACAGAATTTTGACCTTTGACGTCTTTGACCTCTGACCTTGATTTTTGACCTGTATTGTACATTTTGGTACCAAATGCTACTCCTTCGCCATTTCTAACCCGATTTCGATTCCGTTTGCTTTAGGCCTATGTGATTGCACTAGGTGAGGGCTTCAAAACTTCTACACAGAATTTTGACCTTTGACTTCTTTGACCTTTGACCTTGATTTTTGACCTATATTGTACATTGGCTACAAAATGCTACTCCTTCGCCATTTCAAACCCGATTTTGATTCCGTTTGCTTTATGTGATGGCACTAGGTGAGGGTTTCAAAACTTCTACACAGAATTTTGACCTTTGACTTCTTTGACCTTTGACCTTGATCTTTTTACCTATATTGTACATTTTGCTACTAAATGCTACTTCCGGCGGTGACATATATTACGGTACGCACTGCGTAATTTCTACTTTTCCTTGTTATGATTTAAAACTGTGTCAAGGAATACTGAATCATTTCATTTCATTTTTATTTCATTTCAACACGGTATGTAAAAAGGAACTTGCTCAGCCATCGGCTGCTATTCTGCAAGTCCCTGCATGTATACAATATAACAGAAAAACAAAACATAGATCCAGTAGATTCAGTGTATAGGCTAATAATGATAAAAAGAAAGAAAATGAGACAAATCACAAAGACAGAGAATATGTATATATATATATATATATATATATATAAATATGTATGTATATTCCACATACTAAGAATCTTGCTCTAGGATTGGTCAAGAGCTGATCACGTGATATAACTTAAAGCTTAGTTTTGCCCATCACATCACCTGAGAAGAAATGTTCGTTACACTCTATAATGATGATAGTCATTTTGTGTCGCTGATCTCGTAGTCGACAGTCCAAACGCGTGATAATAACCCGTTTCATGCTGAATTCTGAAATCCCCATAGATTTAATACACATGCCGCCAGGGGTGGTATTCTGAGACTGTTTTATTTCTGTTGTAAGTCTGTTGTAACAAATCGGTATTCTGAACACCGTTTTATCTCTGTTGTAACTTCTGTTGTAACTTCTGTTGTAACTTGTGTTTTATCTTGCGCACTCTTTGCCTGCGCATACCATTAGCCATGTCTACACCTATCCAAAAACTTGTAGTTATACTAACCACGAGCGCAAAAATGCGTTCCCCTAACCACGACAAAACTTCGATGCCGTTCACACCTACATGCAGTTAGCAAAACCTCGAGGTAAAGATAACTACGATATACTAATGATGCACAGGATAGAGTGTGTTAGTGAAGGTGCGGTGCGCTCGAGAGTATTGACAATGGTGCGACATGCACGAGGCGCAGCCGAGTGCATGTTTGCAACCGTTGTCAATACTCGAGAGTGAGCCGCACCTTCACTAACGCCACGAAATAATCCTGTGCATCATTAGTTTTATAAAATGGGTCGAAAACTAACAGCATTATTCACGTACCTTTGTGGGTCAATACCAGTCAGCTACATGTAGCACTCGCTCAAAAGTCAAGATGTCCGAAGATGTTCGTCCCAAACATTACGCACGTCGCACTCGGAAATCCCGCACACTCACCTAGTACTGTACGTACGTATAAGAGTATACGTACGCCACGTACTGTTATGCACAAGAAAGGCCGCCGGCTGTTGTGGCAGCCCGCGGCCCGAACTAGAAGTTGTTTACAGGATTGACAGCGCGTATAGTAGCGCGTGACGCACTTGTAACAACTGATTGAGTGCGCACTGCTAGTGTAAAACATTGTGACGTACGTCAGGCCAGGGAGGTGGAAGAGAGACTCTTCTTAGTGCTTACCTGAAGAAAATAATGCACGCACACGTGACTCATTTCAGCGCTTCCAATTGGCTACATTCTTGAACCCATTTTATAATAGAAAATAAAGGACGCCTAGTTTGCACATAGGGTTGCGCACTATTGTGGAAAAAACTGAGCGTCGTGGTTAACAAAACTCCGTTCACATCTGTCATAGTTTAAGCGCGCTGCCACAGCGCGCTTAAACTACGCGCTTAAACCACGACAACACCCTAAGAAATCTTGTGGTGTTGTCGTGGTGTCTTCGCCTTAAGGTTTTGTCGTGGTTTTCTAAACTACATGCGTCTACATTTACGCTAACTTGGAGTTTAGTGCCTCGTAGTTTACAAAACCTCGAGGTTTAGAAAACCTTAAGGTAAAGGGACCTAGGTGTGAACCTCACTATTGTCTTAGGGTATGCGCACGCGCGTAACAGTGGGCGCAAACCTGAACACCCATTAGATTACACGGTATTCTGAAAACTGTTTTATCTTCTGTTGTAAGTCATGCCCCGTGCAAATTTATGCTTCTGAGATAAAACAGGGTGGAAGGTGTTATAACCCCGTTGTAACTTTCGTTTTAGCTTATGTAAGATGGTGAGATTATTCATCAACTCAATATTGTGGTATGCGAGTTCAAAATAAAAAGATACACAAAAAATAAAAACAATGTAAGTACAGAAAGGCAAATGATATAGCAGTTTGACAAAATGTTAACTCATTCCACAATACAAAATTTGGTAACGGTAACATTGCAAGTACATACGCGTAGCATAATTATGCACATATAATAAAAACACAAACACATGAACAGAAAGGTCACCGGCACTGTCGGCAGTAACTTGTTTTAAGCACTATTCATTTCAAAAATATCTTTCGAAATATAAAATATTTTTTAATATGATTTCACTATCTTCACCAATAAGAATTCATTATCAGTACCTTTGGGTGTTTCAAAAATATCTATTGCTGGGGATGGCGCGAATCCTGAGAAAAGTATTAGAAGTCTAAGGTTCCATGATGGAACTTTACGTGATAATGATCGCCAAGAGATATCTTATGAAGATAGTGACAACAACAACAACAACAATAATAATGATAATGATAACATGGCATTGCAAGGGCTTAACTTGATTTAGAAGCGTCTAGTTCCCCATAAACCATGAAATTTGGGTTCCTCTTATGAACGCCAGATATCTTTTTATTTTTTCAACAACATCTCAAATAAAAAGACTCAATCTGAGATAGCTTTGCGAATCCCCCACTGCACCAACTATACGTCAAAACCGGTAAGAAGACATAATGATCAAGCTTCTGTTGTAACTTTATTTTATCTCTGGCTCTCTTTACCTGCGCATACCATTGTCCTATTTGTGCGCACGCCAGAGAATGAGCGCTTGTTAAAACGCGCAGAGTTAAGCAAGGCGCATTTGCCCAAGGGAGCAATCTTATTGGTTGAAATGTCTTAGATGCTACTTCTAACAATATTTCCTATTGGATATGATTATTGCGATGGGCGTGGCTTTCATGACTTACAACACCGCTAAAACAGTTTTCAGAATACCGATTAAAGTGAAAACTAAGTTTCGGTAAGTGCTTGAGAACCCGTCTAGCACCATTTCATTTTTTCTTGCAATATATCGAAAGAGTCCACTAAGAAACTTACCTGGCTGACGCGGTTTGCCGGAATGATGAGTCGGTTTGGAGTATTTTGAGAAAAATAATAATAGTAGGAAAACCGACTTTTATTCCAGAAGGCTCTAGACTAACTCGGTCTCGGGAAAAATTCGACCCTACTTCAGACAATTCACACGCAGTTCGTGATCGCCACATTCTACTGGCCACTGCATAATACCAAATGAGGCCTAACTGAATGGACAGGAAAGTGCGTGCTAACGTATTACCGTACGTAAATCCTGTACAAAACAAAACAAAAATGACAGCGCGCGGTCCTCAGTTGCTTAGACGCGCGGTCTTTGGAGTTTTTGTTGTTGTTTATCAAGCGCCTTTGATTGTTTTAGAGGTACTTGATAGGCGCACACTAATTTTGCATGCGCGCAAAAGAGGTTTTTGATGCGCGCGTTGTAACAACTCGGACCATTACTGCGAGTAGCCAGAACACGAAGCGCTAGTTTATACAGGGTGCTCCCATAGGACAACACTGTACACAGAGGGACAACCATTACAACTCATCCCGCCGTCATCAAAGCGAAGCCGAGTTATCCTCGAGTCCGAGTTTAGCCTGACCCCGTTCGGGTAAGTAGGGTTGACTGAACCTTTTTGGTTAATATTTCGCATTTTCGTCGTTACCCATCGAATATTTTGTTATAACATCGTTATCCTGCACATTTCCTAAGCATACGTTCACATTTGGGAGCGAAATTTGACAACTTTTGCAGTCGTACCAGAACTTTGTTTGGGCTTTAACAACTGTTTTAGCGGTGTTGTAACTAACGGACTTACAACAGTAGTTACAACAGAAGTTACAACAGAGATAAAACAGTGTTCAGAATACCACCCCAGGTTCCTGTCGTGAATGAAATAACTAGGGAGCTTTAGATTTTGACGCGCGGACGTTAGAGCCTACGCTTGCGCTGGACGTTCTCATCTCCCTGCGTCGTGTGGAGAAGTAGCTTTAGATTACGCTGGGACGCAACCACGACGCAACGTTTAAAAAATAAAATCGCGCCCCCATATGATCAGTGCATGAAGTAGCTCTCTACGTCGCAAACACAGAACTGTGGTCGCAAACTGTGCGGACGTGAAAATAGCCCAGTACGCGTAGTGAAAAACTCACGCGACGCAAGCTAAAAATAGATTGACTTTACGCGCGCTTCTTCTGCTTGCTTATGAGGCAGCAGCAGCTAAATAATGTCCCTCAATAATTGTTGTAGCCAAGTTACAGTCTCTGGAGTAGGGTGTGTTAGGTCCATGTTGTCAGGAGGGCGGAGATCAGGGCACTCACTCAAGATGTGTTGAGCAGTCTGTTCTGGTGCACCACACTGGCAAGCTGCTGACGGACGTAGCCCCCAACGATGCATGGCTGCATTGAAACGCCCAACTCCCGTTCGAATCCGATTTAGAGACACCCACTCACTCCTTGGGAGGTTTGCTCCTGGGGGGACAGATGTGGGCGTGACAACGAGTTGGACAGGTCGTTGGGTGTCTTCCCAGCTTGTTCTCCATGTCTGGCAGATGTTGAAGTCTGATTCTCTCAGCGTGCACTGCATGGCGGGAGAAAGGGCGGCGAGACTTCAGTCGCTGATGCCGCTGACCCAGAGTTACAGAGCCCTCAACTACGTCGTGGAGTGGGTCGTCCGGGTTGCTGGAGGCCTTGGTGACCAGCCTATGTGTGTGATGTTCTCGACGCATGGGGGCGGGAGCGATGCCTGAGAGAACAGGTAGGAATTTTGTTGGTGTAGGCCGGAGACATCCTGTAATTAACTCATGGTGTCATTCAGAACTGAGTCAAGTTTCTTGGTGTGAGAGCTCCTACACCACGCAGGGGATGTGTATTCCGCGGCACTGTATACCAGTGCTAGCGCACTAGTGCGGAGAGTGGTTGCACTGGCACCCCATTTTCAGCCTGCAAGTCGGCGAAGGAGGTTGTTCCTTGAAGTCACTTTTGCACTTATGGCCTTGAGTTGTTCCTTATAGGTCAGCTGCCTATCCAACTTCACTCCTAGGTAGGTTGGTGTGGCACTGTATGGAAGAGGTGTTCCATCAAGAATGACACTGAGCTGCCGATTAGCCTCCTTGGTGTTCAGGTGGAAGGCTGTTACCGTTGTCTTGGACATGCTTATCTTGAGTCTCCAGATCCTGAAATACTTCGCGATTTGCGACATATCTGCGGTGAGGGTATTCTCTACATTTGACCAGGCTCTGTCAGAGTGAAGAAGGGCGAGGCCATCTGCATAGCCATACTGTCGTGAGGTTGTGAAGGGGATGTCACTGATGTATAACGTTGAAGAGCAAGGGGGATAGTACAGAGCTTTGATGAACTCCATTCCGCAGTTGGCGTGGTCTGCTGGACTGTCCATCACTAGTCTTCAGAACGAACCTCCTGTTGGCTAGAATGTTGCAGAGGAACCTCACCATGTGGCGATCAGGGATTGTCTTTAATAATTTCAGAGTCACACCCTGGTGCCACACAGTGTCATAGGCTGCAGTGAGGTCGACAAAGATGGCGCCAGCTTTGTGATTCTTTTCAAAGCTGTCTTCGATGTCATTGGTCAGCTTGACAATTTGGTGGACTGTACTCCGACCATGGCGGAAGCCCGCTTGTTCCTCTGGTAATTGTGGGTCAACCACAGGTTCTATCCTCGCCAGAAGGAGACGTTCCAGAAGCTTGTAAGGGACACAGAGAAGGGAGATTGGTCTGTAGCTCTTTGGGTCATCAACTGCTTTGTTTGGTTTTGGGAGAGCAATTATAGTGGCCTTTCTCCGTATCTTAGGGATGACTTGGTTGGTGAAACAGCAGGAATAGAAATCTGTCAACCACTTCTGACATTTGACCCCGCAATGAATAAGGAATTCCGGTGGGATGTTGTCGGGACCTTGGGCCTTTCCACTCCTAAGTAGGGCTAAAGCATTAGCTAACTCCTCCTGAGAGAAGGGGGCCGACAACCATCCATCCACTCCCGGGGCCTGCCATAGGTTGGTAGTCTCCTGTTTCACAGATCGAGTGTGGGCCTTGTCACAGTCCTTGAATCGCCCATTGCTAACAAGTTGTTCCGCGATTGGCTGATACGGGACATGTTCTAGGTTTGGTACTGTTTCCAGTGAGGCGTTTGAGAGTCTTCCAAGCAACTGTACTAGAGTGAGTGAAGTCTATCCCTTGCACGGTTTCTTCCCAACGTTTACGACGCTTCCTGTCTAGACAATCAGTGAGTTCTGAGGCTTTGGTGGAAGCCATGTCTCCAGGTCTAGATCGCAAGAACTGGTTGTAGATAGCATCACATTCTTCGTCCCAGGTGGGTATAAACATAGTGTCGGCGAAAGCCGCGCGGGATGGAACTCGTTGCTGCCTTGATGAGTATATTATTGCACAAGTCTGAGTAGGCTTGGTCGATGTCACGGGGATTTGGTGGAGGGAAATTGCATACGGCTTCATCTACCAAGTTTGAAAATATTTCCAGTCGGCCTTGCGGAAATTCCAACGCTTAAAAGGCTTGGTTGTGACTGGTCGGACTGGGTTCACCGGTATGAGTAGCGATGGCCTGTGTTGTGACTTGGGAAAGGGGTCTAAGATAATCCGGTGAGGTGATGGGCCTTGGAAGTTGACAAAGGCTAAGTCAGGCTTTGACGTTGTATTCTATCTGCAAGAGTGGAAGCTGTTTGGCTGTTTTGGGTTAAACAGTAATTGGACACCAGCTGTTGAGGACCAATCTTCTAGTGCAAAACCATCTGGATTAGTGGATGAGTAGCCCCATGAAGTACTGTGACTGTTGAAATCTCCAGCTTAGATGCAAGGAGCACTGAAGATAGGAAGGGTATTTGACTAGAGTCGAAATGAGGGTGGCTTGTAGATATTTATAATGGTAACCTCTTCAACTACTCTAGTAACGTTGCCGTCCACTCCACTGGTGAGTCGGATGGACATGAAACCAATGCTTTCCAACTGTGAGTACTCTTGACAAAAGTTGCAATCCCATGAATTTCGCTTACTGTATGCGGACCCGTAGCCAGGATTTTTCAAGGGGGGGGGTGCGGTCACTAAAAAAACGGACCTTCGGTACCAATACCAATGATCACACACACACACACACATACACACACACACACACAATTATATATATATATATATATTCTTTGGACGACCGAACTACAAAAGTTGTATAAGAATTTGCGCGCGAAGCGCGCCGCAAATTGTGAATTTTGACTGTTTTAATGACGTTTTAAAGTCTCGAGGAAATTTGTTTTTTTGTCTGTTGCATGCAATCGCGTTACGGTATTTCATCTAGGAAATAGTAAAAACTCATTTTGCCAGGAAGTTGCAAAGTTTAATTGTGTTCGAGACTCTGCGCGCGTAGCGCGCCGCAAAATTGAGAATAGTGATTTTCCTGGTGTTGTTTTAACTTTTATTTTTTCTATTGTATACCCGCGTTAGCAGGCCTGAAGCCAGGATTTTTAAAGGAAGGGGGGATTGCGTTAATTAACAAAACGGTCCTTTGATACTGTCCCGGGAGGGGTAGCGACAATTAAAAGGTGGACACCATGCTCATACATGGACTTTCAAAATGGCCCCTAAACGAGTAATGATCATATGATTTTTTCGGGCCTTAAAAACAAGTATTCCTTAAATGTTTCCTGCACCCTAAAGAAGTACTTCATCATGATTGAACAATATACCATTTTCCCAAATTTCGGTCTTTTTGATACCCTTTGATTATATACGCTCGTACATTACACTTTCCATCTAATCCGTGAGAAAAAACGACCCCTATTACGCGTTTTCTTTAGCGAGTATGGTCACGGTGTCCACCTTTCAGTTGGAGTTTTCCATCCCATTGGATGCTGTTTGGAAGATGAAACATTCACTTTACTATACAGCCGTTGGTATGCTAGTTTGTCAAAAACGAAAATAAATAAGAAAATTTTTAAAACAAAATGAATTGTAAATGTGAACCATTTATATTTTGCATCCTTGTGGTAGGATATTTCCAGCATTTCCGAACTTTCAAATAATCATTTTAGATTTAATAATATTAAAGGTAGTAGATCCGATTCGCAAACATCTCCAATATCAGTCAAATGTCATATTAACCATCATGCTAAGAAGGTTTTCTTTGTGAAATTTGGAGGTCAGTGAAATTCAAAAATTAAACATCCGTTAGCCATTGGAAGAAGTTGAGTGCAAATTCAGACCTCAGGCTTAGTGCTCAGATGTTTTCCTATTTGATTTGATCTGTCTTACTGTGCACACTAAGATACATACTGGAATGGTTATTTCTTATTTATTAAATAATAGTAGCATATTTGGTTACTAGCTGTCTCTAGGCATTTTCGAATTTGGGCTGCAAAGAGATCCACTACCTTTAAGTTAGAAGAGAGATAAGTAAATAATGATAAAATAAACAAACAAAAAAGAATGAGTTTCTTTTGTAATACTATCTGACAAACTTTTTACTTTACCATTTTACTTCATAGCTCAGCACTTTCCATTCTCTCTCATACCCTCTTACCCATTACATTTAAATGAAATACAACTAAAATGAGTTTGCGTGCCTGCATAATACTCTTTGGAAATTATAAGTGAGAATGTTCTTAGGTTTTGGCTCACTTTAAAATGAGAACCAATAGAACTGTCACAACATGAGAAAATGTATAAGTAATAATCAACAGTACATTTCCGAATTTGGCCTGCAAAGAAATCCGCTACCTGTAAGTTAGAAAAGAGATTAGTAAATAATGATAAAATAAACAACACAAAAGAATGAGTTTCTACCGCCGTATCCAGAACAGAGCCTGAAACGGTGCAGGCTCAAGAAATCGTTTGTACTAATACGTCTTAAAGTACTGTGTGATACTGTTGACTCAGACTTCTACAAAGCTGTAAGTGAGAATTTTAACCCAATCCGGCTCATTACCTGTGTTTTTTTATGAAAAATATGAATAAAGAATGTAAATTAAATAACGACGCGTCACAATGCAGTCTAACGCTCTCACAATGTTATCATACATAGGGTTTTTCCCTGACTGTTTTTAATCCGGAGCTCTTGCAATATTCAGGCTTTTGTAATACTATCTGACAAACTTTTTATACTTTACCATTTTACTTCGTAGCTCAGCATTCTCTCTCATACCCTCTTACCCATTATATTTAAATGAAATACAACTAAATTGAGTTTGCGTGCCTGCATAATACTCTTTGGAAATTATAAGTGAGAATGTTCTTAGGTTTTGGCTCACTTCAAAATGAGAACCAATCGAACTGTCACAACATGAGAAAATGTATAACTAATAGAGAACTGGAGTAAGACAGGCCTTTCATTTTGTTTTGTCTCTCCTGATCGTTCGTAAGAAATGCTAATTCATGACCACCTTTTCACAATTTGATTGGAGCATGCATTCATAATGGAAAATAGTTGACATAATAATCTTATTATACTTATTATACTTATATATACATGTACTATATCTTTGTGAGACGTATAGATATAAAATGTCTCAGGTTTTCGATTATAGTAATTTCGAGGAAATTTCTTTAATTTTTATCATATATGTAAACTTGAGGCTATTAGATTTTCATCCACTTACCTCTGTTCCTGTGAAAAATGCAAGTGTCAACCTCAATGTCATCCACGAATCGCACGTACTCGGGCGGCCAGTGGAAAAAAAAAACACACCGGTCACACGCGCCAAGGGCCATGGCATGCAGTGCCAATATAATAATAGCTCGCACAAATTGATACATAACATTTGTGTTTGTGTGCATGGGGACGATCCGATGGTTCATACAACAAAAGGGTTTCGTACAATTATTTTTAACATTGTTAAACGTACTCTTCCACATTTACGTAGCATATAATGTGTCTTTATATTTATTTGGATTGTTATCTTGAGAATTGCTAAAAACCCGCGTTATTATGAAAAAGTGGACCTTTCAGAATTTGGGGGGGGGGGGGTGCGTACGCACCCGACGCACCCCCCTGGCTACGGGCCTGTGTATGTGCGGCCAGAGTGAAGCCAGGGATCTTGAGATAAGAGCTGTCCTTAGCATGAGTTTCCTGCGCACGCTCAGAACATGTTTTTTTTTTTCCTTTCAACGTCCGCGCGTCTAAAATCTAAAGCTCCCTATTTACAATTTTAAGTACGCGCGGAATAAAAGTGCGTTGCACTGTGGTCTATCATTTGTCAAGACAGTGATAGGCCACAGTGCAACGCACTTTTATTTCGGTGCCACGATCGGGGCGCGGAGCAAATTCGTTGTTTTGTCATCTACGCGCATACGTCTATGTAAACTAATGTAGCCTAAGCCCTGAGGATACCTAAACACAGCTAAAATGGTTTCAGATGTGGAATAAAATGGGAATATCTAGGACCCTAGATGTGGTATATAAAGCAAATAATCAACTTTTAGTTTGAGGCAATGAGACAAACTATCACTTCCTCGGCGATCTGAATGTGTACGCTATCTTTCCTCAGCTGCGTTTCGGAAAGATATATCTACATCCAGATCACTTCGGAAGTGATAGTTTGTCCCATCACCTTCACCAACGTTGATTATTTGCTTGATAACCGCACATAAAAAATACAGACGTTGACAAGAGATTGACATAAAACAAATGTCAATAATTCTCATCGCTTATAAACATATTATGAAACTTTATCATAATTGATATAGTATTGACATAATATTATAATATAGTAAATATTGAACTGCAACTGCTGCTGTTTTGAATTATTATCACCTGAAATTATTAAAAGTAATAATCTCGATATTACCTGAAAGATCATTGCACACTTTACATCCCCTGTCGTGTAAATTTTTACTTTTAAAAATTAGTTGAAAATCTACATAACTCAAATTTTTACGTGCTGAATCTAAAAAACAAAATAACCTGTATATTCAAATGAAAACAACTCACAAGGACTTTGGGGATAAGCCCCATGAGCAATATCATGCATGGCATGTAACATTCTGTGTCTCTGTCGTATTTCAATATCAAAAATACTTAACTGATCATATATTAATTGCGTTGGATATACCACCAATTGACTTTGAGAACGGTACGCAGTGCAGGTTTTTGTAATCTTTGCAATTTTAATTAACATTTTATTGCAATTTGGAACCAGTGGGAGTGTCATCGGGGTCATCCAATGAGTCATACAGCCCACGAGTTTGACATTGAAAGCAGGTCCATGAGTCATACATCTCACGAGTCATACAGCTCATGAGTTCGACACTATAAAGGTAAAAATAGCCCACGAGTTCGACAGATTCAACACGCGGCTGAATGTGTCGATCTCGTGGGCCTTGTTTGCTTAGTGTCGAACTCATGGGCTGTATGACTCATGGGCTGTATGACTCGGTCTCGTGACGTGCACTCGTGTCATCTAATGCTTTCTGGGCAACGACACTATAGTATACCACCAGACTATCCATAGTTGCTAGCAGTTACGCGATGAACTTTGAGCAAATATCCATGCTCTGAAATTCTGGCATTCTCAGGTTAAAATAGCCCAAGGCCGGCAAGGCATATTGAATGAAAGTAAGAGAAGCAGTTCATTATAACAGATTCGATTCCCTCTGGTTCCTTTTATGGACATGTTTGTTAAAATGTAGTTCAGCAATCCTGATCTTACAAATACATTTGAACAGAGGGTGACAATTGATCCCAAAAAAAAAAATGTTATTATGGATAAGAATATATGTTGGGCATTTGATATACGAAAATGCGATATCAACACGTAATGAATAGAACAACCTGGAGTTCTGTATGTCTGTTGTTTTTTCTGGTTTTAAAACTTGCTGGTTGGTTCCGTTCTACGACAGCCTGTTCCAAAGGAGTTTGTCCGGATGAAATTGCTTGCAGTGATCGCAGGTTTCCTGATCATTTTACTGGGTAAGATGATGGATCATGATTATCATCCGGGTGAAATCTTGACTTTGAATTGCTCAGTATTGTCTAAGTGATGTAATTATAAGCAAAATTGATTGGAACATTATTCTCACGTTGATATATTCTATTAATTGCGTTTGTTTTTTGCTGTAACTTTACTCGTTTGCATGTAAGAAAATAAATCTGTATATTTCGGTCCCTGTTTTAGTAGAATTGTGAGTTTTTTTAAATAAGTTGTGTGATTTATACTGAGCTTTCTGTTGATTTTAAGCAGGCCTTGTGAGACTTTTGAGATGATTACTACCACATCAAATCATTATAATTGGCGATATGATGCACCATTTCGCGAGTATTACGTCAAACACTCATCACTCGCAACTCTGCATGTCCCGTCACGATCCTCGCTGGTAGATTAACTTTATGTTCAAACTAATCAAAGTCAACAAGTAACGTTAAAGAATTCGAAATCAGAGGCATTAATCCTTAAAAACTCACACGAAATAAGTTTGCTAGCGGTTCTAGTCTAAGGTGACAAAGCTTTTATTTTATTGTCCGTATATATAGAGAAAGAATTTTATTGCTTGAAATGACCCATCGTCGGGTCACCCCCTCCCTTTATAGCAAAAAGGTAGGTCTGCCCCTGAAGTTATAAAGTAAAAAGGTTTGGACGCTTTAAAAAAAAAATAAGGCTGATAATGGTTCTCTGAACACCTGGTATGTGAACCTAACGATTACCGTCTTGATTTAAATGACGTCATTCTTGGTGCAAATTTGATACTCACAACAAGTAATGAAAGAATGAACAAGTGTCTTTTATCGAAATAAATAATCTGTATGAGCGCTCCAAGAAGTATGACAAATTATTTGCAGAAGTTTTTTAGGTGTTTTTTTTTTTCCTGAGAGAAAATATTCTATCGCTATCAATTTGGTAGATGTTGAATGTTTGCGACCAAGTGCCAAAGTACCAGAGTTTAAATAAGTTAAAAATCAACGTAGAATACAACGTTTGGAGGTTGGATAATGAAGAATGATACTGTTTATACTTTATTAAAGATTCCTAAATATGGGGATATGGTACGACAAACTTTATCAATATGCGAGGTTTCCGTGACAATTTTTTTTCTATGATTATAAATCGTAAGACTGTCGCAGTGGCCACGATTTCCAGGATTGTTCCATTTAAGGTATTATCTCAGTGGGTCATGCTCTCCATATAACTGAAAGTAATACATTGGGTTTTTGAAGGTTCAATGACAATTTATTTGCTCTGATTTAAGAAAGTACATTTTCGAGTTCAGAGACTAATGCATGAATGTATGTAAGGAAAGCGTTTGAGTCGTCTGTAAACTGTATAAAATAATGAAAGAAGTTTAGAGGAGTATTCAATGTCGATGATTGAAGAATAACAACTATATAACAATGGGCAAAGCAGGAAGTTGTCTGGGGGACACCGCAAAATACATCTTGTTTAGAAGAATAAAAACCGTCAATCGAAACACATCATTCGTTGTTCTTAAGGTAGTTCATATACCACTCCAATGCCTTCCCATGTATAACATAATGATAAAATTCGCTTTCAGTGTATAGAATATTACCACTTCTAGAATAACTCCAGAATGATGCTCCTTCGATCCTTAGCGATATTTCTGTAAGTGTCACTTTATTTGGGTTCCCATCAAACAAAAAAGCAGAATGTAGAAGCACAAATGACACGTTTAGGTCATCGTGCCGCGACGGCTACGGTCTCAACTACACTCTACCGATGGTTCGGCGTTGCAAGGATAATACCATCCCGAAGTTGATTCAATGGTCGCCTACTCGCCGCTGCTAAAGGCAAAGCAGGCTTGCCAAAATATCAGTGGGTCAGAAAGTGTGTCGAATTCCAGGTACATTCAACTATCATGTTCGTTCTTTTGTTTGATCGTTCTTTCATTTTTGTCTGGCTCTCCTTTTTCTCTCTCATCCTCCTTCCTTCCTTCCTCCTATTTTGAACTCTCCATCATTAAATTTAATTCATACCTTCTTTATCCTCCGTACCACACTTCCACTTTAACGTCTTTTAAAGATAGTCCATGCTGGTGAACAAGATTGTACGGGGTCATCCCACGAGACCGACACCCACGAGTCATAATGCACACAAATTCGACATTAAAAAAAAGATCCATGGATCATACATGCAGCCTAAGTCACACAGCCAATGAGTTCGACACTAGACAAACAAGGCATCTGAGTTCGACACTAGGTAAAGTCAGCCCACGAGTTCGACATTACAACACGAGGTTCTTAATGTTTCGGCCTCCTGGGCCTTGTTTGCTTTACAATAGTGTTGAACTCATGGGCTGTGTGACTCGTGGGCTGTATAATTCGTGGTCTGTACGATTCGCGGGTGTCGAACTCGTGACGTGCCCCCGATTGACTGTTCCCTCAGATGCCTGACAGATCCTTTTTTCTTCAGAAAGTATGATACCTCATTTGTTCAATCAGCTGAACAAGAGCAAGATTAAGTTGAGAAAACTACTTACCAAGCTGATCTCAAATAATGTAGATTGATTCAGCCGGTGAAGATAACCAACATGATTCGACTGCACCAATATACTGTTTCAATGGCATACAATTGAGGTTATTTGTATGGTGTAATCATTCAGTCAGTCATACATAGATGAGACGCGAAACACAACAAGATTTAATGCAATTCATCACAGAGAAAAATGTAGTACAATAAAAAGAATGATGTCAAAGGTCAAAGAAATCGAAGTTTAAATGTCTCTCCAAAATAAACGTATTTATACCTTGCAGCTGAGTAGTTTTTGGCAGTTTTAGATATTGTGCTGTAGTGAAGTGGAGAAGACTTTTGACTTTCTAGAAAGGGCACCAACTTCGAATTTCTCCAAAAGGTGATATCTTCGATCAAGATAATTTATATTGCTATGATATCATTCACCCTTTTGCAAAAGTTTACTAGACTTATAATGTCAGGGCCCTATGGTAGAGAGGTGACGACCCTCGTCTCTTTTCCCTCACGCTACCGTAACAGACCTCATTTTGAATATCTTTCACAGGAATGGCGATGGTTAATTGCTGTTGTTGTTTTCTGTGTGCCATAGGGAAACGTCAGGAGTGAAATGACCTCGGAACCTTACAGCTACCAAAAAAAAAAGACCAAAAAAAAAAAAAAAAGATTATACCGTTATACATTTTTACCTCTTGACGTTTTACCTCTGACATTTTTACCTCTATACATTCTTACCGCTGACATTTTTTTACCTCTGGCATCTTTACCTGGTACCTAATTTCCCATATGAATTCATTATAACTTCAATACAATGATATTCTGGTAACTTACAGATTGCCTCAGCAACCCTTGCGGTGGAGGCTGGTGTGAGGAGACGATGACCGGCTACCGCTGCCACTGCCTTCTCGAAACAGGGGTGACAAGTAAAGAACACCCACCTTAGATTACAAGTCTAAAGAAACGTCGACAAAGAATGATCACGATGATAGCTTATGCAAAAGAAGAGTAAAATCATTTTGTTTTATGAGCATTTCTGTGTTTTAGCAGTGATTTCTAAATCTGATTGTAATAGATGTCATCGCTGTCTCCCGAAAACGAGTCAACTTCACAATATTGTATATATTCAAGAACTCACTGACTATTTCTATTCGATCGAGACGAAACTATCTGTTGAAGTTGGGTTTACCTGCATGTTTTAAGATATTTTGTTTAAGATATATTGTTTAACTTATATATTATTATCATTATTATTATTATTATTGCTATTTTCATTATTATTTATTCGGCATTTGCAAAATAATACAAGTGATAACAGTGAAACAAACAAAACAAGCAAAACACAAGAAAACAAAGTGTCAGGCTTTCCCTGTTGAGCTTCCCTAAGGTGCCGGGTTGGAAAAGAGCAATCAAAATCACAATGACCCCTGGGCCTCTCCAACCAACTTAAGGAAGCACATCAGGGAGTAGTTGAACATAAAAGAAAAGAAATAATACATATAATTTCAAATTGAGCGTGTACACCAGGTGGATTATTGTACATTCAAACTGGAAATATCATTGTGGTGAATGGGTATTTGTTTCCCCCCCCCCCTAAAAAAAAAGATAATAATCCAGTGTACAAAAAAGTGTTATCAGAGTACATCTTAACGACAAAAACAACAACAAAAACAAGAAAGATCCCCTTTAACTGCACTACTAATTGATTATGTATTCTTTGCCCCCAAACCTATCCCATTGCCCAAAGCCTCCGCCTACTATATCCTCTACAAGGAAAATCTTTAGTCAAACCTGAATCTTTAGTATTAAAAAATATGATAATAATACCATCGTGCG
Organism: Diadema antillarum; assembly: GCF_040938485.1. Classification (NCBI taxonomy): domain Eukaryota; kingdom Metazoa; phylum Echinodermata; class Echinoidea; order Diadematoida; family Diadematidae; genus Diadema; species Diadema antillarum. The sequence continues at coordinate 895,830 of NW_027271524.1, read as the reverse complement.
ACGCATGCGTATCACATATTTTCTCTCTTTCCTTGTGTTCAATGAAAACAATCAACTGTTTAAAGTTATACGAGTGTACTAAAGTGATGCATCTACATAATTACTAAGGTTGCATGGATAACAAGGATGCTGTAACTAAGCAACAAGGCAGTAGCGGAGAGCATGTCAGTTCAAGCCAAACGAATAAAATCTTCTGCCGAGCAGTTGGAACCTGCAGTGCTGAACCTCAGCAGAACACACGCACGAACGGTATAAGAGTCTAGTGATGTGCAAGTGACTACACAGTGTGTCGTACGTTTGTAAATACTGAAACTGATCTCCTCAGGAAAGGGATTAAGAGACGATATACAGAACTTTGGAACAGGTGCCAAATTGCAGCTTCAGCTGGGAACTCTGCTATACTGATTTCTTGATTTCATTGAATGAAGTTATGGTAAGTAAGGAGAATCAGTGGGCGGGAGTCGAGCAATGTCATTCAGCACGACGAATACTTCGTTGTTGTTGTTTTTTAAATCTTTACTTTCATGTGTCCATGACCAAACACAATTCAATGGGAATTCAATTCGATTCAATTAAGATTCAAACTTTATTTTTCACTTTTTATCAATTGAAAATGTCATCTACTTTACTGTATCCGGGCAGCGACACTAATAGTATTTACCACCGAGTTATTCCTGGTTGCTTCCAATGAACTTGGAGCAAAAAAAAAAAAAAAAAAGAATAGATAAAATTAAATAAAATGACAAAAAATAAGGCTGTGAAGTTCCGACATTATTAGGTTAAATAGCCCAAGGTGGGCAAGACTTACTGAATGAAAGCAAGAGAAGCAGAAAATAACTGGCTTGATTCCCACTGTTTATTTTTCGACATGTTTGTTAAAATGTAGATTAGCAGTTGCGATCTTAGAAACAGACTTGTACAAAGGGTGACAACTGATAAAATCATGTATTGCTCTTGATAGGAATATTTGCATAGACATTGTTACAGGAAAATAATTACGACGTAATGAATACAACATCATTTCTGTTTTGTGTGACTTTTTTCTCCCTTTAAAACTTGCTGGATTTGGTTCCTTACGATGACAGCCTGCTGCAATCGCTTTTGTCCGGATGAAATTGCTTGCAGTGATTGCAAGTTTCTTGATCATTTCACTTGGTAAGATCGGGAATTAGGATTATCATCTGCGCGAAATCTTAATCCTGATTCGATGATTATTTCTCATGCTTTTGTTTTTTATTTAATTTGTTTGTTGCTAGGAGGTTTCTCTTTTCTATGCAGCTGGGAAGACAAAATATATGTATATTTCTGTCCATGTTTTAGTAGAATTAGTTTCCTGATTGCATATCTGAGCTTTCCGATAATGTGCAGGACAGAATGTGAGACTTGTGAAGCGATAACATCACTACCCTATTTCATTTGCATATTAGGGCGATATGTATTTAGGCATATTACCATTTCGCGAGTTTCATGTAAAACACTTAACACTTGCGACTCATCACAATTCAGACAGATAACCTTTATTGTCTAATTAATCAAAATCAACAGCTAACATTGAAGAGATCGCGGGACTACTCGCGGAAAGCAATTTTGCGAGTGATTTTTAGGTGACAAATCGTGTATTCTATTGCCCTTCGAGAGCATGAAACTGATTTCTGGGGAATGTTTAAGTTTTACTTGAACAGTGTATCGGCAATCTGTCAACTTCATGATAGACATCAATGGTATCTTGCAGCATGTGTCAGTTGGAAAATTGCATTCGCTCTCAATGCAGGATATTGTACGTTATTATCATGGAAACATTCACATGAATCAAACTATCGATTATTTCATTCGTTTTATTTTTTGTTCATTGTGTTTCATTTTCAAGATATAGTTGTACATCATGCAAAAAAAGCAATATACATATTCTGCATATCGAACCAAAGTTTGAACACAATAAATTCAAAAGCCTAGATGCATGATATTCACTATTAATGCTGAAAATGCTGAAAAATGAAGGGAAACAAACCAGCTCAGGCTGTAATATGCATCCCCTCAAAACCATTATTGATAAGGTACCGAATGGTGTTACCATGTACGGGTAGAGAAGAGCATGTAGGCCTACATAGTAAAAACAACACATTGGTCTTTAACTACATCATTACATTCTTTTTCTATAACATTACTTATAACATCTTTCTTTTTATCACATGTAAACGTACACTCTAGCACTAGTCATGATTTTCCATGACTGTTTCTTTTTTTTTAAACAAAATGTCTGATCAATGAAATGTTTGTTATATTTTGCTACACGCATTATCTTAGTGTTGAGTGTTTTTACGAATGATACGCCAAATGGGACTGTTCAGTCCGATTCATTCTATCTATATAGTAGTACATAATTACATAGACTTGGAAATCGGGGTACTTCCGTATGCTAAGACTTAGGTTTCATCAAAGGAATGTGTTTTTCTATAATGGGGTCAGGATATGTATATATCACTCATCATAGGATGAATTTATAGGCAAGACGCCAACAATTCGATATTGAGATTAACACAGTTACAAATGAATTGAATATTAGCTACGAGAACGACTGCGACAGTCACATCACTGTGTATACCGGGTGTCCCAAAAAAAGCGGAACGGTGGATTTTCAGTACCTTGCGTTCTAAAAGTGATACATTTTTTGACATTATTAGAAAGAGCATCTTCCGCAGAAGACCATGATACCAAAATCATTAAATTTGGTTGAGCACTTTTTATTCTACGCCAATTTTTGTAAATGCAGTCATTTTCAATTTTTTGCGACTTATGAGATAATAATTTGGGTGCGACACGCGTTCCGTACGGTGAATTGTGTAAGCTCGTTGATCCATGTCAACAAAAGATAACGCTTTCATATTGGGAGCGCGCGCACACACACACACACACACACACAGACACACACACACGGGTTTCCCAATGTGAAAGCTGTATCTTTTGTTGACACGGATCACCGAGCTTACACAATATTCACCGTATGGATCGCGTAGTGCACTTTAATTATTATCTCATAAGTCGCAAAAATCCGGCGAAATTTGGCAATGACTGCATTTTCAGAAATTAGCGTAGAATAAAAAGTACTGAACCAAATTTGATGATTTTGGTATCATAGTCTTCTGCGGACGATGCTCTTTCTAATGATGTCAAAAGATATGTAACTTTTAGACCGCAAGATACTGAAAATCCACCGTTCCGCTTTTTTTGGGACACCCGGTATAGCCACACACATATTTCATTTCATTTTTCATTTCATTTTTTATTTCATTTCCGGCCAAACCATACAATATAACATTGCATATACACAAAGTCAGTACAAAGTAACTTTTACATGTCCAAATGAAATTTAAATACACGTCATTTGTCTCCATGAAACAAAAAACATATTTTGGTAGAAGAAGTACAAGGACAAAATGTGACTGAATCATAACAAAGAAAAGGTCGGAAAATGGAGGGGACTGCTAAAAAGCCAAGCTTGTAGAATGCAGTCCCCTCGGAGTCGTTTCAGTAATGAAATGGCAGTAATTTCAGTAATGAAATGGCAAAATGAAAGCATGTCATTTGTTTGAGCGTCTATAATAGAGGCCACGTGTTCGTGATGTTTTGTCTGCGTGTGTCCATTAGTGTGAAAGTTATCACGCTTCGAGTGGTAAATATTTATGTGAATGTATTGTGAGCTAGTTTCGCTATTTTCATCTCGGTGTGTGTTAGGGTGTGTCAGTGTGTGTGTGTGTGTGTGTGAATGTGTGACAGTACCTCCCTCAGACTGAATTGAATATTGCAATAGAATGGGCTGGATTGGTATGAAAAGCGATAAAAACTGGACTAAACAATGATTTCTGGACCTTATGGGGAAACAGATTGTTATTCGTGAAAACTGAGATTAAGTCAATATTTGGAGTCAGTGGCAACTTGACAAAAATTAACGAGTCATTTGTACACAATATTACATGGACTCCTCACGTAAGTGAAGTTATAAGAACAATATTTCGGGCTACTTCTTGTGAACATAGGATTTGCTCACTAATGAGGAAAAAAACATCTTTCAACAGATATTGCTTAATATTATCTCATAATTGATTTACAATGACATCCTTTTTATACAAGTTTACTCAATGAATGCTCATAACGCTGATATCAGTTCACTAAAATGTCTTTAAAGACCTCACTAAATGCCAAATGGTTTTAAAAAGGAATCTAGTTCCATACTGGGTCTCGATTTGTAAATCGCTGTATATTGTTTCTAATCGGCACGTGACAGGCTTCACACCAAGCTCCGCTATATATCTCGAAGCTAAAACCTGATTATATTATATTATTTTCATAATTTGCGAGCTTGCTTTTCAACTAACTACCCAGTTTATGTGCAATATTTGCAGACTCATAACACTTTCAAATGAGAGATTTCAGTTTATATCTAATCCATTTTTTCCATTTTTAAGATAGTAACGTATTCATATCATTTTTATTTGATATTTTGTACCTCGATTGGTCCCCGTGAGTAAAACTGTTTGCTTCAGATAGTGAGAAATGTTAATGTAATGTTGCGTGTTTGGTGTGTAGTTCTGTTTAAACGTGATTATGGTGATCAAGGGTGATTGTCTGTTGCACGCTTGCTTCAATTCGTTTCTATTTTGTTAATCATACTCATTCTTATCTTAAAAGTTAGTTTATATTTGCGAAACGCTTACCCTGATTCTTACCCTGACCCTGTTTCTTATTTTTACCCAGTGGATTTATGCTCATAACATTTCCAAGTTTGATTGTCCTTTATCCATTGTTGATGCAACACTCCACCTGTTTCAATGAGATCATCTGCTTTACTGTTTTCTATTGGTAAAAGCTATCATTGTGTACGGCATTTTAATGTTACAAGACTCTGATGTAGGCCTATTAAAAGCTGAGCCCTCGACTCTGAACCAGACTATGCTGTTATTAAAAGAAAAATGATATATAATTAAATGAATAAATAATAGTTCATCTTAAAAAAAAAAAAACTCTCTCATCTTTGTACATAAAGTTGCTGTTGTTTGCCATTTCATTGTGCTTCCTATTACACACACACACACACACACACACACACACACACACACACACGCACACACACACAAATCAGAATGTAGCAGCACAAGTGATGAGTTTAGGTCATCGTTCCATGACGGCTACGGTCTCAACTACACTCTACCGATGGTTCGGCGTTGCACGGGTAATACCATCCCAAAGTTGATTCCATGGTCGCCTTCTAGACGCTGCCAAAGACAAAGCAAGTTTGGCATTATACCAGCGGGTCAGAGAATCTGTCGAATTCCAGGTACATTGGATTAATAATTATGTTCATTCTTCTGTTAGTTCGTTCTTTCGTTTTGGTAAGCTTCTTTCTCCTGATCTTTTTTCTCCTCCCCCTATTTTGAACTCGCCAACCCTTAAAACCACTTAGGCTTTATCATTTATGCCACACTTCTTCTTTTTAATACTTTTCAATATGGTCCATGCAAGTGAACGAGATTGAACCTCTAATGATTCGTTTATTTATAGATGAAACGATACATCACTTGTTCAATCGACTAAAGAACGGAAAAGGTGGTTAAGTCTCGAATACAAAGATTAATTCAGATGCTGAGGATAAATTACAGCACTTGAATGAAACTATAAATAGGCCTATATAATCTATGTGTGTTTATGTGTGTGTGTTTCGAGGGGCAGACGATTGAATTTATGATGCCAACATTCAGTCTACAAGATCTAATGCTATTCATCAAAGAGAATAAGGCATTTAAGAAATAACATATCTCTAAAATGTCACTATAATCGATCAATATAAATGCCTGTATCTTACTTATGTTGATGTCGTATATCTTTCACAACCACGGCGACAGTTAATTGCTCTCGTTTTCTTTTGTTTTTTGAGCATGTCAGAATTGAAATGACCTCGGACTGAAATGACCTCGGAGTCACAGACGCTGTCTGTGTTTTTCTGTGCAAAGATTGATCCTTGGGAATAAAGTACATTAGGAATAAAGCATAATTATCATTGATAGATTTTACCCTAATATTGTAAATGCGTTTGCCTGCAAAGAGAAACAAGTGACTTATATTTACTTCTAAATCATAGGCTCTATATGCAAAGCTGTAAGTAACAATAATGATATCAAAAGTAATACACGAAATAGTAAATGAAATTATTTTTAATGTATATATAAATATATATATACATACATATCAATCTGTATATGTATATATATACATATACATATATATGTATATATGTATTATGTTTGTATGTACATATATGTGTATATATGTTTATATGTACATATTCATAAAAATATGTGTACATTACATACTTTTATGTTGTATATTGGGTATTTCATATCAATTGTTTTCTTACATGTAGCATAACATAACATATGAATTAAAACACCGTCCTTATATTTGCCTATTATTTCAGCAAGTATGGTAGAGTAATACATTTCTTCATATTTCCATAAGTGACTGCCGCTTCGACCTAAAGGGTTGCATGTGTGTTGGGTTAGGGGGAAGGGGCCAAAATGTTGGAACTTCAAAGGAATTTATTCTAACACATCAGTGCGACCGATCACACTCAATATCAACATCCAGCCTTGCAGTAAGCTAGCATGCAGGTATGCGTGACCAACCTCTAAATATTATATGAAAGTAGCGCTCGAAAGCGCAGGTGAGATCACGTCCAATACTGACACAGACTTAACAATCCCCACCCCCACAAAATAAGGAAATAGGCAAATATAGAAAAAGAAAGAACGTAAAACAATTGACATTTCTTATTTTCGACATGCTTAATACCTCTGAAACCAATGATATTCTGGTAACTTACAGATTGCCTCAGCAACCCTTGCGGTGGAGGCTGGTGTGAGGAGACAATGACTGGCTACCGCTGCCACTGCCCTTCTGAAACAGGGGTGACAGGTAAAGAAGATAATCTGAAGAAAACACCCAACTTTGGATAACAATTATTCATTCCATTAAAAAGAATAGCAAGAAAAACAAACAAACAAACAAACTTCTACAAAGGATGTCAACCATGGGATGGGGTATAGGAAGTCATCCTGTTTTATGAGCGTTTTTGTGATTGATCAATAAAAAGGGGTCACTAAAAAAAAGAGAAGAGAAAAGAAATTACAATATCTGAAAACGAGTGGGATAGCGGTTATTTCTGACACGCGTAGTAACAGATGCATATCATCACCGTCTCGCGGAAAGACGAAAACTTCACTATTGTTTGAGGACTCGCTATGTACTTCTGTTCGATCAGGACGAAGATGAGTTTACCTACATATTCAAGATATTCTTTTGACCATGCATTTTGCATCGTCCGCTTTAAAAAAAAAAGTCGTCTGTTAAGTTTAAGATTCCATCTATCACGATTTTCGAGCATTTTACGTCTTGTTTCTCAAATTAGAATTTTCTTTCTTTCCTTGTTTTTTCCTGACAACCATGCTAACATTTTTTTTTTTAGATCAAGGACAGCTCTCGACACAAATGGTAGTTACTTCTGACTTGGGTCCCTGTCCAACGTTGAATAAGACTGGTGAGTGAGTCTAAGATGTAGAACGTGCAACGCACAACCAAAGTTTGCCATTTTTTTTTTCTTGTAGAACATAGAAATCAATATTCTTCCTTTGAATAAAAAAGGCAGCTGATCAGTTATGCTTTGGAGTTGAAGTAATCGATAATGATTAAACACCGCACACGTTTTGACCGTTTGAATGTCCAATAATTATGTACATCCATATCTATCTATTTATCTTTCTGTCTATCTATCTATATATGCTCATATTTCTTGGACAATTCAAATGAGATTTAAGAATACCTTCCACAACATCAGGGGTTTCAATTTGATGCCTTTTGTGCAAGACTGTACAGTATGTTAAAAAAAAGTTACAATCAAATTTCCGCATTGATAACTTTCAATATGTTATTTCAGGGTCTAGAAATAAAACATTTTACCTATATTTTGCTGAAAATTTCATTCAGTTTGGTTAAAAGGTCACGGAAAAATGTGGATCGTTGCAAAGCAGGTCATGGGTCCGTTTCTTCCAAGTTCAGCCCTTGGATGCTCTTGGAACTGCACATTAATGTGTGAACAATGGACAGAACTTGGAGGGTCGGGATTCCTGACAAGCTCTACAAAGATTCTCATTTCCCTTTGACCACTGAAGCAAATCGGATGGGGTTTTCTGTAAGATGTGGGTAATAAGTTATTTACAAAGAAATAACAAATAGCTACTCAGGCAAACACATACAGGGCCTACCGTATTGACCCTACCCTCCGCGAGGATAATTTTAAAAATAGTGAACCAATCCAAATACAATGTCAGGGTATGAAACTAAAACTTATTACCCACATCTTACAGAAAACCCCATCCGATTTGCTTCAGTGGTCAAAGAGAAATGAGGATCTTTGTAGAGCATAATTATCAGGAATCCCTCCCTCTAAGTTCTGTCCATTGTGTTCACACACTAATATGCAGTTCCGAGAGCATCCAAGTGCTTAACTTTGAAGAAAGAGACACATGACATGCTTTACAACGATCTACATTTCTCTCTGACCACTTATCAAATCGAATGGGGTTTCTGCAAAGTCCATAGTTAAGATTTTATATTTTTAGACCCCTGAAATAGCATCAAGATAGTTTACTTATGTTGAAAGTTGTCAATGCGGAATCCGATGGTAAATTTTGTTGGGGACATAATTACTGTATATTGATCATTATTATGACGTGGGTACATTTACTTAACCTTCTTACTCAGCTGTAGATAGACGTCATTGTATTGTGAGGTTTTTCAGCTATTTCGCGTGCTCTGGTATCAAGAATTGTTTGTTGTATCAGTTTGCAAACTGAGAATAAGATTTAAAAGTCACGCAATTCTCGCATCTCATTTTACATCTATTAAGCCTGTACTCCCTCAACGTGCAAAAACGGAGGTGTATGCAGAGCTACGCCTAACGGATTCACGTGCAATTGTACTGGCAATTACTTTGGACCCACATGTAGTGAGTATCTGAGCTACGTGTACGTGTCCCTTTTCTTTCCTGGATGTTGATTATTTCGTCATACAAACTAAGTTTATAGGTCGAAGAACTAAGTATCGGCAATGAACTCAGTTTGTCAGAATTATTGGGCAAATCGCGCGCCATACACTTATACATAATAAGCCCAGCTTCATTAGGATACCGCAAACAGTTTTTGAGTTACTGAGTACGCTGTCCACAAAATTGCTTACGGACAGAAGGTAGGGTGGACGGATGGACAACCCCAAAACCTAATGCTACATTTTGGGGCAATATAAAATGTTTGACGCAATATGAAATGTGTTTACGAAAATGCTGAAGAGAAAATGTATCTCGTTTCGATAAAATGAATTTCATTAGTGGAATTTTTGTTATATCATGTCCTACGGGGCTTCTATCTTTTATATTACTCTGAAAGCCGGCAGTTTATCAAGTTCATCTTGTTGCTGTTTTGGATTGGTAATTCATGTCATGTACTTCGTTTTATTTTTTTGTGTATATTTCGAGAGCAATGCTTATTGCATTTTAAGTGATATATCATATAACTATCTATTGATTAATTCATGCACATGGCATGAAAACAAAATTGCCTTACATTATGCTGCACAATTAAAGAGTATCCTTCATCATACACAACACATTTATTCAATTTGAACTTTTGTTACATAGCCATAATCTATAGATGCAAAGAGCTGCCATTGCTAAAACCGCTGTTAATGACGTCTTTGATTCCTTAAGCAACAACCAAAGAAAATAATTATATAGAACCATCTCCATTCTTGAGAAACCAGCAATGTGTGGTATTGGCTACACTGTCATATAACGGTCAAGATACTGGAAGCAAATTATGTGATTCCTATCTCATCTCCCGTGTCTAATGAATTATATGAGAATTTTAAATTGACTTGTGGTTTTCAGGCTGCAATGTCCTCCATACTCCAGATGAAGGAGTTACACGAAAGTACTCTTTTCCTGGATGGAATATAACAGACGACATGACAACACTGGACTTCGAAGTCAGCGCCAACAACGATGTGCATATTGGACTCAGTGAGATCAACATGGGCCAGCGGGATATGTACGAAATAGGTACATTTATGGCACTTGCACATACTCTATAGGTCACACGCACACACACACTCTGATATGTTTAGGTTTTTTTATGCAGCTTAAGCGACCTCATCGTGTCCCTACAACGTCTCACATGAATGCATTTTACCCAATTGCAGTTTTGCTCCTCTCTCTTATACCTCACTGAAAACAGCAAAATGCACATGCACACTTATCCTTGCTATGCAGAGTATAGGGAATTCACCAAACTATGTAACGCCTTTATCTTATACTTATATTGTATAAAGGCCTTTGAGAACGCTTATTTGAGAGTAGCGATGAAATACGCCCTCATTTATATTTGTTAAATTCAATAAATGTATTCCTCTCTCTCTCTCTCTCTCTCTCTCTAACTCTCAATTAATATTTGTGAGTACACAATATATATATACATATATATACTCATATATTCCTGTATATATATATATATATACATATGTTTATATACTATTTCACCAGTTATGTGTTATGATGTGAATCCGATGATTTGTCGTAAAGTATTCAGAGATGGTATTCAAGGTCTCCTGCATTTATTCTCTCATTAAAGACACCGATATGGCAAATATTTTTGCCTTTTTTCCAAAAAGATCAATGAATTCAGGAAAAAGAAAGAAAACGAATAAGCCAAGCAGAAGGAGACAAAAGATAAATATTTTTGGTACCTTCAGTTTCCCACTTGTAAATAGTAAACATCGACTGCCCAGGCTATATGCATGACTATGGTGGACATACTTCTCATTTCAAGACCACATAGCAACGCACAAACGCATACACACACACACCATCAATATCATAATCAATGACAAAAGATTTAAATCGAAACTACCTGATTAACTTTTCAGTGCCGACGAAACATTTCTGTCTTGTTTTAAAGCCTGAAGTTTATACCACGAGAGTATGCAAGCAAGTCATCAAAGGGCAATATGATGGTTTTGGAGTACAATGACTGTCCTGTTTATGTCGTTTCTGGGGTTTTTTTCCTCTGAAGGTCTACTTGAGAGTAATTCCACCCTCCTACTGAACATAATAAGTCATTCTAACCCTATTGGAATTCAGCTCTGGGGCATAGGTTTTGCTTTGTCAAGCAGTGGTAGTTGTAGGGAATAATGCCTTTCCAGGAAGCCGTTTAAAACATGTGAGTATGTGTGTAACTTGGGCATTTGACTTTCTATCAAGTGACCAGCTTATCTTCTATACTCTTTGTCCCATCAGCTATCGGAGGTTGGGCAAATACAGGTAGTTCTGTTCGCCAGTGCGCTGGGGAAGATTTTAGTGGTGATTGCGGCATTAAGCACCGTGTTGAAACCCCAAATATACTCTCCGGTATACCACATTACGATCGCTTCTGGATATCTTTCGCCGATGGTTCCTTGAAAATTGGTCACTTCAACGCTACGGATGCCTTTTTTAGTTTCAGATTCACCAAGCTCATGGATATCAACTATGTCGGTGTGTTTACTGGCTTTGGCTCGGAGGGATATTGGAAATTTCATTCCTTCTGCTGAAGCAATGATTGCAAATTGTGAGTTACATGTGACGATCATCTGTAAATTATCAACGAGTTCTATTGATTACTGCTAAACATGCTCAACTTTGCCAATATATTGATTTATTTTGTTTAGCTTGTGTTAAATGTTAATTAGGGTTGAACTTTCTAGCCAAACTGTTTTCTTTTCTTTTAGCTATCTTTCCTTTTACCTGCTGTAAATCGGACAAATTCTATTACAAGCCAAAATTCACTAACTAGATCAAAATCAAAATAATGAACAATATGGAAGAGGTCTGACTTCAGTGAAACATATATAATGATCAGTATGTTATTTTTTTTTCTCACGGTTTGAAGAAGATGTTTACAAATTATCAATAATTATTGTTAATGTTTTTTCACTCTACTCACAAATGTTAAAAGTAGGTTTAACAAAATCAATTAATGCAGAGGATATTCTTTTTTTATTTTATGTTAGATTCTATGACTAACAATAATAAAAGTTGCAATACAAAGTTTCGTCAGTTATTCATTCCGATCATTCGATAGTATCCGTATGCACTTCAAAGATTGTCACTAACCTTCGAAAAGACATATTTTTTTTTTAATTGAGTGTAGTTTTCAGCGAGATGATGACAAATCTATATTCAAGTGATTAAACAGAAGAACAGTAAGCTTAAAATTAATAACGATACCAACAGATTCATGTAATTCTTATGCCAATTGGGATGCACGTATTCTTACGTCAGATAAGAAGGATGTGCATGGAATATGGAGATTTAAAAAACAAAAGAGAAATGAAGGAAAGAATCCTTGAAAAACCCCACCTGATGTAAGTTTTTTTTTCTTTTTTGCGGTTGGAAAGGCTTTGTGATTCAAAATGCACTTTTAATTAAGTCTATTGACAAGGAAAGGGGTATACTTTAATAGGACTGTCCTGTTTCACCTGAATTGACTTTGATACGATGTTTTTGGAATTATGACCTTCGCAAGTACACAAAATGAAGATTCCCAAAGGCGAAATAATTATATAAGAACGGAAGATCCGATGGGTCAATTTGTTTTTGACCGTACTATTGAATCCGCCAATGGGTTTTTCTATTACTCTGTTATTTTGTTGTTTTGGTGGTAATTTGAACGTATCAAGGTCAGAGGCATTTTAGATTAGATAAAAAATATCATTAAGATTGCAATTTTCCTAAAAGGGATGTCTTTGAAGAGGTCCAATTCTAAACTCCTTGGAATAATTTTTCATTGCATATAATGTACATTGTATAACTATTTGACCTCACTTATCTTACTTTGTGTGTTAAAACAAAACACAATGAAAGCAATTTAAACTGTTGGCGGGCAAAAAAAAAAATCTTCAATTGAAAAGATACATGTAATAAAACGTTGTTATTGCCACCATTTCTGCGCATTTACTCAGTGTTGTTTATGAATATCCCTGCTAATCTTTAATCTTTCTAATTGACCCTTCTTGGTTTTCTTTTGTTAAAAATGTCAGAGATTTAAACCTCTAATTGTTTTTTTTTTATGTTATGAAGGATGCGTACATGATGGCAATCATATGCATCTAATAATAGAGTGTGTAATTTGTAATGTAGTTGACCTGCAGGTTCTTTGATAACGTGGTATTTTTAGAAGAAAATTATCCATAAAGAATTGACAACGTGCTATATTCTTAGAAGGTTTTCTCAATACGTTCTATTTATGCTATTTTCAGTCTCACCTACTTCAGCTGAACACAATTTGTGAAATTCCTGCCCCTGCCGTTCAGTCTATCATGTGTTGCAGAGTATCAGCTGCAAGACAAAAACAGATAATGTATGATTATTAAAATAACGCGCCTATGATTTCTTGTTTTTTTAACCAAATAAACCAGCTTCACAGTCAATTTTAGTGCAACCACTTTTCTGCACAGAATTATCCTGTGTATATTTACATGGAGAAATATAGATAGTAAATTGACAAGAAATTCACGGTTATAGGCATAACTGAGACATATAATTCTCCACACACAGTCAAATGTATGATATAGATGCTTATAACCTCATTGTAAATTGCAGAGCTGAAGGTAAAGAAGGTGGTTGGGTATAGGCGTTTATATAACAGATCATTTTCATTTCGAGAAAAGATGTGAGGTAGATGTATTAAAAAGTACAAATCTTATAGAAGCTATTTTCATTGAGACTGTACATTCACGGAAAATATCATTGTTTATCACCACTTGCCTATCCTGTGCAAGCTTTTCTTTATGAATTTATGAATGAATGAAGTTAGTGAAATTAGATGCTGTAAGCACTGGTATGTACAGAAAATAAAATTTTATATTTAGTTGGGGATTATAACATGAATTCATTGAATGTTCAATCTTGCCATAATGTAAATGACTTTCCAGAAATGGAAATGTGCACAAATTTGAAAATAATACAGTTCACTCCCGTTAATATATCAACTATGGTTAAAGCAAAATTTCGTTACAACGAAGTAGAAATTCAGGTCGAAGAATTAGTTTCTGTAACTTTCTACATATTCAACTATTTGGCCATAGCAAACTTTCGCTATAACGAATGAAAACTGCCGGTCCCGACGACTTCGTTATAACGGGAGTGCACTTTATTAGTGATGCTGACTGAACAGTCACAGAGCAGGATGCAAATTCTGCTCGTGAGTTATTTTTGAGAATTTGGGTATTTACATACCATGTTTCCCTGAAAATAGAATATAGAAATGTTTATAAGATAACGCCATGGTTTATAAAGGAATTAAAAGGAATGTGCAAAACGAAAACCATCTTATTTCTTGTTGTTTTGAATTTTCTCACACAAGTTTTGTCTGTAGTATCATATCATTAGTTTGTAAACTCATAATTCTGTGGTCTGGAAGGGTCAAAGCAGCTTGGGCTATACAGGGTTAAAGAAATTATATATTGTATATGTATGATCGTGCAATAGATTTGTAGGGTGTTGTTTGTGTTCATTGTACCTTTCATTGAGATATATAATTGTGATCTGAGATGTGTTAGTATTGTCATGATTTCTGTACAATGTAATGTCAGTGGAAACAAAATTTCTATGCCCCGTCAGACCAATAAAAAAGATGAGTGAATGAATGAAACATAGTTATTGGAAATATTTACAAACAGAACTGAGTGTAGACTGAGTGTACATAAAATATACCGCCACTGTTAACCATACAATAAGATTGGTAAGAGAAATTAGTATCAGAGAAAATGTAGTCTTGCTAAATATATGAAGAAAAATGCCAAGCACTATATGAATGATTTGTTGTATAAAAAGGATTGCCATTATGCTACTCCTACCCAGATAGCGTGGAATAATCAATCACTACAATCCACTGATAATAATCATTTGTAATATTTTTAGTGACATCGGTTTTAATCTTCCATCACAATTATATGAGCAGACGTAGAATTTTGAAAGAAAGCGATCAATGAATGATTACACTGCTTTTCATCCCATTGTTCAAAAATCGTACAAATCGTATAACTCACTTGAAAATGGCAAACGTTCTTGGTTTGATGAAATGCAAGCTGACTAAGATTAAGAGGTAATTACTAGAGTAATATAATCTGTTGTCTACTGAGTGATATATGCAATTTGTCTATTTCTTCTGCTGTTCCAAATGTTTATCCAAAAGAAGGAAAAAACTTTTTTTAATGATCGTCCCATTTAACTTTTTACCTGTGTTTCCCAAAGTATGAGATTTTCGAATATAATAACACCTCATTGATAAGGTGTCAGTTGAATTGACACTTATTTCCATTCATCCACCAGAACGAAGCAAAATACAGGGTACATTACTAAATAATTATCATTGCATCCTTTCTTAAATAGATACATAATAAAAGTATCATGACGTATGACTAACTATTCAAACAATTTCATTAAATAACCCCCCCAAAAAAGAATGTACACTTTGAAGATTGACAGAGAAGCAAATATCAGAATGGAAGAAAGTGGCCCGAGAAAAATCAAAGCTTGTAAGATGTGGGTCACTTGAGACGTAACATACTAAACATCATCTGAAATTAATTCATTTATAACACCAAAATCATTGTAAACAGTACCTATTTATGAATACCCCCCCCCCAAAAAAAAACCAAACAAACAAAAAAAAACAAAAACAAAACACAAATTGCAAATTAAGACACTGGCAACTACAGTCATGACAGTGTTACAAGCTACAGACACATGGATTGAAAAGAAAAGAAAAATGGACGCCATTGAACTTGGAGTTCCGTGCTAGTGTATTGTTCGGAGAATTATCTAAAGCATTTTATCCCTTCCTATAGCAGTGAAGTATCATTCACATCTCCTCTGCGTCGCTGTAAACCTTGTGCACTGGATCTCAATCTAAATCTAATTTTACCACTTATTCCACTGATCCATTGATTCCAACAAGTATTATAAACACATTCATAAAATACATGGTTTTTAGATATGGGCATTCCACATCTCATGCATTACTAAAATTGTACTTAGGTTATATTGATTTTTTTTTAAGGGAAAAGAGATAATGCTTGCTTTATTAAGTAGCTCTAAGTGAATCTTTAGATATTTTGGATCTTGTCATATTATTACCAAATCATTAAATCATGGAGTTTGTGGTATTTTATTGCAATGGTTGAAAAGTTATCCGAGTAATAAAAAAAAACTTCTTTAATGTTACAGATAATGAACAGTCTCATCAGAGAACCAGAAGGTGTGAAGTGCCACAGGCACTCTCCCTGGGCCATTATTCATTTATTCTTTTTAATGTGCAATATTCCCGGCAATATCTTAGAGAAGTTCGATTAGATTCAGTTTAATGATCACCGGTATGATCGTGTACCACTACATCTGACAGTATAGCATAGAGTTAATCATGAAATATAATAAGTAAACTTTTTGTTGCAGGCAGATACGCTATCATCGCTTATCATCCGTTGTTCGTGCGTACTTTATAGCATACTTTTCATATTTTCAGCTTCTTCTTGAGAACCCCAAGGCATATTTTTCAAAACTTTGCCGGTGGCATCGTCAAAGTGATAGTTTCCAAATTTGTTTAATAGCTTAGTAGTTATAGAATTATCTTTATTAGAATTATATTAGCAGTTGAAACTTGCAGTGCTGAAGCTCACGACGAACACGCGCACAAACAGCAGACTATACGAATCAGTACTGTTCAAGTGACTACACAGTGTGTCGTACGTTTCTAACTACTGAATTTAATCTCCTCTGCAAAATAATTAAGACACGATATACCTGGACTTGGGGACGGTTGCCAAATTGCAACTTCATCTGGGAACTCTGCTACTGATTTCATTGATGTCATTGATTGAAGTTATGGTAAGTACATAAGGAGAATCAGTGGACGGGAGTCGAGTAATGTCATTCAGCACGACGAATACTTCATTTTACACGCTTTATCTTTATTTTCATGTGTCCAGAACCCAACATCTGAATCGTATAATGCGATTCTTATATATATATATATATATATATATATATATATATATATCCGTTGGGTATATATCCGTCGGGAATATACAGTTTGTTGAGGATGGAAAAGTGTTCAATGCTGTAAAGCAGAGCATATTAGGCGTACCTGTGTTTTGGTGCCTTGTCTGCTACCGGCGGTTTCACGCTGTCGCGATCTTCAGACAGGCTGACAAAGTGGTGTGTTTCTGTGCTTATGTGGCGCGGTGGATCAGTTTGACGCATGGATAGTTTGTCTGTTCCGGTGTCTGCATTTCGATATAAGTTCGGACCTTTTATTGAGTGCGTTTTTGTTTCGGATGATGATAACCTTCTCATCGAGGCAGAGGTTGTATAGGCCACTCCTTCTTAGAGTTAAGTTTGACTTTTTTGGGATGTCCCACTGTAGTGTGAAGTTTGCACGTTTGACTTTCAGGCTCCAGATATATTTGAAGAGTTGGGTTTCATTTTTGTATTTCTCGTACTTGGTGGATTTAACATGGTTCCTGTATCTGTCTTTGAATGTACTCCCGCCAGCCCGGGAGGAAGATAATAAACGGAAAGATGTTAACTCCGCAAATGCCATGGGTCGTCAGCAGCACACCAGGGATCATAAGTGTTTCGGCCATTTAAGTGCTGTACATCTCCCCCTGGCTGGCCGGTGCTGCGCTGGGATCCCCTTGACAGCACCCCCATGGCATTTCAAAGACAAAACAAAACAAAACAAAACAACACAAAACAAGACAAAAACAGGAAAACGCTTGGCCTCAATCACCTCTCCTCACTTCAGACACACTCTCTCTATACCCCCCCCTTTCCCACCAGCCCCCAAGCCTTCCCAACTATCCATGCAGATCCTGTCTCTGCTGCCCTACAAATTCTCCTGATCCACCTTTGCCCGTCCCTACCACCTATTCCCATCCCTCTGACCCACCTCCTTACCGATCGTCCAGCAAATCCCCTGCACCCCACCTCCACAGTATGCACCTCTGCTCTCCACCCCCTTTTCTCACACTCCTCTCTCAACTCAGCATACCTATCCAATTTTCTTTCCCTTGCCTCATCTATCCTTGTCTCCCATGGCACAGTTAGCTCCACCATTGCTAACCTGTGCACAGACCTAGCCACCAACACCATGTCCGGCCGAAGGGCAGTTACTACCACCTCCCCTGCCACTGTACGGTTCCCCTCATCCACCCGCACCTCCCAATCGTCTCCCGCCGCTAAGATCCCCCCACCATCATCCCTCTGACCCTTCCTTCTCACACTGCATCTCACCCCCTCCTTCACAAACCGGATTCCCCTCACCCTAGGAGGCCCACTCTTCTTCCTTGCCTCCACTGCCACCCTTGCCACCTCCGCCATCTCCTTCAACACCTGGTTGTGCCTCCATGTATATAGGCCTGTAATAGACCTCCACATGCTGACAAAATGTGCTCTAGTGAGCCCTTCGCCTTGTTGCAAACCCTGCATCCACCATCCTCCGCAATGCCCCATCTCTGAACATTTACTGGGGATGGCAAAACATCAAAAGTGGAACTGATCATGAAGCGCACAGCTCCAGAGGACATTGACCAAAGGTCATTCCATGACACCTTCCTCTGCTCCACCCCTTCCCGTCGAGTCCATGCTCCCTGCACTCCCTGCTGTACAGCCTTGGCAAAGCGACATTCCTCCTCCTTCTCCTTAACCGCCTCCACCACCAACTCCCTCCTACCCTTCCTGCCTTGCTTGCTGTATCACCTAACACCCTGATGAAACCCGACCCCTTTTCTACCCACCTGAACCGCACCCTGCATCTCCTTCCACTTTGCCATTGCCACTGCCTCGTCCACAGCCTCCTCCGTCCTCCACTTCCTCCCTGTGCGGATCGGTGGCCTAACTCCTGCTATTTCCTGGTCCTTTGACTCCCTCATCATCATCACTAGCCTAACCTTGCCAGCTTTAAACTCCTCCATCACTGACGTCATAGGCAATTGCAACCTGCCTGATCTGCAAAAGAATGCCTGATCTGTAAGCATTCTTGGAACGCCTAACCACTTCCGGTAGTACGAGTTCATCTTCTGCTGCATTCCTCTCAACCCTGGACACTGCCACCTCGTACACCTGCAGTTGCCACATGATCCGTGGTAGCAAGCCAAACTGGCAGCACCACACCTTCGCATTCCCAGGGATGAGTGTCCTGTCCACCCTCTTAAACCACTCCACCACTTTCTCATAGATCTGAACTCCTCGGTGCCTATTATTTAACTTGCCCTCATACCACCGCCCCAGGCTCTTTACCCCCTGCTCAGTGACCTGAGGGATATCTTCTCCCGCAATCTGAAACCTCCTTGCCACCACCTTCCCCTTCCGCACTGACACTGAGCGGCTCTTCTTGGCCTTGAACTTCATCCGTGTCCAGGCCACCAACTCCTCCAACCTATGGAGGCCATCCTCAACCTGGGTCTCGTTACCAGACACGATTGTGAGATCGTCCATGAAAGCCCTAATCGAAGGCACAACCACATCTGCAGCCAGCATCAACCCTTCAATTCTCGGGGCCACACATCGGGTTAACACTTCCATCCCAAGGACAAACAGCAGCGGCGAGACTGGACACCCCATGGGGATGCCAATTTCTAGCGCTTGCCATTCTGTTGTGTAAGTCTGAGTCGTGAATCTCATCCTGAACTGGCTGTAGTAGCTCTGCACCATCTCCCGGATCACCCTAGAGACCCAGAAAAACTCAAGAGCAAAGCTGAGATACCTGTGAGGAACTGATCCATATGCATTTGCAAGTAACATAGTAGTAACACTTTTCCTCGTCATGTTTGACGGTTACCTTATACACAAGAGCCGTTTCCATGCATCTTCCTCTCAACGGGCATTGGTCTTTTTGGCGGCAGTTGCATTTGGGTTTGGGTTCGGTGTCACGTGACTTGGATTGTCTGATAACTCTTTGGTTGTGGATTTTATGACTACATCCATGTTTTTCATGCAGCTGTAGCTCACTTTTACCGTATTCTTATTGAATATTGGGTTCAGCTTGTTCCCTTTGAGAAGTGTTTGCTGATGAGCTTCAGAAATCTACCCCCCACATTTATCTTGGTCGCTGCATTGTATGGTGCGTTAAGCCATGTGATATTTCTGCTCCTGTTTTTCGCTTTTCTTCCTTTTCCCTCTTCACTCGGTTTGGAGTACTTGATGTCCTTCTCGTAGCCGCTTTTTTTCAGGGCTTCATCGTATATACATATATTTGATTTGATTTGATTTGATTTATTGGTTTCTGTATCATCATTGTACATATACACATTCATGTACAAACATAAATATCACAATATATATAAGTATTTTCTTGTTCATTGCCTGTGTACAATGTACAGCAAAAGTACAACAAAACATACTACAATGAATAATACAGAGGGGCTACAGCATAAGCGTAGCTTGATTTGCGTGCAGCCCCCGTAGCATAACATAATATATAATTTACATCGGAAGGAGAATAGGAGGGAGGGATGACTTGCATAGAGATAGGATAGTTGAAAGGAGAAAAGGAAGGGAGAGGCTTGTCTGCTTTCACTAAAGGTTTATACAAAATAAAATCACCTGTATCACTCATTTAGCAAGACATGACAAAATATTTCTTCAACGAGGTACAGGTGGACAGTTGATACAGGTCATGGTCGGTTACATAATCATTATTACATAATAGATTAATTGTGTCGATATTTGTACGAAAGAATTTCGTGTATATAACAATGACAATGGAATTACTGATATTCAGATAACAACATCGTTTTTACAGCCTTCCTAAAAGAATACGTGGACTTTAAACTTCGAATTTCAGAAGGAAGAGAATTCCAAACATCGGGTCCGGTATGTCTGACAGATTTCAGAGCCATCACTGTTTTGGTATTGTACAAGTGAAACTTATCAGATTGTCTTGTTGGATAAGAATGTATTTCCTTATTTAATTGAAATAATGAGTAAAAAGAAGATGGCAACTGACCATTATGTAAGCGAAACATAAAGAGTGAGTTTTGCAAAAAGTTAATGTCATTTACCTTAAGTGTTCTTAATTCTGCGAATAAAGGATCTGAATGGTCTCGATAACCTGAGTTGGTGCATATACGTATTGCTTTCTTTTGCAAAAGTAATATACTATCAATGTGGCTTTTTGATGTTGCCCATACAATGTTGCAATAAGAAATATGCGATAATATCAGTGAATTATATAACATAAATAAAATATTCTGAGGGACATAATACTTTAACTTTTGAAGTATACCAACATTACGAGATACTTTATCAGAGATATATTGTACATGAACATTCCATTTCATATTTTCATTTATATATATTCCGAGGAATTTAATACTCTGTCTTTGTTCCAATAATACACCATCCACTATAATATTTAAATGTTGCATTTCATTGTTGTGCTTCTTGTTATAGAAATACATAAAATTTGTCTTTTTCAGATTAAGTGATAATCTATTACTCTTAAACCACATAGATAATTTCGGTAATTCAGTGTTAAGAGTTCTTAGTAGCGAATGAAAATCAGAATTGGAACAAAATACATTGGTGTCATCAGCAAACATAATATATTGCAGTGACTTAGATGAGTTTGAAATATCATTTACATACACTAGAAATAATAACGGTCCCAATATGGATCCTTGTGGGACTCCCAATTGTATAGGTAATACTTCAGAGTTAACAGATTCATAGTACACATATTGCTTTCTATTTAACAAGTAGTCTTTAAACCATTCAAGTGAATGCCACGAACACCATAAGACTGCAATTTACGTATGAGGATAGTGTGGTCAAGAGTGTCGAATGCCTTGCTTAGGTCCATGAAAACACCGATGACATGTTTTTGTTCAGCTAAGGCAGTCGACACTCTATCGTATAATTCAGCTAGTGCCATATCTGTTGAATGAAATTTCCTGAAACCATACTGGTCTTGGTTAAATATATCATATTGTGTCAAAAAATCATACAATCTGTTATATACAAGCCTTTCTATTACCTTAGATATACTAGGAAGAATAGAAATAGGACGATAATTTGATACAAAAGAAGAGTCATCTTTTTTATATATTGGAATAACTTTAGCAATTTTACATGCATTCGGAAATATGCCAGTTGAGAGTGACAAATTACAAATGTACACTAAGGGTGTCAGTATACTACCAATAATCTGTTTTAAAAATACGTACTCATTTCATCATGACCAGTTGCATAACTTGATTTTAATGAGTGAACAATGTCAAGAATCTCACCATAATCTGTTGGTTTAAAAAATAGTGAATTATCATTTGACGCACCTAAATACTGCGAAAAATCAGTTTGTGTGGGATCTATTTTTGAAGCTTGACTTGGACCTATAGCAACAAAATACTCATTGAAACAACATGCTACATCCCAAGGGTTACAGAGTGTTTGACCGTCACGCATAATTTGAAATGTTGACATATTCTTTTGCTTACCAATAACATTATTAATAACTTTCCAAGTGGCTGACATATTTCCAGTAGCATTTTGAAAAGCTTCTGTATAAAACATCCTACGGGAAAGCCTTATAATTTGTGTCAATTTGTTTCTATATAATTTATATCGATTAACATTATCATTATTAGGATACCGTAAACTGCATTTATATAACATATTTCTTTTCTTTATTGATCGGAAAATTCTTTTGTTATCCATGGATTTTTAATTTTTCTATTACTTTTCCTTTCAATTGCGGGGATATGTTTGTTAAAATAAGAAAGAAATATATTCCAAAACGTATCATAAGCAATATTTGGGTCTGCGCAAAGCAATACATCATCCCATGTCTCCGAGATTAAATCGTCGTTGAGTAATGATATATTTTCTGATATGAATTTGCGCTTCTTCTTACTTTCTGTTTGCTTGACATGGGAATGTTGTATCTCGTCACAGATAAAAAATATAGGTAAATGATCAGATATATCACTATACAAAAGACCAGATTTCGAATGATCTGTGTCAATATTAGTAACAATATTATCAATCAATGTTGATGAGTTAACCGTCATTCTCGAGGGCTTATCTATAGTGACATTACAGAAATTTGCTTGCAAAATATTGCAAAACTTATTCTTAGCATTACTTCCTTGATTCAAAAGATCAATATTGAAATCACCCATCAAGTAAACATCTTTGTTTTCTTGATTGATCAGCTCTAATAAAACATCCAAATTTTCCAAAAATAAATTACTGTCAGTATGAGGGGGCCTGTATACAACACAAAGTATTATATTTCTTCTATTACATATATTGATTTCAACACACATGCAATCAAATTCATTTCCGTTATATATCAAATCAGGTCTTACTTTAAACGATAACGAGTGTGATAAGAACAAAGCAACTCCGCCCCCTCGTCCGCATTTTCTATCAGACCGGACAACAGAATATCCATCAATGTTATATAAAGGGGGAGATTTGTCGTTAAGCCATGTTTCTGTGACACCAATAACTGAAAATTTCATATTTATCGCAGACAACAATAATTGCATATTTTCAAAATTTCTTTGAAGACTGCGAGCATTAACGTGTAATATACTGAGAGAATGTTCGTTACTAGAAAATTCTGAATTAAACTCGTCAGGTAAATAATACCGACATTGGACATTTTTATGTGTACATAGATTTAATTCATCCATATTTTATATAGGAACAACATATTGACCATAACATGATCATAAATACTTGCTTACAAATTACTGAAAGCAGACAAGAAGGGAAGGAAGGAATAGGGCAAGTCATACAGAATGTGCGTGTGAAGGTATGTGTGCTGATAGATGAGTGCGAGGTGCGACATGGTATATCATCATGGCACCTCATTAAATTACGAACTACAAAATTAGCGATTGTTTTGCACATCTCAACTGAATTACAAAGTATTTCCAATGAAACATAAGGACGCTCCACAGCGATCAAAAGTACATACTAAAAAAAAGCTCAATTTCGAATCGAGCTCTGTTTGTCGAAAAGACTATAACAAACAAAGTCATTATTATTATGGTGTAACAAACTTGTCATTATAGCTGACAACTCGCAGCAGCAATGACAGCAAAATATCAATTACTTAATATCGTTTAACATTTATCCAATCTCAACAGATTCATTTAATTTTTTAATTATTCATATTGTTTATATTCATCCAATCTCACCAATGATCTTTTAATTGTATAAAAACATTCAGAATATAATTATTTTTATGTATATATATATATATATATATATATATATATATATAAGTATACATACATATATATATATATAAACAGAAAAAAAAATGATGGCCCTGTAAGACAATAAAGTAGAAACCGCAGCACTGTTGTATAAGCTGTTTCATTCAACAGTTGCTGCATCCGGCCTCCAAAAAAGGAAATGATGTAGTCACCTTCTCTCTATACAGTCTTTTTTGTCAGTGTTTGTGAGAATAAGCAAACATGAATTCATAATGCAGATATGAAGGATATCATCTTTGAATAAAAGTAAGAGGATGCATAATTAGGGATGAAGATGTGTAATGACAGTTTGTTTGTTTGTTTGTTTTTGGATGATGTCGTTTTTTTTACCCTAGTACTGTAGAGCTGCATTTGTGAGATCGCAGCTGCTGATCTACATTTCAACAAACATGTCTTTCCGGCAGCTCTGGTATTACCACCGGCCTATTCCTATACCTTTACAGTGGACGACAAATTTGGATCAAAATCCAAGGCTCGGAAATTCCGACATTGTTATGTTAAATAGGCCAATTCGGGCAAGGCTTACTGAATGAAAGCAAGAGAAGCAGTAGATGGCTGGCTCGATTCCCACTTGTTTCTTTTTCCGACATGTTTGTTAAAATTTAGATTAGCAGTTGCGATCTTACAAATACATTTGTACAAAAGGTGACAATAACTTGCTGATGGGAACATGCATAGGCATTGCTACAGAGAAATGCGATGAAAACACGTAATGAATGCAACAACATTTCTGTTCTGTGTGACTGTTTGCGTTTCTGCTTTTAAAATTTGCTGGTTGGTTCCGTACTACCAATGACTACGACAGCCTCCTACAAAGGATCTTGTCCGGATGAAATTGCTTGCAGTGATGGCGGGTTTCTTGATCATTTCACTTGGTAAGATCGGGAATTAGGATTATCATCTGAGGGAAATTTTAACCTTGATTGATTCGAATATTATTCTGTTTTTATTTCACTGTTTGTTGTTGTAATTTTTGCTCACTTATTCATTTATAAAGTTTCCACACAAAATATACTGTGTTGTATACTGCACCATCCATCCATGACAATGTGAAATAACACATAGATTGTAAGTTCAGCATATCTACATGACACAAAATCAATTGAAATCAATCTCAAGTACATTTAACATCCATGATGGATGAATATACTTGTGTGCGGTGGGAACCTACATAGAAGCAGATGCTTGTGACAGTAGGTCCCCAGAAAAAAAAAATCATCAAACACAGACAGTTACACTCACCCACACACTCTGCATGCACGCAACTGCACCTGGACAACGGCGTGCGTGCACACATACAGACAACAAAGAGAAGAGAATGAGACAGAGGAAGAAGGAGAAAACACCAACAAGACCGTCATCGTGGTCATATAGGGACAGTATCCATGACGGTGCCTGCAGCTGCAAGAGATAAAGGCCATGTCACACCTTTCCGGGCAAGCCTTGCGTGCGACTTGCAAAGAAGAATTTTTACTACCCGGAGGTCCCCGGAATGAGCCGCACATGACAGTACCTAGCACGTATCTCACCCGTAGTCACCCGGAGGTGTGCACGCAAATCTTTTTACCCGCAACCATGTTTATTCCCTGTCACACCTTTCCGGGCAAGCTATGCATTCTGTTGCGTGTAGGGATTTTCCAGCATACCGGGAATTTCTGAGGGCGAAAAAGGATTTGGGCGAGTCAGTGCATGTGTCTTAAGCCCCTTTTACACTTTCACGGATTGCTTCACGGATGACCACGGATCGTCATCCGTGATGTTCCGGCATGAAAAATATCGATTTTCCTCTCCATACCGGTGTGAATACGACCCCAACTGGATGTCTACACGGACAGGTACGGAGGCTACACGGACAAGTACGGTGCCTAAGCGGACAGACAAGGAACGAACGCGGACCACAGCGGAAACGATACGGAGCCAACACGGATATCAAGGAAGAGCACGAATGCAACTGGGTCCCTTCGCGGTCTTTACACGGATGTCCCTAAAATGTTGACATATGACATTTACTTTTGCTTTTGATACTTTATCATTCTCGGGCAACATGCCTCCAGAGCTAATAACAAGCACACCAGTAAATCTACAGCAGCCTACATAAGCCTGGGCTTGTCGACATCAGGCAAATCTCTTCTTGCAAACTCTCATTTTGCGGGAACATCATGACATAAACAAAGCAAAACACACACACACACACACAACAACAACAACAACAACAACAAACTATCAAGGAAATGTGTGTGGGTCACTGAAGCTTCTCAGGCTACAATTGTTCGAACAGTATGAGGTGTTGCGGGCTGTACTGATGGGGAAGATCTGAGCAAATTTAATGGAATTTATGAGCTTGTATTTGGCAAAATACACGAATTTCTCATCCCGGATGGAGCCGATGCTAATACGGACGTCCCGATGTCTTCACGGATGTACCGGAATGAGTACGGAGGCAACACGGAGTAGCCGGTGCATACAAGGAAGGAATACGGCGGCAACACGGAGTAGACGGTGCCAACAAGGAAGAGCTCGTATTGATTTTCATCCGTGATGTCCGGGATGAAAAAATAAGCAAGCTTAATTTTTCTCGCGGACATGCCGGTAGGTCAAGGATAATGCCGGATGACTTCACGGAGTCAACACAGTCATGCCGGAAACAGTACGGATGATCCCGGATCGACGATCCGTGGTCATCCGTGATGGTATCCGTGAAAGTGTAAAAGGGGCTTTACTAGCTGGACGCGTTCTACTTAAATTTTACTTGCGAGTATACTGTGTGACCTTTGTACCAGTCGCGTGGGGGCTGACAACTCAGTGAAGGAATCCCTCTGAAGGAATGACCGCAGTCCCACGGAATGTCATTATCTTGGCTGCATACGGGGACTGCGAGTTGCCTGCGAAGTGCTGCATCTAAGGGCCTCCTACTGGCGTTCTGCGTGGACCTCTCCGGGCATCCCCGCGACTCACCCGGAAAAAGTTTTGGTCATGCTCAAAACTTGAACTTGCGTGAGCACCTCCGGGCAAGTACAGGCGAGATACGCGCTAGGTACTGTCAGGTGCGGACCAACTGCGGAGAGCTCCAGGGAGCAAATTTGTTTCCCCGCAAGTCAAGCCGCATAACTTCCCCAGATACGGTATAGCAAGGCCTTGAGCATGCTCAAAACTTGTTCCGAGTGAGTCGTGGGGTTCGCGCGCAGAGGTACACGCAGAACACCAGTAGGAGACTCTTAAAGGCAGCACCTCGCAGGAGTTAGCTCTCACGCAGGTCACACGGAATGCACGCAAGTAGAAGCTAAGTAGCACGCGTCTAGTAGGTAAGAAACAAATGCGAAAATTGCAAACATTCTTGTTCGCCCGCGGAAAATCTTCTACGTGCTGGAAACTACCTCCTCGCCACAAGCCCGCATAGCTTGCCCGGAAAGGTGTGAGACGGCCTTGTAATGCTTCTCTGTAGGAAAAACAGCTTCTATTCAGGAAAAACAAAATGATTACATTTATATTTCTGCCCATCTTTTCAGTAATTTTGTGCAGGCCAAAATGTGAGACTTGTGAAACGACAGCATCACTACCATATTCAATTTGTATGTGGTACGGCGATATATATACAGTGAACTCCCGTTATAACGAAGTATTCGGGACCGGCAGCTTTCTTTCGTTATATCGAAGTTTCGTTATAACCGAACAAATAAACAATAAAGATCATAGAGCTGATAACGTTCGAGCCTAAGCTTTTACTTCGTTGTAACCGGAATTTTGTTTTAACCGTGTTATTCATAACGGGAGTGCACTGTATAGGCATATTACCATTCTTAAATATTTAAGACACTCACCAATTGCGACTCATCATTATTCAGACAGATAACCTTTATTGTCTAATTAATCAAAATCAACAGGTAGCATAAGAGAGTTCAAAACCAAACGTATCAATGATATATTGTTGAATACTCACAGAACGCAGTTTTGCAACTGATTTTAAGGTGACAAGTCTTGTATTGTAGTGTCTTCGACAAAATTAAATTAATTTCTAGGGTGAGTTAAAGATATTGTTACCATTGGGAGCCGTGATTTAAAAATGTTTAAGCTATCACATTTGATTCATATGTGTAGGTCAGTTGTATCAGAACACATCCTACCATTAAAAAAAAACCGCAATAAAACCTGAAATATAAGGAGATGTCGCTACTTTTCTTAATAAACCGTAACCATAATAACATAATGTGTTTTTTCTTTTCCAGAAACAATTTTATTACAAACTATCGTTTACATTTCATAGTTATTTGGATGCACTGCAGCTAAGTTTTTTTTTTTTCTGCAAATTGGTAATGACGCCTCGGAACTTTAATTTGAATGTAGTGTGTTAGCGATCTGCCAACTTCTTAGCTATCAGTGATATCTTGCAGCTTGTAGTGTGTCAGTTTGGAATTGCATTTGTTCGCCTCACAATGTATAGGGTACGTGATGATCATGGAAACATTAACATAAATCAAAATTTCGATTATTTCATTCGTTCTATTCATTTTCAGGAAAGAATATTCGTGTACAAAACATCATTCTATCAGAGCAACATATTCTACGTATATTAAACATAATATAAGCACAATAAATTGGGAGGCCTGGTTAAGTGTTTATGCTCAAAATGCTGAAAAAGGAGTGGAATCTAACACGCACAGGCTGGTAAATGCATGCCCCTCAAAACTATTTTGATTGGGACAAAAAAAAAATGTTACCATGTACAGATATGTAGGGAAGAGTATGATACACAGTTAAAACAGTACATTGGACTTTGGCGGCATTGTTACATTCTTTTTTCATGATACACTGTAATAATATCTTCCTTATCATTACATGTATACATATGGCACTATTGATGATTTTCCATGTTTATGTCATATAAGTTTTTTACCAAAATATCTGGTCAATGGAATAATCATTGTAGTTTTTCTACATGCAGTATCTTGATGTTGAGTGTTTTTAGTAGCATACACGAAATGGGACAGTAATGTCAGATTTAATTATATACTTGTATAATAGTATATTTTTTTTTGCGATTAATCGAACGTAAAAGAGACTTGGAAACCCAGGGGGATCGTGTTGCTTTTGTATAGGCCTACTTAGATTTTGGTTTCACAAAGGAATGTTTATGTAAGTAGTAGTATATGTGAGCACTGGGGTAGCCAAGGGGGAGGGGGGCGATGGGGGCGGTCGGGGGACGGGGATTTGGGAGGCGGAAAAAAATAAAAATTGCGTGTATACTCTTATCATGTACATGAAGCGGGTCTCCCTTTCAACCTTTCATCAAGTAGGATCATAATTTTTTTTTTCAATATTTCACCCAAAGTGTGCACCAGATCGTTGAATTTCAATTTAAAAAAAATGAAATATTTCTCGTGCTCGGGAGGAGGTAGCCCCTTCCCAAACCCTCTCCCTCTGTGTCCCTTTCCCTATATAGCCTTATTACACTTTTTAGATTTACACAAGATTCTGAATCATTCTGAGTGCACAAGACTTATCACTCATATTCCGAAAACTCAAAGTTCCCTTATGTACAAGGGGAATATCTCCAACCCTTTTCTCAACCTCTTCTCCCTTAATTTCCTCAGATCAGTTGTTGTTGATTTTTTATTTCCCAAGTATTCCATCAAATATGCGTATACGATATATCTCAATTTAAACTTTGAAAAGGCAAAAGCTCCATCGTTCGGGAAGAGTGGTGATAACACTGGTATACGCCTTCTCCCTGCTTGCCCGCCCCCTCCCCCCCCCCCCATGCATACAAGTAGACTGTGGCTACAATTTGAACATTAACAGTTTTCCATATATGCCACAAAATGTGTGCACCAAAACGTTTAACTGCCATTAGAAGATTATACAGAATCTCCTTCCACAGACTTGCTACACTTCTCTTCTGATTGACAAATTACCAGATATTCCAACAAACGTGTGCGCCAGATTGTTGAATTTCAGTTTTCTAAAGCTGAAAAAGCTCCCTTGAATATGGGAGAGGTATCTTGCCACCCTTCTATTGCTTGATACCCACTATAGACTAAGTACACTTTGGGGAATGACAATTTCAGAATTTTCCACAAAAAGAGTGCTCCAGATCGCTTTATTTCAATTCTAAAAACGCAAAAGCTCGTTCGAGCGGGAGGGGGAATCCCCCTCCCACACCCTCCCCCTAAGCTTTACCTCACTAGGTCGAAACAACTTCACTAGTTGGGTGTCTAAGGCTGATTTCAATACACCAAATATAATACAATAATATAAAATTATAAAATCAAGTACCATAATGCGTCACGATTTATTCAAAAAAAGGACAGGAATGTACATCCTTGCACTGTATTATTTTTCATCGATCTCACACTAGGTACGCTGTATATCTCGAAACTAAAACCTGATTATAAAAGGCTATCCTTTGTCATATTTTGCGAGATTGTTTTTTAACTTATCCCCAGTACATAGGGGAAATATTTACAGACTTTCAATGCTTTCAAACGAGAAATTCTCAAACTTATTATGTAATCTGTTTTTTTTTCTTTGAAGAGAGTAATATAGCATTTTTGTCTTATATGCTGTGCCTCGATTTTCCACAGAACGAAAATATTGAGAAGTGTTAATGCTATTGTTTCGTGTTCCGTGTTCCTTGTGTAGTTCTGTTTAAACGTGATCGTGGTGATGGTCTATTATACTTGTGCTTTAATCTATTTCTATTTTGGTTAATCATACTCAGGGTCACAACTGATTAAATATTAATTCATGAATAAATGAATGAATGAATTACATAAGTAAATGAATAGTGAATGGCTCGTCTTAAAGAACAAAACTCTCTGATCTTTGTTTAGTAAGTTGCTGTTGTTGTTTGTCATGTCACTTTGCTTCCTATAATAGAAAAGAAAAAATAGAATGTAGCAGCACAAATGATGAGTTGAAGTCATCGTGTCGTGACGGCTATGGTCTCAACTACACTCTACCGATGGCTCGACGTTGCAAGGGTAATACCATCCCCAAATTGATGCCATGGTTGCCTCGCCGCTGTCAAAGGCAAAGTAGGCTTGCCAAAATGTCAACGGGTCAGAACGTCTGTCGTATTCCAGGTACAATACATTCAATCATTATGTTTGTTCTTCTGCCTAATTCATTCTTCCTTTTTTGTCTTCCTCTCCTTTTTCTCAACTCCTTCATCTCTCAACCACTAAAACCATTTGGACTTAATCCTTCACGCTACACTTCCTCTTTTACTAGTTTTTAAGATCTCTTCCAATATTGATCAATCGAAAAATAAGAGCTGGAAAATGAATGAATTGAATACATGCATATATATATATATATATATTTATAGATATAAATATATTAATATATGAACCAAACCAAGCAATTACATAATGTATAGATATGTAAACACATATTCATATACGTAGGAATGCGTGTACATCATATACCTATAATTATGATATTGTGTATTGGGTACATGTCACTAATGCGAGCCAGAAGCAGTTAATGCCCGCAGCCTCGTAGCAGCTTATATAATGTAAAGATGATCATATTAGCTGACAACGTCGGAGGTAAATATTTTTTACTGTGTATGAGAAGACTTTACGTACTCTGGTATCAAGAATAGTTTGTTACGTTCGTTTGCAAATCGAGAACAAGATTTCAAAATCACGCAAATTCTCGCATCTCATTTTCCGCCCTAAGTCTGTACTCCCTCAACGTGCAAAAACGGCGGTGAATGCACAGCTACATCGGACGGATTCAGGTGTAATTGTACTTCCAATTACTTTGGACCCACATGTAGTGAGTATCTAAGCTACGTGTCTTTTTTTGTGCCTTTATGTTGGTTATTTGGTTATTAGCTGTTGCTGTTTTTTTTTTTTTCTGCAGCCTCCCCCTCCCCTCCCTGCTATTTATACAACAACGACAAAAAGAATACAAATTGACCCCACCCCCGGAAAAAAAGAGGAAAAGAGAGAGAGAGAAAAAAAGTATTCCTGAGCGGCAGCTGTGGTGGTGGTTGGCCGTTGACCCCCTCCACCCCCCCCCCCCCGCCCTCCATCGGCCCGCAGCCCATTCCTACACAAGCATACGATGCTTATGTAATGTACAGAAATCATACCGTGTAATAAAAATATGGTTCGAAATGTTTATAGGCAGTTTTATCGACTGTAGAAGACGTCTTCATGAGAAAACTACAGAAATATCGCTATGGCGACTAGTATGCCTCCGCCACAATGCAAGGTTCTCCCGACATTTGTAGAAAACGTCTTGACAGTGTGAGAAGACAATTTCATATAATTGGCAAAATATCAAAATGACATGCTTGTCACAAAGAATGCTTTCCTTGGATAGGTTTCATTTGGATGGCTGAGTAAATTGTACGACAGAGGAAGCATTCAGGGATTTGGGCATTTTCATTTGACCCTTGGCCTTTGCCCTTTGACCTCTTGGTCCACTATTCTTCGTTTATTCACAAACTTGTAACATCCATTTTCATGACAACATTTTGATTTTTTTTCTTCAAAATATCCAAGATATGGAGGAAAAGTGTAATTTTAGCATTAGATTGTTACATTTTAGCATTTCAATCAGACCTTTGACCCAAGGGCCCAAAAAAGTTTCCAGATGATCTAAATATGGTAATATATGTATACATTACCTAGTAAGTTGCATGAAAATACCTTAAAAGGCATTGCATTGATATGGGATAAATAGTCCAATGTTAAGAATTTGACCTTGATATCATGATCCTTTACCTTTGACCCCGTGCTCCACAAAAGTCCCAAGAGAATCACTATCAGGCACTACATGCAAATATACTAAGATTCATGAAGACGCCTTGAGCCATTTCCGAGATATGGAGAAAAAAAAAGTTAATTTGTTGCTTTTTCACTTGACTGTTGACCTTTAACCACATTGGCAAAAAAACTTTCCTGACAGAATCTTTAGTTGGTACTATATAATTCATACACTAAGTTTCGGCATTGTATATTGATAATCAGGTTTTCCCTTCAATTTTCAAACTTTTTTCATTCAATTTAATAGATTTGTATTCATTTTCGTCCCGAGAAATCTGGAATATCTATGTTAATCCTGGTTTCAAATTCGTCTTATGTCGATCATTTCCAAACAAAGTCTATTCAGTTTAGTCATTTGTCACACATTTTCGTCATTTACAATTCAAATCCGTCGGTCACACTCGCTGCACACATACCAGCCAAAGCAATTCCGTCTTTTAGCGATCATTTTCATCAAATTTTCCTTCAAATTCGTCTCATATCTTTTCTGTTGTGATTTCTTGGAACGGAAGTTATTTTTTCTGCAACCGTTCACTTTTTCCACATTCAGGAGTAAAATGCACAGACGTGTACCCCACCTCCCACCAGCGAAAGACACGCACACATACACACACATACAAATACATCCTACTCAGAGCGTATATACGGAGACAGACATACTGTCACACAGATGAAAACAGGGATTCACGATTTCCAGGCACATAATGATTGAATACAATTTTACTTTATGTGTATGTGAGTGGAGGGTGGTGAAGAGTTTAAGCCCTTTTTAACGTAAAAATGCAAGACATTAAATTCGCTGCTGTGTGCGTATGAGCGTGTGTGCACGCGCTTGTGTGTATACGTGTGTCTGTGGTGGTTTTTTTTTTGTGTGTGGAGGTTGGGATACAAGTGTGTGTATGTTACTCCTAAATGTGGGGAAAAGTGGACAGTTGCAAGGATAGGAAATAACCAAGAAAAAAAACACACGACTGAAAAGAAAATTGGAAAATTGGAAATTGGACGATGATCAATGATGATCGCTAATGCTTTGGCTGTTGTGTGTGCAGCGAGTGTGACGGACAAATTTCAATTGTAAATGACGAAAATGTATGACAAATGACTAAATTGGATATACTTTGTTTGAAAATGATCGACGAAAGACAATAAATTAAAACTAGGATAGGCCTACTCCGGATATCTCGGGACGAAATTAAACTACAAATCTATTGACTTGAATGAAAAAGTTTAAAAATGAACGGGAAAACCTACAGTAAAATTTTGAGAATATAACCGTGACCTTTCACCTTTCACCTTGCGCATGTATACACACAACTTGTGCACTTATACAAACATGATATGTGCCCAGTTTCATTAGGATATCTCAAACAGTTTTTTAGTTACGCTATCCCCAAATGTACGGACCAGAAGGAAGGTCGGATGTACTACCTGAAAACATAATGCGACATTTTACGGCGGAGGTTAACGTTTGTAAGAATGCTGAAGAAAAGAATAGAACTTTGTTTCGATGAAGTGAACTTTGTTCATGGAATTTATGTAATTCCATGACTTACACGCGTACGGGGCTTCTGTCTTTTACATTACTCTGAAACTCAGCAAGTTTATCTATTTCATCTGGTTGTTGTTTTGAATTTGTAATTCATGTAATGTTCTTCGTTTTATCATCTAACTCTTATGTATTTCAGGCGCATTGCCTATTGTACTATATATAGTATTTTATTCGTATTATAACTATATACAGTGACTGCATTCATGCACATACCAAGTAAGCAAAATTGCTCAACATTATGCTGCACCATTTAAGAGTATCTCTCACTATACACATGTATCTGATTTTGAGCTTTTCTTTCACAGCCGTATAGACGCAAAGAGCTGCCATTGCTAAAACCACTTTTAATGAAGTCTTTGATTTGTAAATTAAATACTACGAAAAATCTTTAGAATTATCTTTATTCTTGAGAAACCAGCAATGTCAAGATACTGGGAACTATACGTGACCTCTATCTCTTATCTCCTATGTCTAATGAATTATTTGAGATCTTTAAATTCATGTTAAAGCAGCTTAGTGTTGATGTTTTGTTTTTTTTCTGTTGTTGCTCTTGTCAGCCTGTGGCGTCTTTCATACGGAAGATGTAGCCTCTACACGCGAGTACACCTTCCCTGGATGGAATATAACAGATTACATGACGACACTGGACTTCGAAGTCAGCGCCAACAACGATGTGTATATTGGACTCAGTGAGACCAACATGGAACAGCGAAATATGTATGAAATAGGTACATTTATGGCACATGCACATACACTCAAACTCGTACGCAAACACACTATACTGATATGCATTTCTGTAAGCAGCTTAAGCGACGTCATCGTGCCCCCATAACGTCTCACATCAATGCATTGTACGTCGCTGTCTATAGCTCCTCACTAAAACAGCAGAATGCATACACATACACACACACACACACACACACACACACACACACACACACACACACAATCACACAATCACATCCATTCGACATACAATGTAAAAGGAATCTGATTTGGGGAAAATTCACCTATGTAACGCTTTTATCACAGCCTAATTGCATAGAGATATTTTACGAACATTCATTCGAGGATGTTAATAGCGATGAAATAGACGACCTCATTTACTTTCGTATCTATATTCCACAGATGTACCTCCTTCTCCCCCCCCCCCTCTCTATCTCTCGTTCTCTATCAATCAATACACAAATATATATACTGTACAATTTAACTCACCAAGTATAATTTTGTGCCATGCTGTAAATTAGCTGATTTTATCATTCATATTCACAGATCTATTCATGTCAAAAGTCAATTGCATTCATTGTCCCATTCAAGACACGGTTATGTCGGCAATTTTGCATTTACTTTTTAAAAATGATCATTGACGTCAGGAAGAAAGAAAGAGCAGACAAAGGGAAAGAGACAAAGATGTTGTTAATGACTTCTGCTTCTCATGCCATATATAGCACAAATCGACTGTCTAAGCTATGACTATGAACGACATACCCACATACACCCACACACACATAATTATACACATAAAATATTTTGTATCAACGCGCCTCTCACTACATTGCGCGATGGTGGTATCATGGTTTTGATGCTAAATGTCGTGCTCTCAATTGCCTGATGAACTTTTAAAGTGTAAACGTTTCCAATGTATATATATATATATATATATATATATATATATATATATATATATAATACTTGTAGTCCGCGTGTTGGTACCAGTACAGAAAAGATGACGAATTGATTGACAAATTGCCCTACATCGACATAAATAAGCACTGAATTGATCAGTGTTTTAGTAGTAGCCATGATAAAAAATCATGGGCGTACATACTCGAGCAGGATTCGAACCTACGACCTCCTGATCACCGGACAGGCGTCATCTCCACTAGACCACCGAGCTTTCGCCCGACAGCAAGTGTTGGTTCTAATCCTTATAGCATGCAGCGGGTACTGCTTTGTTATTCAAATTCATGAAAATTCTTCCGTCGAGATGTTTTCATTGCAATTGATTGACAAATTGCCCTACATCGACATAAATAAGCACTGAATTGATCAGTGTTTTAGTAGTAGCCATGATAAAAAATCATGGGCGTACATACTCGAGCAGGATTCGAACCTACGACCTCCTGATCACCGGACAGGCGTCATCTCCACTAGACCACCGAGCTTTCGCCCGACAGCAAGTGTTGGTTCTAATCCTTATAGCATGCAGCGGGTACTGCTTTGTTATTCAAATTCATGAAAATTCTTCCGTCGAGATGTTTTCCTTGCAATTGATTGACAAATTGCCCTACATCGACATAAATAAGCACTGAATTGATCAGTGTTTTAGTAGTAGCCATGATAAAAAAATCATGGGCGTACATACTCGAGCAGGATTCGAACCTACGACCTCGGGTACAATAACAAAGCAGTACCCGCTGCATGCTATAAGGATTAGAACCAACACTTGCTGTCGGGCGAAAGCTCGGTGGTCTAGTGGAGATGACGCCTGTCCGGTGATCAGGAGGTCGTAGGTTCGAATCCTGCTCGAGTATGTACGCCCATGATTTTTTATCATGGCTACTACTAAAACACTGATCAATTCAGTGCTTATTTATGTCGATGTAGGGCAATTTGTCAATCAATTGCAATGAAAACATCTCGACGGAAGAATTTTCATGAATTTGAATAACAAAGCAGTACCCGCTGCATGCTATAAGGATTAGAACCAACACTTGCTGTCGGGCGAAAGCTCGGTGGTCTAGTGGAGATGACGCCTGTCCGGTGATCAGGAGGTCGTAGGTTCGAATCCTGCTCGAGTATGTACGCCCATGATTTTTTTATCATGGCTACTACTAAAACACTGATCAATTCAGTGCTTATTTATGTCGATGTAGGGCAATTTGTCAATCAATTGCAAGGAAAACATCTCGACGGAAGAATTTTCATGAATTTGAATAACAAAGCAGTACCCGCTGCATGCTATAAGGATTAGAACCAACACTTGCTGTCGGGCGAAAGCTCGGTGGTCTAGTGGAGATGACGCCTGTCCGGTGATCAGGAGGTCGTAGGTTCGAATCCTGCTCGAGTATGTACGCCCATGATTTTTTTATCATGGCTACTACTAAAACACTGATCAATTCAGTGCTTATTTATGTCGATGTAGGGCAATTTGTCAATCAATTGCAATGAAAACATCTCGACGGAAGAATTTTCATGAATTTGAATAACAAAGCAGTACCCGCTGCATGCTATAAGGATTAGAACCAACACTTGCTGTCGGGCGAAAGCTCGGTGGTCTAGTGGAGATGACGCCTGTCCGGTGATCAGGAGGTCGTAGGTTCGAATCCTGCTCGAGTATGTACGCCCATGATTTTTTATCATGGCTACTACTAAAACACTGATCAATTCAGTGCTTATTTATGTCGATGTAGGGCAATTTGTCAATCAATTGCAATGAAAACATCTCGACGGAAGAATTTTCATGAATTTGAAAGATGACGAAGTAGAGTGGTAATGCATTTCAGTCCAACAGTGCTATTTATTCAGACCAAATTTTCTTCCTCAGGGTCGACAATGACAATTCCGAAAAAATTCAATTCTCTCAATTGTCATGGTCGACCCTGAGAAAGACGAATGTATTCGTGCAAAATTTGGTCTGAATAAATAGCACCGTTGGACTGAAATGCACTACCATCCTACTTCGTCATCTTCTCTCTCTCTCTCTCTCTCTCTCTCTCTCTCTCTCTATATATATATATATATATATATAATGCGAATATTTAAATCGAAACTCCCTAATTAATTTTTCAGTGTTGTCGAAACATTTCTGTTTGTATTAAGTAAGCCTTGAGTACACACACACACACACACACACACACGAAACTTATATAATATATACATAGACAAACGAGAGAATACAAGTAGTCATCCAAGGCAACAGGCTGTATTTTTGGCAGTGTAGGGACTATCTTGTGTTTTGTTTCTTGTTTTGTGAAAAATTCTATCCTGGTATACTGAACATAACCAAGTATTCTAACCCTTGGAATGCAGATCTCATACGTATATCTATTTTTTTTTTCCATGTCAGGAAATGATTAGTTGTCGGGAATAATGCCTTGCTATGAAGCCATTTATGACGTACGAATATGCGTGTAACTTGGGCCTTTGACTTTCTAGCAAGGAACCAACTCACTGTGTCTTCTATACTGTTTATATTGTTAGGTATCGGAGCTTGGAATAACACTGGCAGTTATGTTCGCAAGTGCGCTGGGGCAAACTTTTCCAGAGCTTGCAAAATTGCGAGGTATGTTAGAACCCCAAATATTCTCTCCGGTATACCACATTGCGATCGCTTTTGGATATCTTTCGCCGATGGCTCCTTGAAAATGGGTCGCTTCAACGCTACGAATGCTTTCTTGCGTTTTAACTTCGGAACGCTCATGGACATTAACTATGTCGGTGTGTGGACTGGCTTTGGCTCTGAGGGATATTGGAAATTTCATTCTTTCTGCTGAGCTAATAATAGAAAATTGTTGATCTAGACGAGACGATACCCCATAATCCTTTAAGAAATCTTATTCAATATACCGAATTCTTTTTGTTTATAGGTTGTTTGTTAATCAGCTGTTTGTTTGTTTTTCTTGCAGCTTTGTTTCCATTTCCCCTGCAGTAATATCAGAAGAATATTATTGTACAAAGTATGAAGTTGGCTTGATATTGAAATAGATCAAAATCTAAATATCTAACAAAATGGTAGTTGAGAGGTTTTACCAAAAAGGCCAGCATTATAATGATGAAATGTATTCTTTTTTCAGAGAGTAACCAAACTATATTTCGTAGTTTTGATCTATTGTTACCACAATTTCACTTTAAAACTTATTGGTGTTATATGATTATGGCATAACGAGGTCATGCAATGAACTCACATTTTGCTTTCGATATGAAAAAGAAGAAATTACGTCCTCATTTTTCAATTTTGCGCAAAATTATTGAATGAGGACATGGGGACTCTAAATTTCAAAACTTTTTAACGTAATCCATGTTAACTTCTGTTTGAAAAAAGCTGCTATAATTTTGTATTTTTCTTACGAAGAAGCAGATTTTGTAGCCCTCAAGAAGATCTTGTAATCCTAATTGCAATGGCTGTGATCATTTCTTTACTCAACCGTTGCTTACATTAACTATTCTACTAAATGTTAGATTTGTAATGACAGGTAACATCGTTACACATGAGTTTGACTGCAATCAGGACTTGTGCAATGTTTATGTTGTTACTTTCACAAAATAATGCATTTCTATTGTAAACGTGTGAATGGAATGGAATGGAATGTGTATAACATATTAAGAAGCGTTAAAGAGGAAAATGTTAAATCAGAAAGACCCATAAGCATGTGATTCACAATATATGAAATTGGGGCACCGAACGAGTGCACGTCATGAGACCGACGCCCACGAGTCATACAGCTCATGAGTTTGACACTAAAGCAAACAAGGCCCACGAGACCGATCTGTCGAACTCGTGGGCTGATTTTACCTAACGTAGTGTCGGTCTCATGGGCTTTACTTTCCTAGTGTCGAACTCGTGGGCTGTAGGACTCGTGGGCTGTATGACTCGTGGACTGTATGACTCATGCTCAGTGAGTGGGATGACCCCGAACGAGTCAACAAGAAATGTCTTCATAGGGAATATAAATGTGGCGCCGTCCTTCTGATTGATTCTGATATATTTCTTCAGAACAAAACGTCAACTGATGTAAAGCTCTCAACTGGTAATTTTTATAAAGGATATTTGATGGATAACATATTCACCTGAGAACATAGTGTGTGATTTACAATGTCGCTGATTTTCAGATTGTTTGAGAACTTGGTACACTTTCAAAGGATGCATATTAGAATTTGGACAGGGCTCCTTGAATCAGGTCATTCCCATATAATTTCGCTCAATGGAAATTTAAGATCAAAGTAAAACAAAAAGTAATTTCTAATTTTTTTTCTTTTGCCGTTGGTTTCTATTTGACATTATTTGAAGAATTAATCCCTGATATTGGTATTTCATCGAAAAGATTTTTTTTTTGTGCAAAATATCCCTTCTTAATGTTGGATGGTTTGAACACACATGCATTTACATTGGTGATGACACTAATACGTAGTGGAAAGAACTAACAAAATTCTCGTACGCAGTCTTCTGTGATTTATACTATATACTATCTGTCAAATGTAAATAAATCTGTCATGTGGGTGGTGGGGGGTAGAAGGACATACTTCCTTTACAAGCTGATATATACTGGGAGAAAATGCATAAGGCTACTTTACAATGTGCCTAGATACTCGCCTTGTGCATTTTCAAGCAAAGATCTTGAAGCACTTACTAATCTTTCTTGTTGTTGTTTTTGTATTCATTTGTAAACGTTTCGATGTCAATGTAACTTGAAATATTATCACAAAATATTCTTAGTGGTTAATAAAATCTAGATGTTGCATCGTCTTTTTGTAAAAACATGTTTGGTTTTCAGTTATATGTTTCTGTTCGTGAATCACCTTGTGTATATGGTATACCAGGGAAGTGTAGATAGTAGTTTTGATGACATGACCATGTTTTTGAATATCATCATTGAAAGGAAATTCACTGTTATGGACATATTACATGAGACATAGTTATGCACACATGAACAATCTTGTGTATGATATGTGACGGTTATACATATAATCTCATTGTAAATGGAAGACTTGATGGTAGGAAAGGTGGCGGAGGAGTTATCTATGTAAAAGATGATATTCGTTTTGAAAGAAGATGTGAATTATATGTAAGTTCAAATCTTATAGAATCTATTTATATTGAAATTGTACATTCACCAAATAAAAAAATAATGTATTATAATTATATATATATATATATATATATATATATACAACGTATGTGTGTATAAGGTATATGTATATGCATATGAATATTTATGTAAATATATTTGGAGTAATCTCCCCCTGCGTATTTCTTATCATTTTTTTCCATTAATGAATTTGTGTCATCTTAAAAGAATGTAGCCAAACAAAATACGATCCATAATATAACGATTATTCAACTCAGGATTACACAATTAGTGTATGACTTTCTACATGCATCGATGATATTCTCGTTATCTCCTCTAATTCAAGACCCTATGCTGTAATTGAATTACACAAAATTTGCAAACTCTTGTAGATAATGTTTTAATTAATGATACTAATGATATTTTACCTTGGAATATTTCTCACGAACATTTGTGACAATGTTCATACATTCTCTTTAACAAAATATCATGTCAGTAAGAAAAACAATGCGAAGGTATATTTTAGTATGCATGAGTAAAGCGAAACAAATTTCTAAATGATATCAGGCATTTGGGATACCGACTGGACAATGATAGAGAAATATGTAAATATCGCTTGTAAGTTAGTCTTGAGAATTTCCTTGGGTATCGACATTCCATCCATCCCTACAAGAAGATAAAATATAAGAATGTTCATTGGAATGAACTATATGAGTTAGGAGTTAAAGCGAGTGTGTAAAAAGAAATATGTGGTATAAGAGATATTCACAAAACTTCCTTTTTTTCAACTGAAGCATGACTTTGTATTATTATCTTTTCTTTTTGCCAGTATGCACTCTTATGTTTATTGATACCATTTATTAATTGCAAAGGCAAATGTTCTTTGTTTATGATGTAAAACCTGATTTATCATGAGTTATGTTTTTGTTGAAAAAGAAGAAAGAAGAAGAATGAAAATAAATGAATTGAATTGAATTGAATTAATAATATTAGGATTGATAATGTATTTCTTGAACGTAAAAGTTCTATAAAGTTTTTAGGTATTTTTATTGATGAAAACCTAACCTGGAATGATCATATACGTTATGTTACAACCTGTATTTCTAGAAATATAGGTGTTCTTTCAAAGATGAAAAGTTATCTTCCTGAACATACTCTTTTTATGCTATACAATTCTTTAATCCTACCATATATTATGTATTGTAATCTAGTGTGGGCTACAAGTTCAAAAACTAAACTCAACCCTATTTATTTACTACAAAAGAAAGCCATTCGCATCTGTACTGGATCACAATACTTAGCCCACACCAGTTCACTTTTTTATCAGTTAAAAACACTGAATATATTTGATATAAATACATTACATTCTTTGCTTTTTATGTATATATAAATATTTGAACAACTTACTTCCAAACATTTTTCACGATTTCTTTAAACTGAATTATACCGTTCATTCATATCCCACTCGTAATTCGCAAAATTTTCATTTAGTAAATCCCAGATTATTAATTGCACAAAAATCTATAAGACACAATGGACCAAATCTTTGGAATACACTCCCAGATTATGTTAAATCGTGTAAAACTTTATATTCTTTCAAGGCTAGATTGAAAACTACATTACTGTCAGATTACAATCTATGAATATAGCATTTGAATATATATATTTTTTTGTATGATCACATTTCTTTTCCTGTAAATTGGATTTAAAACTACA
This sequence comes from Diadema antillarum, assembly GCF_040938485.1. Taxonomy (NCBI): domain Eukaryota; kingdom Metazoa; phylum Echinodermata; class Echinoidea; order Diadematoida; family Diadematidae; genus Diadema; species Diadema antillarum. Next base: position 852,574 of record NW_027271524.1, on the reverse strand, counting down.
ATAGATATACGCAATGTTTCTGTGTCTATCATTTCATTTCATTCCCATTATCTTCAGCATCACAACTATCACTTTCATCTTCATTATCACATTTTTCTTCATCATTACCCTGTCAACATCATCATACATCACCATCATCATCATCATCATCATATTTCACGTTACTCTTATTCGTACCTATGCACTATACATATATAAAAAACATAATGTATTTACAGTGTTTTATATTTTGTAGTATTTCTCCATTCCGCAAACAATATAATTTTTTGTGTATTATGTAGATAGGTCCCTGGGCTGCCACGTGCTCAAGCTTTTGCTTATAGTGGCAGTCCTTCTTCCGCATAATTTCTCAGATAATTATTTGGAAAATTGGTAATACGATTTATAATTTGTTAATGAAATTAATTTACACATCGATTTTCCTTCTTTGAATCATGTACTTGTAATCTGCTTACTGATATTCCATGTGATATTACTGAAAATAATTTTGATTTATGTATGAAATTGCGTTGGAAGAAAAATAAATCAAACAAACAAACAAACAAACAAATAGCCTGAGTGTATACAAAACAAACCGGAACATTTTTAAACACACAAAAGAAAGTAAAAGTAGTGTTATTATGAAAACAAAATGTACTCTTGCTAACTAAAATATAAAAAGTGCAATACCATAATTTAATGAATTGTTGCACCAAATTAATTGTCATTGTGGAATACATTACTCATTGCAATCTACCGATGATATTTGTAATATTTTTTTTCAGGACCATTTTTCTGATGTTGGTTTTTCTGTTTCACACAAATTGAGCAGTTTTATGGCTAAGAAATATATCTATCAACACATTACACCGTGGTGTTTTTTATTGCTCCCATTGTTCCAAAAGAAATAACTGAGTTCGTGATACACTGGCAAAAATTCTGGGTTTGATGTAATACAACATGATAATATATTATTAAAAAGTTAATTCATGTAATGCTGTATGATATCCCCTGAGTGATATGAATTATTCAATTGGTCCCTATCTACTGGTGTTCTTATCAAAAGTTGGAAGGTTAGGATCTGTTAATAGGAAAGGGAAAATATAGTTGAAATTAACCTCCAATTTCAATTGCCTGGGTTGCTTTCTAAAGATTTTGATTTTTTTTATAGTAGATTGTATAAACCCTGATATAAATCCAATACAATATATCAATAAATATATCAATATATATATCAACATATATATATATATATACACACATATATATATATCAATATATATATATATATATATATATATATATATATATATATATTATACTACAGAGTGCAGTTTTTATGGTAAATGCATTCTTAGCCTTGAATCCTAACTTGTATGTTCTAAACTAAAGACAGAAATCATAATCATTGTACAAATGGAAATTGTAAAAAGAAATACGTAGAAAAGTCCCCCTACAAAAAGTCTATACAGCACGTATCAAAAAAAGATAATCGAACTTTGGAGGGCTACTATTTCATAATAGTCAACTACGGAGAGCACCGTGTTACTTGTGAGGAAAGGGGAATTCTTCCTCTTTTCATTGTTACCTGATTATGTTGACAAATGGCCTTTCTGGGAGTGACAGTTATCGGACAGGTGGACCATAAAATGTTAGAAGAACCCTAAATGCAACCTTGCATTCAAACAGGCTGGTCTATTCATTTGGACACTTTCATTCACAGTTCTCATCCATACAGTGAGACATTCATTGTCCACTCATGTGACACTCAAACTTGGAAAAGTGCAATACATGTATGTTATTGCTGTCTTTAAAGGGGAAATCCAGTCCACTAAAACATAGATTAGTCTGATAAAAATAAAGTAAAATCTTACGAGTTAAAGAGTAAAAATTTGACTGAAATCGGATGAAAAATAAGGAAAGTATGACATTTTGAAATTTTGCTGATTTCTGCATAACAGTGCTTGTAGAGTGGATATGAATCTGCAAATGAGTGAGGTAACCATGTCATAACCTCATAACCTTTTCCATCGATCATTTACAAAAAGAAAAACGACGAAAATTAAATTCAATGTTTCTGTCATTGAAATCTGAAACATGATGTTATTTCTGATTGAATAACTTGAGAATAGTGAACAGTTGGATATACCAGGATTTGAGCCTCGGGAATAATTGCGGTTGAATGAAAAACTGGAGATTTCAAAATCTTATGTACAAACTATATGGCAAGCTGTGAGGGTACGACATGCTCACTTTTCCATTTGCATATTCATATTGACCAATCAAGAACAATTTTCTGAAAAATTGGTGAATTTTTGTCATAAATTCCTATTTTTTCACCCGATCTTGATAAAACTTTTACCGTTTGGGCTGCATTTCCCCTCTAAATTTAATGTGCTCAGTCATGCATGACATTTGTTAACATAATTAGGTACCAATGGAAAGAGAAAGAGTTTTTTCTTTCCTTACAACTATAGTTGCTCTCTCCCTCCAAAGTTGGACTACTTTTTTCTTTATACGGGATGTATCATTGTAGTCCTATCATATTCATAATAATCATTGATAATTGTCACATCTATATGCATGCATGTTCCACCACGTACAAATAAAGGAATAAATGAATCAATGAAATGCCACCATCATGTTATAAATGTGGTACTAATTATGCTGTGCTATTGATTTAACATGTTGGACATAGAAAAAAAAAACAATAGAATTGAACTTGAATAAATACCATGTGTGTGCAATACCCCCCAAATTTCTTGATGATTTTTTTAAATCTCATGATAATTATTATGTACCTGTATCATGGTGAAACTTACACCCCTGCTCCAAAAGGTAATACTCTGGTGATGTGAATCTCGTGTGTGCGCCATGAAGATGGCGCTTCCTGACGTACATGACATTGTATACACGTATGATTATTGTTGAATCTTGTACCCGTGTGCCCTTCAACAGTTTGTATGACCAAATCTAAAGCTACGGTCACAAAGGTTCGTACGAACGATGCGTTCGTACGAATGTCACTGTTCGTACGAATTCTGGAGTTCGTAGAGACTCGTAAATGGGGCACAGAGTCTTACGGCCTTCTTACGAATGTCGTACGAACGCTGTTTAATTCGCAAGAACAAATTGTGTACCTACGCCTTACGAGTCCCTTACGAACGCCTTACAAACTCGAAGAGTTGTTCGTAAGAAGGTCGTACGAATCTCCTTTCGTCAGGCATTCTTACGAAAGACGTAAGAGCCCTCTATATGAACTACCTAAGGCGTTTTTACAATCATTGTAGGAATTTAGAGCGTCTAGAATTGTCTCTCGACCCTTCAAAGTCTTGTGTAGTTGTCACTGAATTTGACCAAGACAAAATTTATGGTCTTTAGCAATATAATCAATATTTTACCAGGTAAGTTGGTCGTAAACGACGTGGAATTGAACCAGGTGGAATATATAAAATTCCTTGGTCTTTATATTGATTGTAAGTTGACATGGAAAGTTCATGTTGATTCTTTGCGTAAATTACTATAAAAAAATGTAGATGTTATGTATAAGTTAAAACAGTATTTTCCTAAACATGTTCTGCATTCATTGTATTCTACTCTTTTTTGACTTATGTAGGTTGTGGAATCCTGGCATGGGGAAACTGCTGTACAACTAGACTTAATTCTTTATTATTGATACAGAAAAGAGCTATACGGATAATTAACTTCGCCACATTTTTGGAACACACTAATGTCTTATTCTTTTCCAGTAGAACACTTAAGATCCAGGATTTATGTCATTTCAATATCGGGTCATTTATGCATCAATTAAACTCAGGTGGTCTCCCTGATGTGTTTTCTTCGATGTTTGTCAAAAATACTGAAGTTCATTCTTACCCTACTAGCCAAAAAGATTATTTTCATCTTTCTCCTGTACGGACCGGTTCTGCTTTAAAAACAATAACCACCACAAGGCCTAAATTTTGGAATGAGTTGGATAGAGAAATAATTCAATCTCAGTCTCTTTATTCATTTAAGTATAAACTTAAACTAGTTTTTCTGAATTCATATCTATAGCTATTCTTCAATCCTCCTCGACATTCTCTGTTCATACTTCACATTACTGACATTATCGATTATGTAACATGTGCCTCGCTCGTGATTTCTGTATTATCTCCTGAACTTCCTTTGTACACATTTGGTATCTCTGCTATTGTACATTGCATCTGACTTGTACCTCGCTCGGGTGAGCACGCAACTCTCAAGAAGTCTTGTGCCGCGGACATTGTTTTCTTTGTTTCTTTTTCTTTTTCTTTTTTACTTTTCGGCGTTTATATTTCTCCAATTCACAAATTGTCATTCCTTTAATCACATATACCAAGTAAGAAATAATTTCACATCCGCATCTGGGAATCTACACCCTACAAGCAATGCTTCTATGTAGATTCCTCATATTTCACATGTTTTATTGTCTTATAAGCTGTACTTGACAATTCATCCATGCTTTTGTATTGTGATGTTTATGTTTTATGTTATGTTATGTGGAATATGGAACAATAAAAAACAAACAAAAAACAAACGATGCTCGTATACGACCCCTTACGAAGAGAGAGTTTCGTACGAAATTTGAAAAAAAAAAATCTTAGACAAGATCATCGACCAGGCTACGAACTCTCGAACGGTCTACGCACAGTCTACAAACGCTGGTTTCGTACGGCCTTCTTAAGAAGATCTTACGAGATTGTCTCAAAATCGTTCATACGGCGTTCGTAGCAGTTCTTACTGGTATTTGTGACCAAGCCTTGAAGTCCTGCTGCTTTGGGAGTATGCTGCCTTCAGTGTTGCGTCCTTCATAGGATCCAAAGTAGTACCCCCTCGTACTTGTTTCTTTATACTGATATCAGCTCCAAATGCGTAATCACTGTAAATATCCCTTTTCTGTCGTCTCTATCATTCTCTTATATTCGTATTTGTATATTCTATGCTAAAGTTGATTTAATGAGTCAATTGTATACGTGCCTGAGACTCAAGATAAGATTATGTTTTTGTTCCTTCAGTTCCATTTTGAACTTACTTTTATACAAACTATGTTACTCTGACGCCGTCATCCCATGCTGCTTATCTCATGCACTTGAATCTCAAAATATATTAATGCGTATTAATGTCTTTATATCATGTACCTGTATGTCTTATCTCATGGTATGGGTTAGTTTATTCATGACTGATTTATTTCAATTGGCGTTGATCTACCATTTTTCTTCTGTGTGCTATTGTGTGCTTATGATTTCTTTCATGTTCCTTCAGTTTGTCAGGAAATTTGTTATTATATCGTTTCGTGTGGCTATTAGGTCTTACTACTATTTACTGCTCACGAGGGGACTGCATTCTACAAGCTATATTTCGTAGCAGTTCCCTTTATTTCCGACATAGTTTCCTTGATACGATTCGGTTACACTTTGGTTATGCATTCCCTTTGCCTATGTTTTGTTTTATTGTAAAATAAGAAGAATTAGTACATCAATTTTGCTTGAATATGCAAAAGTCACACTATACTCTAATTTTTTCGTATGCAAAATGTCATATTGAACTCTATATGCCTATACTTTTGTTGGAAATAAAATGAAATGAAATGAAATGAAATAAGACAGAATGAAGATGAAACTTAGTTTGCTGGACTGTGTACACCTTACTGGCCAAACATCTTTTTTTATGTTTTATCTTTACAGCTCAACCGAGGCAAAGGCTGAAGTGAGCTTTTGGAATCATTTATCGTCCAACGTCAGTCGTGCTTCGTCCGTCGTGCGTAAATTTTATTTATATTTTCAGTTTCTTTTGAAAAGAACATGACAGATTTTACCAAACTTGGCAGATAGCGCGTCCCTATAGAGTGACAATGCTTCGAGCTATTATCTATGCTTGAGTACATAGGTGATATCAACTAGTTCAAGTTTATTCATGGGGATACCCTCCTCGGTACCGCTCTGGGGGCCAAAATTTCATCTTCTTCTTGAAAACCCCAAATCAGATTTCCACCAAACTTATAGCAGGTAGCATTCCCAGGGTGGTAGCATCTTACGTCGTTCAAAAAGGCACTATGCCCCGTCTCCTAGGGACCCCCATTCCATGTTCTACTTCGGTATTAGTCGGCAAGAATGTGAAAAAGGTGAACTTGCGATACTCATGCCAGCTCCCTCCCACGGTCTCTTGGTTGTAGTTGTTTGTCTTTGGGTTTTTTTTTTTTTTTTTGGTCTGTTTTGGGCAAGTCCAAGCTATTTTGCACCAGTAACGCGTGGGACATCACAAGAAGATTTAGCCCTATATTGCACTGTTAAGATTCAAACTTCATATGTTGGGTTGCTTTTGATTGCTAGTAGGTATCTTCATTCAAAACAATAGAAATAATGAGAATCACGCATTCAGTATCTAATTTATGCAAATTTATTCTCCAGTAACACGTGGGACCACAAAAATTGTCCATTGTGAATTTGGTCTTTTGAAAGTTTCAAGTCAATTAAATCATTAACTTTTATGCAAATGAGAAATAATGACCTAAAAAAGTAACGCGTGGGACATGCAAATTTTGGCCCATCCTCATTTGCATATTAAATCAGTTGAGAAACTGAAAATCACAGTCATGATAACTTGTTAGTCAGACTTAAGGTCACCATACTTATTTTCATAAAAACTTATAAAAATCAAAAGATATATTTTAAAATGCAGAATTTTTGAATGTCCCACGCGTTACTCAAAAATTTTAATTTATGCACATTAATTAATTTATTGCTGGTTATGCAGAAGGACTTTTACTTTTTCGTTTTGAAATCTATGCATTTTAACTTCTTAGCTTTAAAATGATACCAAGTTTATGTAGATTGACCCATTGTGGATTTTCAGTCTTGTGTGATCAAATAGCTTGGACTTGCCCTTTTCCTTTTTTATGCATGTACATACGTAAGGGTACACTCTTGCAATAAACCATTTTCATAATCTTAAGAAATACAGTTGGAGTTAACATACTGCATGGATTATAGGACGTCAGAGGAGGTATGAATGGGTGGGGTGGCAATCATGGGGCTTTCAAGGAGGCAGGAACTTGGTCTGGTGATGACTATTATCATCATTGATGAAAATCTGTAATGAAACATAGGGAAACATATCCCCATTTTGTTCCCGTATGACTGCATGTTTAATTTACTGTGACTGATACAATGTAAGTGTTATTTTATGTACAGATATTGACATAGTTTATGGGGTGTAGGGTTGAATATCTGAAAAAATGGTTAGGTATTCCCGCTCGTGGTGCTAACATCGCCATTGTTCACTTACCCCATGGTCTCAACATCCCCAGCCTATCTGACATCTACCGCCAGTCTCAATCTCTAGCTTTCACCAGATCGAGAGTCAAAGCTGATAGTGTCGTTAACCAAGCGATTGACTCCGCCATTGAAAGAGAGTCAAATTGGGCACGTAAACAGTCCACTGTTGTGAATTGTAACGTAACTCATGGTAAAGTGGAAAATTTAGTTAATGTGCAGACAAGCTCATGGAACGCAGTAAAGAAAATGGTTAAGCAGGTAATAGAGGAGGATACAGTGAAATACTGGACTGATCGAGTAGCGCCACTCTTAGTGCAGGGGAAATTCACATCATTACTGTTACTGGAAAATGAGAATCTAACATGGAAATCGATCATGTATAACCTCCCCAAAAGAGTTCTCAGTTTCATTATCAATGCGTGTATAGATTCTCTGCCCTCCTACACAAATTTGCACACCTGGGGTAAACGCCTCAGTGATAAATGTGTCTTCTGCCCGGGCACCACTGGCACTTTGCATCATATACTTTCAAACTGCCCAGTTTTTCTAGATAGGTACGAGTGGCGTCATAACAACCTGCTGAGGTATATGCATAAAACATTTCTTGAAAATCTGTCCAACGGGACGATTTACACTGACTTAGAGGGGCACTCAATCGCCGGGGGCACCATACCTCCCCATGTTCTCACTACAAGTTTGCGCCCAGATTTAGCTATCTTTAAGGAAGAACAAGATATCACGATTGTTGAACTAACTGTTCCCTTTGAAATGAACCTCAAGGATGCACATCAAAGAAAAGTAGAAAAGTATAATTCCATTGTGTGGGATATCCAGGTTAAGGGCTACTCAGTGTCATTCCACGCGATAGAAGTCGGGGCAAGGGGCCTAATAGACCGGGGGAACAAAAGCCGTTTAAAAGCCCCCTCACACCTGAGCGAATGTAGGGGGACGAAGGGGGACGAATGGGAAAAACGCACGAAATGCGCGCGAATTCAACGATTTCAAATAAAATTGCCTTCAAATCATCCGATTATAAACTAAAGTCAAATATGATTAACGAACGGTAAGCGAAGGATAAGTATAACAAGCGAAGGATAACGATTTTTCGGTTTACTTTTTTGGGTAAATTCCGGCCGAAGGCGAGCGAAGGGTTGATATGACCCGATAAGACGAACGAACAATGAGCAATGGTTTGATATGACGTGCGATTGGAAACGAAGACGGAAGAATAGATCAGGCGTTCTCGTACGTTTGTGTGCGCTCCTCGGAGAGTATAAAAGCGACCAGGGCCCCATTTCATAAAAGATGTTAGGATGACAACTCTTGCTGGAATGACAACTTCCCACAGCAAACAGCCAATCAGGAAGCTGTATTCTTGTCGTTACCATGACAATTGTCATTCCAGCAAAGAGTTGTCATCAAATCAACTCTTTATGAAATGGGGCCACGTCCGTCCAGATTTCAGTGCAGCCAGAGAAATCATCCGGTGATTACCTTTTAAAGGAAACTGAAGAAATTTCTATCATATCCAAATTAAAATGAAATGCGAAGAGAAGCAATATAAACAACAATTTCTCAAATTCGGAAAATCATAAATCATACTTTTTTGTTGAATTTGTCTCATGGATTCTTAAATTACGACATTAAAAGAAATAAATGAAGATATTCTGTTCATTTAATCATCATTGTGCCCTGACTTCCTTTGTCATTTGAAGTTTGAATTGATAGAAAAGTCTTACTTTCCCACTTTAGTTTTTTTAACTTTGATTTTGTTTGAGGTTATAGAGACATAAAGAGAACCACAACTTATTTTTGTTATTTCATTCATGTCTCCCACTCTGTTAAACTGGTCTTTTGTTATCATTGTTATCTTGAAGGGCATTTCCAAATGAAAGACAACATGTCAATTTTTGCAATTTTTGCTTTCGTACCTTGGAGGACAAAAACAAATGCGTTTCCTCATGTATAACGTTTCCCTTTATATTGACCTACTAGTTTGATAGCCAATTGAATTACCTCAATTTGGTATCATGTAATATACATTGATTTTCATCAAAATTTTCTATGACAAGTATGAACTCGAATGAGTGTTTCCTTTCTTTTCTTTTCTTTTTTTTTTTTGCTGAGTGTATATATACACTCAGCAAAAAAAAAAAAAAAAAAGGTAAACACTTTTTCAAGCTCATATTTCTGATGGATTATTTGGCTAATACAGTACTGGTGTTTTATATACCACATTCAAGGTTATTTAATTGGTTGTCAACCTGGTGGACTAATACAAAGGGAAAATGTACGCATGAGTGAACACTTTTTTTCTCTTCCAAAGCACAAAAGTAAAACTTGCAAAAATGAACAAGTTTCATTTATATTGATTTGATTTGATTTGATTTGATTTATTTCCGCATTCAATCTAATACAAATTGAATACAAATTTTAAAAGTACAAAGACAAAGAATAACAAGTGCACTGAAATAAAACTATATTAGAACACACATAGATACACATGAGTAATTGCATTGAGCAGTATACATTCACAGAAACATAAAATGAGGCGGGCTGCATCTTCCATTTTTCTGAAGAAACTTTGAAACTTTCGGGTGGAATGTTTATTGAGTAGCGTGATGAGTGGCTGGTCACAGAGAGCAGCTCAGCATTCGCCAATTTTTTCGTCAGGTCATTAGCTCGTATTCGTATCACATCGCAATCCATAGTTTGTCATAGTATCTCTTAGACTTGCCTTCGTGTATGCATCGCTATTCAAATTTAGTAAAAGTCAATCTGGGTTTCCCTTCGCATAGAAGATGGCAAGCGAAAATACGTTTGACATAGTATCTTCGTTTCTGTGCGCAAGTCATATTTAGTCATCGTGTTGCTTCGTTTAGGTTCCTTTCGAGATCGGTCCACCTTGGCAAAAGCGCGATGAGGGACTATGCGTGACAATAGCACACGAACGATAAACGAACGATTACCGCAGACTAAATAAGAGATGCAAATGACAGACGATTTTTCAATTCGTCGGGAAATTTTAAACATGTTCAAAAATCCCGTGCGAATTTGAATAATCGCAACTGTTAGTTCAGAAGGTGTACGAACCCAAACACGAAGGGTAAATATGATTTACTATCAATTACCATTGAAAACGATTTTTCCAAAAATGCCTTTCGCCAGCCATCGCAAGTCATATTTCAGGCAATTCGCTCAGGTGTGAGGGGGCCTTAAAGCGAATTCTGAGAACAACAGGTTCAAAGATTCGTCCAAACGAATTTTTCCAGACACTCTCTAAACTCGCCATACTCTCCTCTTTTTCAATATTTTATGCCAGGAAAGAGAGAGCTTGGGGGGAGGTACGGCACCTAGATCCATGACTTAATAGTTATGCAATATTCACACCCACTATGAAGCCAAAGTGGAAGTACAGGAATATGTTTGCTGGTCTGTAAGTCTGTTTGTAATCATGTGTTATGTATGTGATATAATTATAGAATATTGTTTGAGGTATGTTATAATTATTGGTATAGATATTTATTGTTTGTATAATATACAGGAGCAGATGTTTACGGTTTATATGTGGTATTGGCTGTAGATTCTTTTTTTTTCCCCGGGAAGGGGGGGGGGGGAGGAGGAGGGTAGCCGCAGGTATGAGATGGGGATAGCGGGTGAAAGTTTATTCTGCCGCTGCGGCTGATTTGGATTTCGCATTTTTTATGTTTTGTTTTGGGGAAAAATAACAATAACTATAATAATAATAATAATAATAATAATAATAATAATAATAATAGCAATAATAATGATAATAATAATAATGATAACAATAACAATATGTAGCCGTGTTTGCCAAAATTACAAAATGGTCCATTTCACGGTGCGCCTTTCATTTTGTACATTAGTTTTCCCCTCATGCCATGGTTTCTGAAAACAATTACTAACAGCAGCTGTTTGTGAGGGTAACCATCGACAAAAATGATGTATACATTATGTGACTGAGTCGCATGAATAATTAAGGTGTTAAATGTCGAGTTGATGTTCCCTGGCAACAGTAGCGATGAGCGTCAGGGTCAGTTGTAAGCTCATTACTGAACGACAAATTTTAATCTGCCGAGCAGTTGGAAATTGCAGTGCTGAACTTCAGACAAACAAACGCGCGCAAGAGTAGCTGGAATCCATAAGAGTTGATCAACTGACAAACTAATCGTGTGTTGTATATTTCTAAACAGTTAGATAGATATACTCAGCAAAGGCGTAAAGAAACGATAATTCATCATACTGGACCTAGGAACAGGTGCCTAATTACAGCTCCAGCTTGGAACTCTGCTACTGAATGTCTTGATGCGATTATACGAAGTTATGGTAAGTTGTGGCAATTAATGGTCTGGGCGTGAGCAGCGTCATCCAGCATAATGGCCATACCTTATTACATTTGTGTCATGAGTCCAAAACCCAACATCTAAGAATCGTTTACTCTTAAAAAGAACCAAACCCAATATGTTAAATGTTCTTACTCCACCAAATTGTTGTAAATGTTAGATTTTCTCAAAAAGTTTGATAACAATGTCATCATTTTAACCAGAAAAAAAAAGAAACGGTGAATCCAACATTTTCAGTGTTAAATGGAAGATTTACAAAAGGTTCGTGGAGTGACAACATATTATAAAAAGTTGGAATTACCATCCCATTTATATGGAGCGTATAATGCAATCTTTATGTCAAGTCGTGTTGTTTTAAGGACGAGGACACTATCCTTGCACGTATAAATTGCATGAAACCACAGCAGTATTGTAAGACAAGCTTTTTCCTTAAGCGTTTCCAGCATAATTATTATTACATTATAACATTATAGTGTATATAAATAGCTAATCCTTTGTTCTGTAATAATTGCAAGCGCTGACATCCCGTAGTATATCACACAACTTCTACTATTGTTATATTCAGAGATATGTGTATGCTGAAAGGCAGGAAACTCAATCCAAGCCTCAGCATTAAGACACAACAGTCATGCTTCAATTTTTAATATATGTTGCGTTTGTAACATGAATGACTGAATTTGAAAATCGGATGAAGGGGAGGAGTATAGAGGAAATTATAAGTACATCGATGACATTATCTCGTCATGCCGTTGCCAATTTATATCAGTGTCTGTCAAAAAAAAAGTGATTGAATATTATAGATAAGAAGAAAATTATATTGATAGGTATACCATAGGCATTGTTACAGGGAAATTCGAAAATAACACGTACCAAATACAACGGCATTTTTGTTCTGTTGTGACTGTTTGTATTTCTCATTGTGAAACTTGCTGTGGTTCCGTACTGCTACAGCCTCCTGCCAAGGCTTTTGTCTGGATGAAATTGCTTGCAACGGTCGCAGGCTTTTTCATCATTTCACTTGGTAAGATAGTTGATTGTGATTATTATCTGAATGAAATCTTACCTTTGAGTTGCTCAGTATTGTCTTTGTGATGTAGTTATGAGCCAAATTGATGAATCAACATATTTTCATGTTGATACATTTTATTTCCATTGCATTTGTTTGTTGGTGAAACTGAACTCGTTTGTATGCAAAAACAAAACAAAAAATATGTATATTTCTGTCCATGCTTTTAGTAGAATGACGTTCTTAGTGCATATAACTAAAATTTATTATTTTCTTGCCTTTCCGATAATTTTGTGCAGGCCAAAATGTGAGACTTGTGAGATGATAGCATCATTTCCACCCTATCTTAATGTGGGTGTGCTATGGAGATATGCAGGCCTATACCATTTCGCGAGTATTATGTGAAACCCTCGTCATTCTGCATGTATTATCACGATTCTGATAGATTGCTTTTATTGTCAAATTAATCAAAGCCAGCAGGCGACATTAAACCATAAAATCATAATCAAACCATTAAACCATAATGGGATTTGCATATCATCACCCTAAGATCATGAAATGCGTACTTTATTTTATCAGCGCAGCTTTACAGATATTGAAGAAACGTTCAGATTATATATTTCAATTCCTCAATAGCAGCTTGTATGCATTATTATACAGTCATGATATGCTATTCTATTTTTGTATTTGTGATTTTTGTGTTTGTTCTTTCTATCCTGTCTGTCCTGTAATGTTTGTATTATTTATTTTGTATTGTCACAAGTTTTTTAGTCAATTGTATGAGTTGTTCACAATGTACAAGCTCTGCTTTTTAGTGGACTCCAAATTTTTTCTCTTTCCTCAGAGTATGGATAATGTAACATGTGAAGGTTGATTTGTAACTATGCATACATGCTTTTTATTTCATAATTACCTCTAATTCTAATGCTACAGTTTTTGAGTCAATTGTATGAGTTGTCCACAATGTACAAGCTCTGCTTTTTAGTGCACTCAATTTTTCTCTTTCCTCGGAGTATGGTTAATGTAACATGTGAAGGTTGATTTGTAACTATGTATGGTTTTTGATTCATAATTACCTCTAATTTTCATGCTGCAGTAAAATCGTATGTACTCAAGGTCATTTGTGATTTTTTCCATTATGTTATGTGGAAGAAGAAAATGAAAAAAAAACATTAAAGAATCAAAAGCATCAATCATTGAACACTCAAAGGAAGCAATTTTGCAAGCGATTCTAAGGTGACGAAGCCTATATTTCACAGAGAGAATGAATTTTACTTTGGTGAGGCGAGTACAAGTTTTACTTGGAGGGAGTGTGTTAATAGCAATCTGTCAAATTCTTATTTACCAGTGATTTCTTGCAGCTTGGAGTCAGTTTGGAGACTCAAAATGTATAGGTTACACGGTGATCATGGAAACACGTTCACATAGATTAAACTTACAGACCGGCAAGACATGCCAACAGTTCGGCACTGAAATTCACAGTTACAAATCACTGAATATGCTGCTTTCATTTATTCACATTCATGTTTGGTCATCCAATTCAACATGTTCTGCAGTCAATTTAGCAGGTTACTGCTTGTGTATTGCGTATGGTGTACGTATGGTTCACCCGCTACTGAGAAAAAAAAAATTGAAACAGTCTGATAAAAAATATTCACTTTGGAATCTTGCAAAGATGGCGCCTCGTCATTGGTAGACACGCGAATCGTCCTCTCCACTTTTAGATTCCATTTCCTGGATTTAGCCTAATTTCTCGGAATACTTACCTGGATTTATTATCATATAATCATCTGCTAATTCCACCATGAGCAAGGACGGACGCAAAAGGTATCCAAAACGTGGGAAACTGCTGGATTTGGAAGATGGCGGCACCTGTAGCGACGACAGTTCGTCTGGGACAGGATTTGGCGCCACTGCTGTCGGGGAAGCTGCCCGTTCTGACGTTGATGAGATCCCCGATACGCCTGAGCAGCAGAAAGCACCTGAACTCTCTACACAGTCTATTAACGCCTACTTTAAAGCTGCAACCGCCGATTTCGAACGAATGATCAAGAGAGCGGTCGACTCACTCATTGATCGCATACAGAATGTGGAAAAGGCTGTGGAGTATCAGAGTGCTAGAGCCGACGAACTGGAAAAGAGAAACAAACACCTGGAGGAAAGGGTAGCAGCAATGGAAAAGGAAGTTTCATCCATGAAGGATCAGCTAAGCCGCCATGCAGTTGAGGTAAACAAGGCCGAACGCTTCTCCAGGAGGAACAACTTCCGCATCGTCGGCGTCCCTGAAGCCAAGGATAACGCCCGGGAGGATTGCCCTAAGATTGTGGAGAAAATCATGAAGGAGAAGTTTGGCATGGATACGAAAGTTGAGCGAGCTCATCGCGACGGCAGGAAAGCTAATGATCGACCAAGGCACATTCTGGTGAAAATGTTGTCGTATCGTGAGAAAGTTGAGATCATGAAAAATGCACGGAAAAATCTCGCAAGGGAGTCATTCTACGTCATCGACGATCTCACGAAGCCTGACGTGGAGGAGAAGAAAAAGTGGGGGAAAGAAGTGAAGGAGTTGTACGCGAAAGGGACCAAATTACGTTTCTTTGCAGGGAAATGGCGCACCTACAACGGTATCCCCTATGACTTTTGACTCATTAGTGCAATGTAGCTTTAAGCCACCTCAATTTCCCAATGCTTTTGTTATGCATTATTGAGTAGAACGTGCATTCCTTCGTAACATCTGTAAGCTTGTCTGCCCTTCTTTGCCTGTGTCTTGCATTCACACTGTTGCTCTTCTCAGCCCTTTTGCATTCTTTGTACGCTTTACTCTGAATTGCTTCTATTCTGCATAACCCAACATGGAGTAGCCACACAGTCCTTGTACTTGTCTTTACGCTGTTTCTGTACAAAATGGAGAGGAACAATTCATTCTATCATACTTTATAATTACATGTTGACGATATATTATGTTTCTACTTGTATTGTAAGTCTAGTTCATGTGTCTTGTGATGCATCCTTCTCCTATACCTCTTACTTCCTCCTCGTTCGATTCTATGTAGCAAAGCCATGCTTTCGTTACATCTGTACTTCGATAATTGATAAGTCATTGATATCCCATGTTCACTATGTTTAATGATAACACAAATGATCAACAATTTGATATAGATGGCAACTGCAGATATTTTCTACCTCACGAATTTTATCATCAAATGTCAGATTATAGTGTATCTTCCGATTTAAGCTTATTACATGTTAATACTCGTAGCATAATAAAAAATTTTGATGATTTTTCTCATTTTCTGTCCTCCATACAGTTAAATTTTTCTATCATTGGGGTAACAGAAACGTGGTTGAATGATACATCTCCTGATCTTGTAAACCTTGATGGTTATAAATTTATTCGTGCTGACAGGAAATGTGGTAGAGGTGGAGGTGTTGGTTTTTATGTTACCCATTCATTGGTCCCCAAAATTAGAAATGATTTGACATTTTCTTTATCCAGTGCTGAAATACTCTCTATTCAAGTTGATGTAACACCTGGTAACTCTTTTATCATATGTGTAATTTACAGACCTCCAAATACAAGCCTGGAATTATTTTTTGAGGACTTAGAAACCCTGCTTAAGAAAATTAACTCTTCCAATAAGATGTGCTGTTTAATGGGTGATTTCAATATTGATCTGGCAACTGAAAATGACTCAACTTCAACCTTTCTTAATATTTTATTATCGCATTCATTTTATAATACAATTGATAAACCGACAAGAATTACACCTCAGTCAGCTTCTCTGATAGACAACATTTTTATTAATATGCAACGAGATATATTAAAGTCAGGTATATTTTATGCTGATATATCTGATCATCTTCCAATCTTTTTGATCTTTACCAATTTGATTTCAAAAAGATTTTCTCAGTCTGCCAAATATGTTAAACGTAAAATAACTTTTGATTCAATTAATAGATTGAAAAATGATTTGGCAGTAGAAACTTGGAGAGACGTTTTTGCATGCGAGGAAGTTAATTCTGCCTATGATTGTTTTCTGAATAAATTTTTATATTATTTTGATAAGAATATGCCTTTAAAAGAAATGAATGTTAAACAGAAGAAAAAGCACCCGTGGATCACGAATGGTATTCTGAGGTCAATTAAGAGACGGAATATGTTATATAAATTGCATATAAATAATAGATTTGATTTAGAATGTTTTGACAGATATAAGAAATATAGAAATAAATTGACAGAAATAATAAGGGCATCTCGTAAATCATATTTTCATAATAGACTTGTAAAAGTCAGAAATAATTGTAATTCTACTTGGAAAGTAATCAAAGAAATTTTGAATAAAGGTCGTGTTAATAAGATTGAGATGTTATTTTTTGAAGAAGTGTCATATGACACACCATTAACAATTGCAAATAAATTTAATGAGTATTTTACCGGAATTGGTCAAAATCAAGCTAAGATTTTGGAATTGATTTTCGAGAATTTTTGAATAGAAGTTTTTATAAAACGTTATTTTTTTTTATCCTGTAAGTGATAGTGAGATATTAAAAATCACAAAATCATTAAAAAATAGTTATGCAACTGGTCATGATGAAATCAGCTCATATTCATTGAAGAAAATAATACGATATGTTTTGACACCACTGGTATATATTTTCAACCTTTCATTATCTACAGGTGTATATCCACAGTCATTTAAAGTAGCTAAGGTGGTACCAATCCATAAAAAGGATGATCCTTCAAATATATCGAATTACCGCCCCATTTCTATTCTGCCTGCCTTCTCAAAGATTCTTGAAAAAATTGTGTATAACAGAGTTGATAATTTTATCACACGCAATAATTTGCTTAATCATGATCAGTATGGTTTCCGTAAAGCCCATTCCACTGATGCTGCACTCTTGAAACTATACGACAGAGTATCGAGCGCCTTGGCGGACCATAAGCACGTGATAGGCGTGTTTATGGACCTCAGCAAGGCGTTCGATACTCTAGATCATGGTATCTTACTTTCCAAATTGCAGTATTATGGTGTACGGGGCGTCGCCCTTGATTGGTTTCTTAGTTACTTATCAAATAGATATCAATATACTGTTCACGATTCTCATTCATCTACTTTGCTTCCGTTAACATGTGGTGTCCCCCAAGGATCCATTTTAGGCCCGCTTTTATTCCTGATATATGTAAATGATTTGGTTAATGTGTCAGATTCATTGCAATATATTCTCTTTGCCGATGATACCAATGTATTCTTTTCCCATGCTGATTACAATAGTCTTATTTGTCACGTTGGTTCCGGAGCAATGTGTTATCTCTCAACTTGTCGAAAACGAGTTTTATTCATTTTAAAGGTTATAGAAGAACAAATCATGATCCAGAAAATAATGTGTTACTCATAGATGATATTGCAATTGAACAAAAATCATGTATACAATTTTTGGGTGTTGTTATTAACGAATATTTAAATTGGTCTGATCATGTCAGACATATATCAAATCCTATTGCACGCAATATTGGTGTTCTACGTAAATTACGGTATTTTCTTCCGGTAGAAACTCTTTTTGTATTGTATAACTCACTCGTTTTGCCATATATAAATTATTGCAACATTGTCTGGGCAACTTCATACAGTAGTACAAATTCAATATTTTTGCTCCAAAAGAAAGCCATGCGTATTTGTGCTGGGACTGATTATAGAACTCACACAGACCCAATATTTCAAAAGCATAGAATTCTGAAAATTGATGACATTAATTTTTTACAGACTGCTGCCTTCATGTTTCGCTACAACATTCAGTGTTTACCTTCTTATTTCATGAATATTTTCCAACTCAATAAACAAATCCACTCCTACCCTACAAGAAATGCCTCCAATATTCATCTTATAAATCCCAGAACTTGTTTAGCTAAAAAATCAATTCGGCACACTGGCCCAGACGTATGGAATTCTTTACCATCTCAGTCCCGTGCAATTCGCACGATTGGTTCCTTCAAAAGATTTGTTAAACATATGCTTGTTGCTAAATATCAGTGACTTAATTAACATATCCAGAACATGAATTTCATTTGTTACTTGAAGCATCTTCATTCTATGTTGTACTCTGCCTTCTGTTGTAGGCATGCCATGGAATGTTTCTCTATTTTTATATACAGGTGTAACTGGTCCGTACGTTGCTACACCCAGCCGTTACCTGGCAACAGGGTGTATGCACCTGCAATAGTGTTGTATTTGCACAGTGTGTTATTGTACAGCGAACGAGGAGTCTTTCTATTTCTCTCTGTCTCCTGTTCTTTCTCACCATCTTTCATTATCGTTGTCCCCTTCTTCTTTATTTTTCTTTCTTAGCATTACCTGCGTACATGTCCGTGTATGTTTTGTTATGTAACTGTTTTTGTTGTGTAAAACTAGTTTGTCTTGTTGTAGTTAAGTGAACCGACAGTTGGTTGAAACTGTTTATTCATTTATCTGTGTATGAGGCCCCAATATCAAGCTCGGCTTACTGGGGATCCTCCTGTATGGTACCTTGACTTTTTGTTTATTTTCATTATGTCTTTGTTCTTTGTCACTAAGATTTGATTACCTGTCATGTGCAAAATCAGCCATGAATTATTATGAATCATATGTTTATTTCTGAAAGTGATCAGAGTTGATTATATTGTGCCATACAGAAACAATAAATGAAAATGAATTTTCTAGATACTGATATACAACAAACACATGGATGTTATTAATTTAAACGTAAGTTTATTTTCGCAATACTCTGGTGACAGCATCAATCAACAGATGATTTGAAATTACATGTATTAATATTGATTAAGACTCTTCGGCATGGTTGCTGAACAGGTTCACATGGACAAAGTTCCAACTTTTTTACTTTCATTTTTTTTCTCGCAGCTGCAGCCACCCTTATCGTTTTCTATTTGATACTGTCCCTATGACGGTATTGTTGTGTGTTTTCTCTTCCTCCTCCTTCTCTCATTCTTTTCTCTTTGTTGTGTGTGCGCATACTTGTCAAGGTGCACTTGCGTGCGTGCATTGTGTGTTCGTGTGTGAGTTATATTACGTTAAACTTTTTTTTTGGGGGGGGGGGGGGGAACCTACCCCCACGAGCATCTGTTTCTCTGTGCGTTCGCCCGCACATAATCTTAATCATCCAATAATGAATGCAACGTACTCTAGACTGATTTGAATTCATTTTGTGTCATGGAATATTATTTAGAGTCTCTATATGGATGAATTAATGTATATATATACATGTATATTAAAATCAAGAATGGACCTGCACCGACATATCAAAACCATATTGTTTCTGATATATATCGCAAATCTAAAACCTGATTATGAAATGTGATCCTTTTCATATTTTGCATGCTTACATGTTTTTTTAAACAAACTGCCAGTTATGTTCAGTATTCACAGACTCTTAGCACCTTTAAACGTGAAATGTGAAACTCTCAAACTTAATATCCACTCCATGTTTTCCTACTAACATTTTTGTACTTTTTGTATTCAAAGCTGTACCTTGCTTTCCACAAAACGTATACTGTTAGCCTTAATTTAGGAGTGAGAAGTTTTAATGCTACTGTTTCGTGTTTTGCGTGTAGTTCTGTGCAAACGTAATGGTCGTTTATTATCTTCGTTTCAATTGACGTTGTTACATGCTTTATTTATCATACTCATTTTTATATATGCAATACTTTTACCCTAAATGTTTTCTTTAACCCAATGGGTTTGTCCTTATAACACATCCGAGTTGAGTTGTATTTCATGATAGCTGCTGCAATACGTTACATGTTTCAATGTTTTCTTCTGTTATACTGTTTTATGTGTGTTCATTAATTGCCCATATTGCTAAAAGTTATGACTATGTAATGTATTTCAAAGTCACAGGATTCTGTTGTAACTCAGACATCTCGTCTCTTAACGAGGCTACCCTGCGTATTTTAAATGGATACTGAGTAAATCATAAAATCAATGAATTAATGTGTAAATGATAAAAATATGTAAGCCTATAGATGGTTTCTGTTAAATAAGAAAACTCTGTAATCTTTCTTGACAAAGTTGTTTCTTTTATTTCATCTACTATTCATATAAAAATATATTTATAAATAACTATTTTTGCTCTTCTAAAAATGGTTTCATCCTTTGATATAATATTTCCAAGTGCACTTTATCTATGGTCGCTGCATCTGTTTTATTGTATTATGCAGTGGTCATTGCCAATACTGCTGAAACCTATAATTATGCAGTATATTTTAATGTCACATGACTTTGTTGTAAAGCAGGTCCCTCTGTCTGATAAAAGTAGTTTAAATAAGACTGAATTCATGAATAAATGAATAAACAAAGAACGAAAGAAAATGTTCACTTTTTTTTTTAAAAGGGTCATCCCTGTTCATCAAATTGTGTGCATGTTTTTGTGTTGTTGTTTTTTGTGTGTGTCACTTTATTTCTCTTCCCATCAGACAAAACATCGGAATGTAGCAGCGCAAGAGGTACATGTAGTTCATCGTTCGATGATGGCTATGGTGTCAACTACACTCTACCGATGGTTCGGCGTTGCAAGGGTAATACCATCCCAAAGTTGATTCCATGGTCGCCTACTCGACGCTGCCAAAGGCAAACATGCCAAAGCAGACTTGGCATTATACCACCGGGTCATAGAATCTGTCGAATTCGAGGTACATTCATATATCATATTTGTTCTTCTGTTTGTTTGTTTGTTTGTTCGTTCGTTCGTTCGTTCTTTCGTTTGCTTGCATTTTTTTTCTTTGGCTTCTTTCTCTTTCTCCTCCTCTTCTATCTTCTTTCCTATTTCCTATTTTGAACTAGTCACCATTAAAATCACATTTTCTTTGCCTTCGACACCTCCTCTTTTACCTCTCTTCAAGATAGCCCAAGCAGATTAACAAGATTGAACATTCTCTAAAGATCGATTCTTCTCTGTAGATAAAACGATACCTCACATTATTCAATCAATTAAATATAGAAGAACTAAGAAAAAATCCGAATACATTGAGAAAAATTACCTGATCTCGAATATGACGATTAATTCAAATACTGAAGATAAGTTACAGTGTACTTTGCTGCAACAATATGATTATTAAATGGCAGGAAATTATAGTTCTGCTGTAAACAATCAGTCATATACATGTACGATGCAAGACGCGACATCAAGATTTCATGCAATTCATCACAGAATGAGGTATTGTATAATAACAAATAGCGAATCCTGTCAAAGGTCAGAAAAAGATCAGCGTAAATGTTTCTCCAGTTTCTACACCCAAGCAGTAGTCTTAGGCAATTTGAAATGTAGTATTGTACTAAAGTGGATAAGACTACCTCTTCTCAATAATGGAGGATATAAGGTACATAATATGTAAACCAGATTTTTATTTTTTTCACTCAACTCTGCGTTTGTTGTAATTATGATCGATATACCTGTATGTATTGCCACTATTGACGAACTGATGATTTGTTGGTTTGTTGTTGTTGTCGTAATGGTTGTAGGCGATTTTGTTCGTGTTTTGTATATGTAATTTATTTGTCTCCCTGTATTTTTATCCCTGTACAGCAGACGCAATTCAGCCATTCGGCTGCGAAGTTTGGTGATCAATAAACCATTCAAGCTATTCATTCATTTTGACTTCCAAACAAAAATATACCACCTTCGAAACCCGCTGAGAGGTAGTGGCTTTGGACAAGAGAATTGTTAGTAGTAGCTGCAATTCTCTAAACTACTCATTCTATATTATTCACTTATTGCAACATGTTCATTATAATAATAGTATATACACTTGTAGCAAGACTCTGTGTTAGACGGTGGTGACAACACTAAAGGAACTATCCGGGAAAAGAAAAATGTATCTGTATAATTGTATGAATGTATGTAATCAGTGATAATGTCATTGCAAATACTTTCTTTTTACCTCACGCTCGCACTCTCAGCAACGGCTTTATTTCGTATTTACAAAGGATTGCGCTGATTAATGACTGATAGGTGTTTTTTTTCTCTTTCTTTCTTTTCGTGCCGTGGGGAAACATGTCAGGAGTGATATGACCTAGAAATATTCCAACTAGGAAAAGAACTTAAATATTAATATCCTAATACCGTTGTATATTAAAATTTTATGATGCATTGTATTATGACCAAGGGGATTGTGTAAGACTTTAGCATATGATTACCAATGATTACAATCTGTTTCACTATTACGCTGTTTGTGACTCCCCGTGCAAAGATTGATCCTTGGGAATAAGATATATTATTGATGGATTTTACCATCAAATAAATGCGTTTGCCAGCGAAGAGAAACAAGCGAGCGACTGAATTCATTTATTTATTTATCTATTTATTTGTTTAATTCATCACTTAAAATCAAAGAGACACGCAACCAAAAGCATGCGAACAAAAATATAGCTCCTACGTATGGTTTTAATGGCAATCATGATATGAAGGATATTGTTATACGAACTATACTGTACTAGATACAAATATATGTATAGAAATATATTGTGAATAATATACAGACATGTCTATATGCTTTGTATTGGGTATTTCAGTGCAACTGATAAATGCAAGGCAGCACACGCAGCAGTTAATCCCCACAGCTCGTAGACCTACTCTTTATACATGCAAAGACATAAGACCTTCATTATTCTTTTATCGTCTGTGCTATCTTACCATTCACGTATATTTCCTGCTAGCATCTATGAATGCTCTGAATGCCAGCACCATTTTTACCAGTTCGGCTGGGGTATTAACATAAACAGAAACATTTATATCGTTATAGCTCTTACAAATCAAAATATCGTAATGACGGTATCCGTATGATTGCCTACTAATACCAGGTATGTTGTAGAAAGAAATGTTTTCAGTGTTCCATCTGTGACTGCAGCATTGGCCCTTTGTGTGTGTAGGGGGAGCTGAAGGAAATGCGAAGAGTTCCTATCATAATATTATAACACATCAATACCAAGTAAATCAACGAGAGCGATCGCACTCAAAATTGGTATCCTGCCCTGACTAACCATACAGGTAAGCGACCTTTTAATAATTAAGAGCGCAAGTGGGATCATCTAATACTGACACATGCTCAGAATCCCTTCCCCCCACAAACAAACAGATAAACGAATAAAGAGCGTAAAACAAGGGCATTATTACTTTCCAGCATCGGTACATTATAACTCTAAAACCAATGATATTCTGGTAACTTACAGATTGCCTTAGCAACCCTTGCGGTGGAGGCTGGTGTGAGGAGACAATGACTGGCTATCGCTGCAACTACTCTGCCGAAACAGGGGTGACAGGTAATATAGATATCTGAAATCTCTTGAATCTTACCATTTATATCCTTAACTTATTAAAGTTCTTAACTTTAGTTAATTTTGAAGTTTATACCTACCTATTCTGCATGGGATAAACAAAGCAAATAATATTTCTAATTTATAGTTCGCATTGATGACTTTCTTTAAAAAAAATAACAAAGAGCTGACTCCGTCTATCATACACAGTTCTCAATATTTAGATACTATATTTGGGAGGAAGGTTAATCTGAGAAATTAAAAGAGAACTTTACATTATTGACAGGTGGTACAATTTACTTCTCAGATATTGTCATAATCTTTTGCTCCTAAATGGATTGTGACAGATTATGACAGAGAGAAGTATAATCGTTTTCCGTTTGTGCCTGAAAATGTCGGTGATAGATGACTATACCTCAAGCAAATGAATTTTAAAATAGCAGCTGACAAGTTGAGCTGAATACGATTTGACCATTCGGCAGTCAAACAATTTCATATCTAGCTAATTATATTTCTGAGACAGTTTAAGAGATTTCGAAGCACCTTTCACAACTTACATGACTATTTAGGGTTTCATTTGTTTTGATGCCTTTTGTAAAACGTTTCACAAAAATGAAGATTGATCCTCATAATAAATAGAAGCTGTTCATCTCAATGATATGAAAGTATTGATTGCATTATATTGAAATTTCCTGGAAAGTATATAATATAAAAGATGAAATACAGAAAAGGTCATTGATAAACTGATTTACGAGGTAAATGTCGCACAAAGTGTAAGTGCGAGTGACACACCAGTTACTTGTACACCATATTATGTCTACTTGAAGCAATCGGTGTCAATCATAATGTTGATTAACAGTCAGACATATAAAATCACACACACACACAAGCACACACACACACACACATAATATACAAAAACACACAGACATACATAGGTCCTGCACTCATGTTAAAACAAAAACCTAAGGAAATAGGCAATCCGGCAAAAATCTTCGTATTGATTGTGAATACAATATTATCTTTACCTTGTTTCTAAGCTGTACCACCGGATGAAGATGTTTCAACACCTGCTTTGACTACAGCACCCGGTACGTAAATAGACTATGGTTGGATCAGATATTTTCCCATCGCGCCATTCAGCGATTCCGTGTATGAAAATCACTGTTGATAGTGTAATGGAACTCTTAGTTGTTGTTTTTTTCAGTGGATTTGAAGACTTGCCAAGACGTTGATGGGCGCCAACGGTTCCAAACTTTGGAATTTAATTTCACGATTACACGTCCTTGGTTCCCCTTTAAATGATATGGTGTTTGTAATCTTTTTCTTTTTTGTCTAGAATTGTTTTATTCCGTTATGTTTGTAACTGTAAATGAATAATGTATGTACTGTATGCATGTTTGCTTTTCTAACCTGTGTGGATCCCTCTGAAAAAAAAAATGGCTGACGAGGGTGTTCAACACCATGAGTGGAAAACAAAGCTTGAATTGAATAAAACGGATGTTGATAGACGTCATTCTGACGTTCTCTAGCCATTCGCTCAATATATGCTTTTTAATACGCTGACGTTATTCAGGCGTTCGGTGTTCCGTGGGCTTGGCCCAATGAAAACGTTGTGATATCATACATAATAAGTCCTATACTCATGTTAAAAACGATAAGGAAATAGCCAATCCGGCAAACATCTTCGTATTGATCGTGGATACAATATCTTAACCTTGTTTCTTAGCTGTACCACCAGATGAAGAGGTTTCATTACCTGCTTTGACTACAGCATCCTCTGAAGGTACGTAATACTGGTTGAATCAGCTCTTGTCCCCCTGCGCAGTTTAACGTTTCCGTATGAAATTCGCTGTCTAACGTTTGTTGGAATTTTTGAGGGTTTTTTTTTTCAGTGGATTTTACAGCCTTGCAATGACGTTAAAGAGATAGTTTAGTATTGGTGGAGATGATAATTTGGCTTTTAACTTTTTCAAGATACCAGGAAACCACTTATGAAATAGTACAGAGGATACCATTCTAGGAGGAATTCAAAGTTTATTTGATGAACATGTTTTGGTATGGCTGAGGCACCCAAAAACAAAGTAAAACAAAGCGATCGTAATAAAAGCTGGGTCCCAACTTTCATTAGGATCGCTTTTATGTTTAGATATCTCAGCCATTTCCAAACCAATTTTCAACAAATAAACGCTGAATTCCTCTTAAGATTACATGCTCTTTCATATTTCATAAAAAGTTTCTCATTATCTCACCAAAATTGTACAATCCCTTTAATGGTCACGGGCCGCTCCAAAATTTGGAATTTATTTTCAATATGGCATGTCCTTGTTTTCCCCTTCAAGTAATATGTTGTGTTTCAAAACTGTGTATGTAACCTCGTCCTTTTGTGTCTATTACTTTCATGTTCTTCCGTTATGTTTGTAACTGTAAACAAATTATGTATGTACTGTATGCATGTTTGCATTTGTAACCTGTGTGGATCCCTCTGAAAACAAGCCTTTGGCTGACGAGGGTGTTCCACCCCATGAGTGGAGAATAAAGCTGGAATTGAATATAGAACTGATGTTGACTGACGTCATTCTGACGTTCTCTTATAGCTATTTCACTCAATATATACAGTACTTTTTAATACGCTGACGTTATTCAGGCGTTCGATGTTCCGTGGGTTTGGCCCACTGAAGACGTTGGTTACATTTATATGATATCATACATGATAAGTCTTATACTCGTGTTAAAAAAGATAAGGAAACAGCCAATCCGGCAAACATCTTCGTATTGATCGTGAATTCAATATCCTTATCTTGTTTCTTAGCTGTACCACCAGATGAAAAGGTTTCAACACCTGCTTTGACTACAACACCCGGTACGTAAATAGACTATGGTTGGATCAGATCTTTTCCCGTCGCGCCATTCAGCGATTCCGTGTATGAAAATCACTGTTGATAGTGTAGTGGAATCTTTACTTGTTTTTTTTTTTCAGTGGATTTGCAGACTTGCAAAGACGTTAATGGGCGCGGAACGCTCCAAACTTTGGAATTTATTTTCATTATTGCATGTCCTTGTTTTCCCCCTTTGAATAATATGTTGTGTCTTAAAACTGTGTTTGTAAACTCTTCCTTTTGTGTCTAGAATTACTGCCATTATGTTCCGTTGTTTCTAACTGTAAACAAATTATGCATGTACTGTGTGCATGTTCGCATTTCTAACCTGTGTGGATCCCTCTGAAAACCATGTATGGCAGACGAGGGTGTTCCACCCCATGAGTGCAGAATAAAGCTGGAAGTGAATAGAATTGATGTTGACTGACGTCATTTTTACGTTCTCTTATAGCCATTTCACACAACATATACTTTTTAATACAAAGACACGTTATTCAGGCGTTCGATGTTCGATGTTGGGCTTAATGGCCTAGTCCCGTTGCGGGGCGCTGTTAGGCTTGGCCTAATAAAGACGTTACTCATATTTATATGATATCATACATATACGTCCTATACTCATGTTTTTTTTAAAAAGATGAGGAAATAGCCAATCCGGCAAACATCTTCGTATAGATCATGAATTCAATATCTGTACCTTGTTTCTTAGCTGTGCCACCAGATGTAGAGGTTTCAACACCTGGGTCCCGTTGCATAAAACTTTTTTAGCAACCTTGCCCTAACCTGAATTTTTTAAGGTTGCTAACCTAAGAATGTAAAATCTGTTGCATAAAAACTCTGGTTGGGAGCTTCCAACCGGAATTTTGTGATTTCAACCAGAAAAAAAAAATCCGGTTGGAGTTTTATGCAACGGGCCCCTGCTTTGACTACAACATCCTCTGAAGGTATAGGTAAATATAGTATGGTTGAATCAGATCTTGTCCCCCTGAGCCGTTCAATGATTCCGTATGAAAATCAATGTCTATAATGTTCATTGGAATGTTTAGTTGTATAATTATTTTTCAGTGGATTTACAGCCTTGCAAAGACGTTAATGGGAGCGGACCGCTCCAAACTTTGGAATTTAGTTTTACTATTGCGTGCCCTTGTTTTCCCCCTTTGAATAATATGTTGTGTCTCAAAACTGTGTTTGTAACCTCGTCCTTTTGTGTCTAGAATTACTTTCATGTTCTTATGTTTGTAACTGTAAGCAAATTATGTATGTACTGTGTGCATGTTTGCATTTCTAATCTGTGTGGATCCCTTTTAAAACCACTTCGGCTGAAGAGGATGTTCCACCCCATGCAAACGAGCAGAGAATACAGCTTGAATTTAATAACACTGATGTTGAAAGTCGTCATTCCGACGTTCTGTTATAGACATTTTACTCAATAATCATATAGTCCATGGGCCAGGCCAGATATTGGTACCACCTGAGGTGGCAAAACCTTTTTGGTGTCATTTTGTTTGTCGGGCATAGATATGCTTGTCAAGCTATGATAGCATTTCCAAATGAGTAGCTTAGTCATAATAAATGAATTTTTAACCAATTTGGCCTCGTTGTTATATACCTATACTTCTGAATCGAAACTAACCGCTATACAAAGAAGAGCACTGTTTTCTGTATGTTCCATAGAGCTGTAAAATGCAGCTCTATGGTATGTTCACAGGTGTTCTGTTGTAAACGCGGTGAGCTTAGTCTTTATTCAAGGCAGCGAAGGGAATATCCAAAGGTTATGATGTCCACAGCGCTTAGTCTTTATTCTAGACGTCGAAGGGAATATCCAAAGCTTATGATACAGTGTATATCCTTTTGTCTAAAAACAACAACAACAACAAAAGCAATTCCTCGAGAATTTTACCGTATTTTTCAATTATTTATCATTTTCCGGTGAAAACGCTCCGGTGAAAACGCTAACACCACGTCAATGTCGCTTTATTTTCATCCAACAATAAAAGATCATGCAAAAACAATGTACCGGTACACTACAATACATTATAATGAATAATATTGTAAATAAACAAAGTGATTTTTGTTTAAAACTGATGTATTTGTTGAGAAGGTAGTATAAAAACCGTATAGATAATCCCTTTTATATGAGGAACTTTAGATATGATAACGGTACATCGGTCTAGATAAGGACTAAGCGAACCGCGTGACAGCTGTTGACATCATAACCCTTCGGATATTCCCTTCGCTGCCTTGAATAAAGACTAAGCGCATCGCTTTTACAACAGAACACCTGTGGACATACAGAAGACAGTGCTCTCCTTTGTATAGCGGTTAGTTTCGATTCAGAAGTATAGGGATATAAAAACGAGACCAATTGGTTAAAAAAATCATTTATTATGACTAAGCTACTCATTTGGAAATGCTATCATAGCTTGATAAGCATATCTATGCCCGACAAACAAACTGACACCAAAAAGATTTTGCCACCTCAGGTGGTACCAACAACCCATTTTTCGGGTCTTGGCCCATGGACTAATACACTTTCAATACAAAGACGTTATTCAGGCGTTCGATGTTCGATGTTTGGCTTGGCCTAACCCTGTTGGGGGCGCTGCATAGGCTTGACCCAATGAAGACGTTGCTTATATTTGTATGATATCATACATAATTATACAGGTCCTATACAAAAAAAAAGAAGATAATTAAGTAGCCAATCCGGCAAACATCTACGTATTGATCGGAATACATTATCTTTACCTTGTTTCTTAACTGTACCACCAGATGAAGAGGTTTCAACAGCTGCTTTGACTACAACATCCCCTGAAGGTATGTAAATATACTATGCTGGATCAGATCTTGTCCCCCTGCGCCGTTTAACGATTCTGTATGAAAATCACTGTCAAACGTTTATTGGAATTTTTAGTTATATGTTTGCTTTTTTTTTTCCAGTAGATTTACAGACTTACGAAGACGATAATGGGCGCCAGCCGTTCCAACTTTAGAATTTACTTTCACTATTAGGTCCTTCATGTCCTTGTTTTCCCCTTTAAATAATATGTTGTGTTTCAAAATGGTATTTGTAATCTTTTTTTTTTCTTTTTTAGTGTCTGAAATCTAATTTTCTTCCGTTTCTGTTTGTAACTGTAGATAAAACATGTATGTAATGTATGCATGTTTGCATTTCTAACCTGTGTGGATCCCTTTGAAAACCATGTATGGCTGACGAGGGTGTTCAATCCCATGAGTGGAGAATAAAGCTTGAATTGAATAAACTTGATGTTGATAGACGTCATTCCGACATTCTGTTATAGCCATGTCACTCAATTACTTTTTAATACAAAGACGTAATTCACGCGTTCGATGTTCGATGTTGGGCTTGGCCCAATGAAGACGTTACTCATAAAGATCCCAACGTACCAATTATACAAATTGTACATCCTGTAAGCCTACTCATTTAAAAAAAAAAAACAAGGAAATAACCTATCGGGTAAGCACCTTCGCATTGCTCGTGGATACAATATCTTTACCTTGTTTCTTAGCTGTACCACCAGATGAAGAGGTTTCAACAGCTGCTTTGACTTCAGCATCCTCTAAGGGTACGTAAATAAACTATATGGTTGAATCAGATCTTGTACCCCTGCGCCGTTTAATGATTTCGTATGAAAATCACTGTCTAAATTTATTTGGAATTTTTCGTTGTGCGTTTTTTCTTTTCAGTGGATCTACAGACTTGCCAAAACGTTAATGGGCACGGGCCGTTCCAAACTTTGGAATTCATATCTATACTATTGCATTTTCCCCTTTTCCCCTTTAGCAATTTGTTGTGTTCAAAACTGTGTTTGTAATCGTTTTCTTTGTGTCTGAAATTATTTTCTTCCGTTATGTTCGTAACTGTGAATAAATTATGTATGTACTGTATGCATGTGTGCATTTCTAATCTGCATGCCTGGATCCCTCTGAAAACCAGTCTTTGGTTGACGAGGTTGTTCCACCCCTTAAGTAGAAAATACAGCTTGAATTGAATAAACCTGATGTTGATAGGCGTCATTCTGACGTTCTCCAGCCATTTCGCTCAATTATAGGTTTTTCCCGGCCAATTTCGCACTTTTTTCTTAGCACAATTCCTAATTGCTGCATTCAATTTGGTACAATTTAGCCTAGATGACATGTTCGGTATTTCAATTTTATAATCTTTTCATTCAAATTCATTTTGGAGCATTCGAATTACCTTTAACATCATTCGAATCAGCACTTTTTCAGTTCAAATTCGTAAGGCAAGCACCATTTCGGAAATCGTTCATTCAATTTAGCATGAGATAGTCACGTGATCACGTATACGCTGCTCTCGTTTATTCGAATATATTCTAGGGCATCCAATTTCGCATTTACTGCAGTCAATTTAGCAGAAACGTTTATGCTTTTATTCCTTTTTTATTTTCATTCATCATAGGTATTGTTTGCAAGCATCATAACATTTCATATTTTCGTATTCATTCTTTATTTTGACATCTTTGCAACATTACTTTCAAAATATGTGTGTTTATAATGTTCGATAGCATTATTTCATCCACAGATACATTAATCTTAAGTTTCTTTTGACATTAATTAGTAGAGCAGATAAGCCGAAGAATTGTGCAAAATTTGACTAAAGCATGAAACTTTCACCATTGTTAGTACATGCTATAAGATTAATTTTAAGATCGGGAGGTAAGTCTGAATTGACCTCTGATGACCTCTAGAGGTCAATGACCTCAAAATCTAAGAAAATTGATATTTTGCGTCATTGGTTAATGATAAACACAGTAATGATGTACTAAAACTTAATTTTTGTCACAGTGAAATTGTCTTTATGTTCCACAGAGCCCTGACAGGTTTCTACCTGTGACCGCTGATGACCTCCAGAGGTCAATGACCTCAAAATGTCAGAAAATTTATATTTTGCATCATTGGTTAATGATAAAACACAGTAATGATGTACTAAAACTTAATTTTTGTCACAGTGAAATTGTCTTTATATTCCACAGAGCCATGACAGGTTTCTATCTTTGACCTCTGATGACCTCCAGAGGTCAATGACCTCAAAATGTCAGAAAATTGATATTTTAACGCGTCACTCATAACTGAAACACGATAATTATGTACTAAAAACTAATTTTTGTAAGAGGAATTGCCTCAATGTTCCACTGAGCCTTTCGAGTCAGATTTCTACCTTTGACCTCTGATGACCTCAGATGACCTATGATGAGGCCAATGACCTCAAAATGTCAGAACATTGATATTTGGTGCAATTGGTTGATGACAAACATGATTTAGATGTTATATTCATTTGTATTACAATTGAATTGTTTTCCTATTCCACAGAGCAAGAGAAATTACTCACGTGTCTCTACCTTTGACCTCTGAGGAAGGTGACAGGTCAATGACCTCAAAATATCAGAATATTGATATTCTATCGATAGTCAATGGTCAACTTTGTAATACCCGATGTACAATCATTTATGCTATAATAGAAGAATCTTGTCATTCCATGGAACATTGGTCATTAGCCTGTGCATTATATCCAACTTTGACCTCTCAGGACAATGAGAGGTCACTAAGGTCACATGTGTAGGCTTACCTGTATTGATGTTTGGCTTCATTGGTGTAATCGTAAATGCTTAATAATGTACAAATCACGCATTGACGTTTTGATCAAAGTATGTATGCATATTCCACAGAGCATTGGTTTATAGTAACAGGTCTCTGAAATGTGAGAGGTCAATTACTTCAGAAATAAAGCTTAAGTTTCTTGAGTGATGGCAGTGACCTCAAATATAACTGTTATGTTTGGGTTAGTTATGAAGACTAGCAAATATAGGCAAATATGGCCATTATCTCGACACTCGAGGAAAACAAGGCCCACGAGACTGATATACAGAGTGTTTAATCTATTCAGTGTAAGTCTCATAGATTTTTTCCCCCATTTGTTGGACTCAATATGGGACTGGTTTGCCTAAGTGTCAAGCTCATGGGCAATATTTGCATAGTTTCCAGCTGGTGGGCCTGTATTGGCCAGTGTAAAGCTGGTGGGTTGTTACAGTATGACTGCGATGAATGACTCATGGTCCTGGAGTATACAGTCCACAGCTGCGACATCATGGACCATCTTGAAAACTTCGACATACTGTGAGGCCCAACATTCATTCCACATGAAGCAATCCTGTGTATTGCAACTAGCTATTGCCATCCGAGACCTACCCAGGGAATAGATAAGCCTTCATGGCAAACCATGGAGAAAGCGGATTGTGCAAAATATTTTGGAGTTCCAATAGGAGGCTCAGCTGGAATCAAATCGCCACAGCAGCTTAAAAAGGTTATACTTCAACCAAAGACTCTCTCCAGACGAAGATACGAGTATCATAAAGTTCAGGTGTTTTGCTACTCCATGCCGCTCAGGACTGTCCTGGAATATGCATGCATCATCTGGGATCCATTCACCCAGGTGAAACATCATGAAGTTTGGAATGATCCAGAGAAGATACGCACTCTTTAGCTGCAATGACCATCATATGCAAAACAAGCAGTGTTACAGCCACACTTGAAAAACAAAACAAAACAAAACAAAACAAAACTACAATGGCAATCCCTGTAAGAACGTACAGCACAGGCAAATTCAGCGATGATGTTCTGCATCAAGAACCCCACAATATCCACTCCGCAGGAAGTTGTGGCTCTATTGCTGCATTCTTCAAAAAGGGCAAATGACCAAAAATGTCAGGCATCATTTGCAAGAACACAAAGTAGGCCTACTCCGAAAAAAGGTGGCGGCTACTCTCGGCCACTGTCTCTTGTATCTCTTTGAAACACTTCAGGAGATAGATACTCAATATTCAGCTCTGTTATTAAAGATACATATGTCTCTCTTTTTGTTTTTGCATTTGTTTGTTGTTTTTTGCTTCATATAGCTCTTTGGATACCTTCTTTAACCAATTAAGAAAAGGCTGCATGGCAGAATATCACAAGATTACACAGTATAATGAAGAAGAAGAAGAAGAAGAAGAAGAAGAAGAAGAAGAAGAAGGAGAAAAGGAAACGAGATCTGCTGTCAATGATGCAGAGCCAATACCAATCAGTTCCATGGCAGATCTTAGTCGGCACTGCAAAGGTTTGGATGTCTCTCTCTGTTGACAAAGGATATTCTAAAGCTCGAAGTAAGTCCATGGGGTGGTTTACATTGTCTGGGCATATAGGGTTGGGTTGGGTATATGAGGATATGATGCTTTGTTATAACAATTAGGTCTGAGATATTTGTTTTTTATGTTTGTTTTGACCATCCCGCATGGATCTCCAATGAAAAGGAATGATAATGTGTTAGACCCAGCCGCCACCGTGTTTTTTCAATAGATTTTGATATTACAGTGTAGTTGAGAAAATAGTAACCGCTCATTGTCCTAGATGGAAGTCAAAATTGAACTGTGTGTGGAATACTCTGCATACAATTTTGGACACACACACACACACACACACACACACACACACACAAAATGCATTTTTTTAAATATAATTATTATTTCATAAGCAGCTGGCCATTACAAACCAATGAGACCAGACATCAATATTCTTACATTTTGATGCATATCTTTCAATATCCTCCAGAGGTCAGAGGATCATCGCTAATGTTCATGTGAAATGAGTACACGCGTTTTGAATTGCTCACTTTTATTGCTGTAGAAATACACAATATGTGCATCATGTCAATCATTAGATATTGTATCAGTTTCATTTTCAGTCTTGGATTATTTTTTCTATGTACAAATAAAATCTTGGCAAAGTAAACAACTTTCACATCAAAATATAAACGAGAATACTAAAAAAGAAATAGATGTAATAACGTGCAAGGCAAATACCAGGCCTACATCATCTTAAGGTATACAGGTGAAGGAAATCACCTTATTGATAAACAATTTACTTGACTGGGATAGCGACCACTGAACAATATTGTTTCTTAAAACTCTCTCTTCTTTTCAACAAGTGGAATAAAACACATGCACATACCGGGGCATCAGTTTGGAGGAGGGGTGGGGTGGTGGCAGGGATAGTTGACCCCCACCCCATTAAATTATGAGATAATGATCTATGTTTTGTTGTTGTTAGTTTTTGTTGTTGTTTTTTGCTTTTTGCTTTTTAGACAGAAAACTGCCCAAGTTTTTCACTTTAAGTGTGCATCGGATTGTTAAAATTTAATTCTGAAATGCAAAATCTCCCTTCTGTGAGAGGGGATATCTCCTTTCGATAGACTCCTTCCCCCTGCTTGGTTCCTTCCACAGATATAACATACTTTGGGGAATGATAATTTCCCTTATTCTATGAAAAATGTTTTTAAGAGATATTTTTATTTGAATTCCAAAGATGAAAAGGCTTCCCTATATATGCACGATTGTTCATTTTGGAGGGCAAGAGGCATTTGCCCCGCCTCCCGAGAAAATATGGGAGGGGGAATGGTGGGGACATAAAACTTTGCCTCCAAGTATTTCCTGAGATGGAGGTTTTTTTTCTTCACTTTTTTTGACAGAAAATGAATTGTCACTGAACATTTCAGCTATAGTATGCACCAGATTAAAAGGCAGAATCTCCTTTGCATTTATACCCCCTCCCCCACACTATCTTTCGTCATGTCCCCTTCCATATACGCTCAGTGCTTTTGTCCCATTTTTGTTCTATATCATCACAAAGTATGAACTAGATCTTTAATTTCAGTTCCGACATATCAAAGAAAATCCCTCTTGTTGGAGGGGGTAGTGTATCTTTCAATTAACAATCCCTCCTCGGTTTCTACCCTTAGATTTGGTACACTCCTTTTACTGATAATTTCCCAAATATTCCATCATAAATGAGTATACTAATTTTTTTTTTTTACATTTCTATTCTTACTGCAAAGGCTCCCTCGCATGGGAAGGATTGGGGGACAGCCCCTTTCATACCCTCCTCTCGCTGTATCAACCTCTCCTCCATGCATTGATTATGGCTACACATTTGGGTATGGACTTTTTTTTTCAAAATGGTAGTTCAACACCAAGAGTGGCACGAGATCATTGAATTGCAAACAAAAGAATGCAAAAGCTCCATAATGTGGGAGGGGGATACCTCCACCCACATCCTTCTGTCGATTGGTCTCCCTCCATAGATGGCTGATTTACTACACCTTTTTGATACAAATTTCGAGGTATTCCTTCAAAAGTGCCTGTGTGCCAGGTCGTTGAATCTCATTTCTCAAAATACAAGAGCTCTCTCGAATGGGAGTGGAATACCCTACCCTCGCCAACGCTGCGCTTGCTGGGTTCCCATCCATATAGACTTGGTACACCTTGGTGATCCATAATTTTCTAAATATTCCCCAAAACGTATGCATCAGATTCTTTAAAAAAAAAAAAAAAAAAAAAACTTCGTCTTTGGGAGGAGGGTAGGTGAGATGCGCCCACACCCCATCAACTTCCGTATAAGTGATGACGCACACATTAAACAAGAGCTACACTGAATCACTGATTTCAGGTCTAAACCTGCAAAAATCCAATCCCCCACCCACATCCTCCCCTCCCCCTCCGCTTCATTCCTTTGCACCATGAACTTATGCTTTTACATATTTTCCAAGTCCCCCCCCCCCACGTGAAAACAGATCGACACCCCTTGCTCTGTGCACATACCTGACTTAGATAATTACCTGAAAAGTTCTGCGGAATGAGTAGCCACTTTTTTGGTAACAGAAATGCATGGTTTGTAAAGCCCTACATTATAAACAATTATTAACTATTAACTATCGCAATATCAATATTAACATCCTCACATTTCATTCGAGGTATTTGACCTTGTGTGATTTTCATAGGTGAACGGTAATGGCTCGTTAATAAGCAGGGCCTACGAGTGCTCTCTAGAACATCATCATGTTTACCATTGATGATGCCAAACTATTCTCATATTTTGAGGTCATTGACCTCTCGAGATCATCAGAGGTCAAAGGCAGAAACTTGTCAGTGTGCCTTGGAATATGAAGACGATGTCATTGTACACAGATATGCTTGTTTTGTACATCTTTACCATGTTTGACACCAATGATGTCATACTTCAGTATTCTGATATTCTGAGGTCATTGACCTCTCAAGGTCATCAGAGGTCAAAGGTAGAAACCTGTCAATGCTCTGTGGAATCAGAAAATGGTTTCCCTGAAGTATAGATGCATGTTTAGTGAATCATAACCACATATATCATTCACAAATGTCTAAAAACATCGATATTTTGATATTTAAAGTTCATTGACCTCTGGAGGTCATCAGAGGTCAAAGGTAAAAACCTGTCAGTGCTCTGTTGAATCTGGAAATGATTTCTCTGTGGTATAAATGCATGTTTAGTGCAACATAACCACATATATCATTCGCAAATGTCTAAAAACATCGATTTTCTGATATCTAAAGTACATTGACCTCTGGAGGTCATCAGAGGTCAAATCAGACTTACCTCCCGATCTTAAAATAAATCTTATGGTATGTACTAACACTGGTGAAAGTTTCATGCTTTAGTCAAATTTTGCACAATTCACGTGATTTTGAGGGCTTATCTGCTCTACTAAATTGGGAGAAGGAGGTTTCAAGTTATATCGTGATTATTTCTTTCGTCTGCATGTTTCATTATTTTCGTTAATCATCATCAGGAATAAAGTTCTTGGATCAGCTCTACCCATCAATTTATCAAGGTTATTACCCTCAAATGCTTCTATGATTCTTTCCCTGTCTTCTTAAGAGATACGCCTGTATCTAACTCGTGCTGCCATGACTGGACATAAGAAAGTGAAGTGAATCTATGGTACTGGTGCATGTATAGTTCTAATAACATGTATGAAAGAAGAGGGGCGTTGCAGAACAACAAACTTGAGATATTTAGGGTCAAAGATACCTTTACTATATACTTAACAGTGTGTGGATGAAACACAAATTCACATATAAGTTCGTATAAATCACGGTTCTCACGTTTTCAAAATAGGAATAACATTTTATGCCAATTTGAATGAACATGTTTGGAATTTGACTGCCCATACGCGAAATTGAATGACTGAAATACCATTTTCCGCCAGTGCTGGCGAATTTGAATGACTGAAGAGCACGTGCTAATTTGAATGCCCGTTTTACGAATTCGAAAGGTATATGTGCGGATTTCATTGATCGAAATGGTAAATTGAACGAACAAGTTGCAAGTTTGAATGACAGAATTTGCAGTAAAGAGGATTTTCGCTAAATTGAATGAACCCTTTATCAAATGGACTGACAAAAGTGCGAAATTGGCCGGGAAAACCTACATATGCTTTTTAATACGCAGACGTTACTCAGGCGTTCGACATTCCGTGACATTGGCCCAGTGAAGGTGTTACTCATATTTATAAACTGGCGTTTCTCTGATGTATTCAGACGTCACTCATACTGTTTGTGGTACAGATATGAATTTCCGCTGTATGACACCGTCTGAGATAAATCGGCAGTGTGGGACAGGACATTGCAAGAGCTGAACTGCATTTTCATTAATTCTTATCATATACACTACCCATAATGACAGTATTCATGCTAGTTATGAAGACAATAAAGGACACTTAAACTTTTGATCTTTGTTTATAGGATACTACTCTCTAAGATTCAATGTCAAGGGCAATCTGGATAATTTTCAGTTTTTCCTTTAAAAGTGAAATGTTTATGCTGTCATCTACCTAAAATTATGCCTCATACACCTGAAAAGCGTTTATCAGACTTAATTTTAGTAAGTTATGCATCATTAATCAACCTTGCAATGATTCGAAAATTCAAATGAGCTTTATATTTTTTGTCATCATAAGCAAAGTTCCACTTTTTTTCTTGCTTCTCGATCAAAACGTTTTACTTTGCTGGTTCATTTTTGGAATGACTGTGTGCAGTGTGTGACTGAATTTCTTCTACACTTTAAAAATTCTTTTACAAAATGAGAATATGATTTCAAAGTCACGCATATTCTCTCATCCCATTTTTACGTCCTTGAAGTCTGTACTCACTCAATGTGCAAAAACGGAGGTGAATGCAGAGAAACGTCCGACGGCTTCAAATGTCATTGCACCAGCACGTATTTCGGACCCACATGCTGTGAGTATTGAATTTACGTGTACTTTACAAATCACGACAAAGTTCTCTCTGAGGGTACTGCCAAGAGATAATTCTTCCCTTCGAAGCGAGGGTGGGGGATACCTTTTACCTCTGACCATCATTGGTCCGCAATCCCCCTTTGATACTTTTTTGCCGATAAACTAAGTTTTATAGATACATGGAAATGGTCAATTGCATAATACGGGAACTAATGCTTATGTCATCGTGGAAGTCCGTAAGTTTAGTCAACGCTACTTTTCACTACATGGGATTTGCTCATTAATGTAAAGTACTCACATTTACATTGAATTTCCTTATATGTGTTTCAGAATAAATATATATATATATATATATATATATATATATATATATATAGAGAGAGAGAGAGAGAGAGAGGATATATATATATATATAAAAATATATATATATAGAATATATATATATATATATATATATATATATGTGTGTGTGTGTGTGTGTGTGTGTGTATGTGGTGTGTGT
The DNA here is from genome assembly GCF_040938485.1 of Diadema antillarum. Classification (NCBI taxonomy): domain Eukaryota; kingdom Metazoa; phylum Echinodermata; class Echinoidea; order Diadematoida; family Diadematidae; genus Diadema; species Diadema antillarum. Next base: position 813,128 of record NW_027271524.1, on the reverse strand, counting down.
GTGTGTGTGTGTGTGTGTGTTATATCGGCGTAAGGCAGTATAGTGTATAGTATTCCACTGGAGACGTAGCTTCTTCTTCCTATTTCCAATATTTTGTATTCGAATAATAGGCTCCACCACCAGGAAGTGTAAAAGTTGGCACAACATTTCTTGTATCTCTCTCTCTCTCTCTCTCTCTCTCTCTCTCTCTCTATATATATATATATATATATATATATATATATATACATAATTTATATATGAATATATATATATATATAGATATATAGATAGATATATTGTGTGTCTGTGTGTGTATGGCATTCAAAGCAAAATGCAAAGTAAATCTGGTAAAACTTCGTTTAATGACGTGTTCGGTGTAAGTGGGCAGCCACGGAAAATCTATAGAAATGACCTTTTTTATTGAGAAAGCTATGAGTGATATGGGCTATATACAGTTTTATAATAATTGTCGGAATACTGGGAGCAATAGGTGACCTCTGTCTCCTATCTTCCGAGCCTATGAATTATCTGAGATCTTTAAATTAATATCAAAACAGTTTTATACAAATTGTCGGAATACTGGGAGCCAGCAATAGGTGACCTCTGTCTCCTCTCTTCCGTGCCTTATGAATTATCTGAGATCTTTAAATTGATATTAAAACAGCCTAAGAAAATTTGTTGTTGTTGTTGTCAGCCTGTGATGTCCTCCATACCCTAAATATGGAAAACACACGCCCGTACATTTTTCCTGGATGGGAAATAAAAGATAACATGACGACACTGGACTTCGAAGTCAGCGCCAATAACGATGTGCACATTGGACTCAGTGGGATCAACGATGAACAGCAGAATATGTATGAAATAGGTATTATAAAATGGCTTTGTAATCTCTGCAATGTGATTGGTCAATTTTCATGCATTGATTTTTACTGATCCACACTAAGCCATGCGTCCGGTAAAATCCGAACGCATGGCTCAAGTCTTCTATAGTGTTGTAGGTGTACCGGACGCATGATGTGGAAAATGGTTGTATTTCATAAATTTACGGGCCCATTGTATAACACAAATGATGCACAGGCCCATTCGTGGATCAGTGAGAATTGGATGCTCTCGTTTAACTTTGACGCGTTTTCCCAACCACACAGTATACTCCTTTATCTGTTGAAGATGGATATATATATATATTTTTTGGTGATGTGTTGTGTGGCTCGGAGTGGGTTATTTGTGTATGTGTTTTCTTTTCTTCCCCTTTCTTTTTCTGAAAAATTTAGCACCCTTTCTGTATACAAAATGTACATGTATTTTCATTTCCGTCTTTTTTTTTGTACTCAAGATTTATATGGTAATTTGTAGTATTAAAATCGTATTAATTGTGTACGGTATACAGTATGTTTGAATGTGATGGGTTTTTTTTTTATCTAATATGGTTCTGATATTATTCTGTTTATATTAATGTGTAATTTTTGTATATCTGTGTAATTTGACTTTTAGTCGCCCACTCAGATTTTTTGAATAAAGACCTTGTAATCAATCAATCAACAGTCTAAAACCCACTCGCTGCACTCGTGGGTTCAAACAGTTCCAAAGTTAAGCACTGGCGCATCCAATTCTCAACGATCCACTCTGTCGTGTGCATCATTAGTACATGTTTGTATTGCACACACACATACACTCAAACTCAACCGCACATGCGCACATAGCGTCTCACTTGATTGCCTTTTATATCACTGTCTAGCTCTTCTCTATACCTCACTAAAAGCAACACAGCACACACACACACACACACACACACACAAACACACACACAAGTCCATTGATATACAATGTATAAGGGAGTCAATAAATCAATAGAATACGAACTGATGTGGACATGGGTACTCTCCCACCTGTCGTGCTGGCTAGGATTTTTTGTTTGTTTGTTTGCTTGGTTGTTTCCAAATTGATTTGTGCCATATACTCATTATCATTTCATTTCTCTGTTCTGGCAAACATTTCCACACTACCGACTAATTCTGAGGAAAAATCACATAATTATGTTACGTTAATTATGTACTTGAAAGTCTTTCAAGAACATATTATTATAGAGAAAAGCGATGAGTTATACGCCTTCACATTCAAGTTCAAGTTCAAGTTCATTTATTTTCATTTCCAACAAACAAAATAATTGGAAGTACAATGAAACATTCGTATAAACAGATGTCAGAAAATCAGTACCACAATGCGATCAACAGAAATAACATTGTAACACAGATACAGGTAAATTTCCAACATAGATACAAAAAATAACTCGTGTCGCTGTGGTAAATGCATACACAATATTGCTGGGAATGGAGGGGACTGCTAAAAAGCAGAGCTTGTAGAGTGCAGTCCCCTCGTATAAAAAAAAAAAAAACACACACACACACACATAGTAACAAAAACAACAAAACAACAATTTCCCTAAGCGGAAAAAAGAAAAAAAGACAGACAAATACACACATACATGCACACATACCAATGCACATTGACAGACACAAGGCGGCTCTCTTGTAAGGAAAGATAGATGAGAGGATAGAGATATAGTGAGGAAGGTAGTAAGTCCCGAAGTGGGCAAGGGGGGGGGGGGGGCAGAGAGAGAGAGAGAAGGAAACGATGGGTCATAACCAGGGCACTAGAGGCACAGAAGTACGGGCTCACTGATAAACAAAGTGTGTATAGTGACATTACCGAGCAACAACAGTTTTGGAAATCACAAATATACATATATATATATATATATATATATAGACAGAAGATATGAGCACTCTTCATAGAAGGATAGAATCACCAAGTGTATATATATATATATATATATATATATATATATAGAATGAATCATTATGCTGCATACGACATTTTTAAATATTTCTTTAACTTTAAAGAAAATGTATGAAAACTTAAAGCTTCTTTGATGTTATTATCAAGAGAATTCCAGAATTTTGGTCCAGAAAAGGAGAATAAGGATTTAGCAAAAACCGTCCTAGTCAAAGGCAAATGATATTCATGGGATTGACGGGTTGGATATGCATGAACAGTTTCATTCTTTAAAAACATGGAATCAAACACCAGGGGGAGAGAATTGTTGGTGAGTTTGTACATGAATTGTCCTAATTGCAAACGATAAAGATCATAAATTTTCAGAATATTATTCTCGTGAAATAAATTATTAGTATGACTTCTCCACGATTCGTGACAAATGATACGAAGAGCTTTTTTTCTGTAATAATAATATTCTTTCTGTATAAGTAGAAAAAGTGTTTCCCCATGCGAGTATCCCGTAGTTTAAATAAGGTAGTATCAAAGTAGAATATAACATAAAAAGTACATTTTTGGGAAGATAAAATTTGACTTTGATTATAATACCTATATTCCTTGAAATAACACGACATACAGAATCAATATGCAAACCCCAGGTAAGTTTATTGTCCAGGATCAAACCTAAAAAATTGATGGAAGAGACTTCTTCTATGACCGTGTCTTCCAGAAGAACATTTCTCGGTAAATTTTCCAGCGAATTACTGAACAACATACATTTAGTTTTTTGCAAATTTATTGACAGTTTGTTCGCTCTTATCCAATAAAGTAACTTCATTAATTCACTATTTAAAGTATCAATTAATCGATCGGGATCAGAATCAGATAAAAACACATTAGTATCATCTGCAAATAATAAGAAAGAGAGGATGTTTGAAGAATTTAACATATCATTGACATAAAGAGTAAATAAAAGGGGACCTAGTAAACTTCCCTGAGGAACACCACAGTCAACATTTTGCGTAGTCGATGCGTGACCGTTGATAAATACAAATTGTTTTCGATTAGTAAGGTAACTCGTGAACCACTCCAAGGTCTTTCCCCTGATACCATAATGTGATAATTTGTGAAGCAGTATGTTGTGGTCTATGGTATCAAAGGCCTTGGAGAGGTCCAGGAAGACTCCAATAGTATGATGAAATGTATCTATCGCTTTTGAAACCCTGTCAAGGAAAGTAAGGATTGCATGAGATGTGCAATGCTTTTGCCGAAATCCGAACTGATAATCAGAAATTATTTTATGAGTGTCCAAGAACTTCAAGAGTCTGGTGTAAACAACCCTTTCTAACAGGAATTACTTTCGAGACTTTCATAGCCTCAGGGACAACACCGTTACTTATAGACAAATTAAATACATGTACAAGTGGATCAACGATATAGTCAATAATATTTTTTAAAAGGACATTATCAATGCCGTCATAACCAGAGCTTTTTTTATTTTTTAAATTCTGAACTATATCTAATAATTCATTTCTGTGCAAAGGCATGAAAAACAATGAGCTAGGATTCGGGCCTTCTAAATAATCTTGAAAATTCAGATGAGTATGTGGAATATTTTGGGCAAGATTACTTCCTATTTGTGAAAAATACTGATTAAAAATATCAACTATTGAAGAAACATCATCAACAAATAAATCACCATATTTGATTGATGTAATACGCGGTTTGTCCTTATTTTTGTTGATAGCCATATTGATAACTTTCCAAGTATTTTGAATATCATGTTTAAACAAACTTATCTGATTAGTAAAATATTTCCGTTTCTCATAACGTAATATTTGTGTGAGGACGTTTTTATATGAAGTGTATCTATCATGAGATTGCTGGGTACGTTTAATTTTGTTAGCATAATACAAATTATTCTTTCGATTGATTGATCGCAGTAAAGACTTAGATATCCATGGAAGTCTAGGGGATCTCTTATAATTTCTAGATTTCTTTTTAACAACAGGAACATTCTTATCCATAAGCGATATTAAAGTACTCATGAACGAATTATAAGCCTCATTTGTATCTTCGGTATTATATACAGAAGACCAATCCACATTACCGAGGTCGTTTTGCAATCTCTCTATATTTCCAGGTGTAACTTTCCGGAAAGTTGACACCGGGTCTTTCATGGTAATGTCTTTCTGAAGGGGTATGTGAGTGAAAATAGGGTAATGGTCTGATAAATCTGAAAGAACAATACCAGAGACCGGTAAGGGGTTAATGTTACAAAATATATTATCAATAAGAGTTGCCGAGTGATTGGTTACTCGAGTTGGTTTGGTTATAAGGGGTAAAAAAGATGTGGACATCATGATATCAAGAAAAGATTGAGCAGTATTCATTGCTTGGAACTTAGATAAATCTATATTGAAATCTCCCATAATATAACAGTCTTTATTATGAAATACTGAATTATGGAATAAAATTTGCAAATAATCCAAAAAGTCTTGGGTGTTAGAATTAGGAGGTCTATACATCATGAATACAAGTATGTTTTTGGCATGGGCGACCTTGATTTCAACACATAATGACTCGATGACTCCGTTCATGCACATTAAATCTTTGTGCATAACATAATCAAGGTTTTGTTTGATGTATAAACCGACACCTCCGCCCATTCTATCGCGTCTACTATTTTCTATGAAATCATAGCCTGGAAGAGAATATGCGGAAGCAGAATCCTGAGTAATCCATGTTTCACTAAGACCTATTATAGAAAAAGATATATCATGAGTATTGTCCAGAAAACAACAAAAATTATCAAAATTCTTATTCAAACTCCTAATGTTCAAATGCAATATGAGAAACAATCAGTAAGTCCGGTTAAGGATTTGAACTGATTCATAGTATAATACTTTGAACTTACATATTGTTCATGATTATCCTCATTAAATTCTACATCTGTTTCAAAAAAATCGAAGTCATAAACAGCAGGATACTCATCATTGGATTCATTAATTGTATATGACACAGGGTCTTGATGAAACATATCAAAAAATTCGTCGTCATTTAGTAAACTGAAAGCGAAGTTTTCAATTCGCATCATCTAAAATATATAAGATGAATGACAAGACCGAACTCGAGTTTCAGCGAGAACCATGCAGAGTGCGTTCGAGGGCACGAGGCGATGACCCAAAGAACAGAAGAGAAGGGATAACGGAAGAATGCGAGCATCGCTGCGGAAAGAATGAAGTCGGAATGGTAGAAGGGAGAGAGGGTAGTAGGAGAAGAATACAAGGTGAAAGGGTTACAAGAGAGCATATTACCGACAATAAACAAGGACAGCACAAAGACAAGAAAATAATACAGCCTATTATACATAATTCTATAGCTCTTATTCATGAGTAGTGAACAACATGCAAGAAAGAGAGCCCTTCCCACCCCATCAAAGTTTGCCGAACCCAAACTATAAATTTCAATGAAAATCAAATTATTTGTCAACTCTGAATCAAAACCAGAATTTTCCTAACAAAGGAGAAGGAACGAAGATTAAACCAATCCTCGAAAAAATAAACAAACACAGAAAATACATCATCTTAACATTTCATTTCAACCAAATTATCCATATAATTTATCATTATACCTATAGTTCATCACAGAATCAGATTGACGCTATCCACCAGGTGGAGAGCCTGAAATTAGAATCGAAGCTAAATGACACCTCATGACCCACCCATTTTTACGTAAATACATAAAAAACTCTGTGTATACTTATGTCATTACTTATTTTTCTTAAACCGACAACATCACGCCACCAAGCTGAGGGATGACACGGGAGTTAGAAATTGCAGAAGAGGAAAAAGAAAAGGAGAAGAGAGAAACGAATGACACAGCAGCCCTAGTGACAGAAAGTGACGCCATTAACCACGGACATGACATGATATGAGACAGGGTCTGCAGTCTGGTTACCCTATTTACAAAAGAAAAACGGAGAATAAAGCCAAATTCATGGCGTGTCATGGCATCTAATATAAAAGAATTAGAGTCAATGCAATTCAAATTCAATTTGTAGAGAGAAGAGAGGGAAAATAAGTACCACCCGGAATAAAGACATGACACCATTCCAATTGAACACGTAATTACATAACGCAGTACTGCTTCTGTTCATTCTCCAAGATTGGTATTACAATATACGTGCCATAGTTGTGCACTAAATTTACAGTTCGATGAACTGATAGCCAATGTCACGCCACCTATTCAGAGGGTAGCAAAGAAAAAATCCTATCTCATGTCACAAGACTGGTAATTGTTACGCGGTGTAACACGGTGCGAAAGATTGTCAGCTATTTCTTCATGAAAAGCAGAGAGGTGGAACGATAGAAAGAAAGTACGAACATAGCACGCTATATATTGTGAGTATCGTCTTAAAAAGGGCAACGAAAACAAACAGAGGTATTTGGGTTATTATGCATGACACATAGCTGGGCGAGAAAATAACATAAAAGTGCTAATGCTATTGACCCATAGGATAAAAGAACTGCAGATCATCTGTCAAATATACGACGTGTTTTCAAATTGAATCGGCACATTCAACAGTAAGAACATAGCACGCTAATTGTGAGTATCATCTTGAAAAAAGGCAACGAAATTAACAAGCACGGAGGTATTTGGGTTGTTATGCATGACACATCGCTAAGCAAGAGAAGAAAATAAAGGTCCTACTGCTATTGACCCATAAGATAAAAGAACTGCAGATCATCTGTCAAATGTACGACATGCTTTCATATAGTATTGGCACATTCTAACAATACGAACATAGCACGCTACATTGTGAGTATCGTCTTGAAAAAGGGCAACGAAATGAACAAACATAGAGGTATTTGGGTTACTATGCATGACACATTGCTGAGCAAGAGAAGAAAATAAAGGCCCTACTGCTATTGACCCATAGATAAAAGAACTGCAGATCATCTGTCTTATATACGACGTTCTTTTGCGTAGAATTGGCACATTCTAACAACAAATAGTGGATATGCAAATCAGATACGTTGTGCTGGGAGTTAAGATATCACCTAGCAACAAACAAAGCAGAACAGAATCAGTCAGAGCGATAACCCCGCTCCATCATAACTCTGGATTACATAACGTTTTAAATAAGTCAAACCTATTGAGTTGTATACATCCTCACCCCAAATGAGGATGCATGTGATCACCTGTTGTGTTTGTACAAATTAGACTGGTTGCAATGAAAAGAAGAGAGGAAGCGTGAAAAAAGAAAACAATGAAAGGCGAACAAGCAGAGGAAAGACCCAAGTAATAAACAGGTGCAGGAGCATGCTTCATCACGTACCTCATTATATACATCGTGTGGAAAAGTGACACATTGCTTCACACGTAATAAAAACCATTCAAATCCAAATTGCAGAAGTTTGTATGTATATAAAAGATAAACTCCGTGATTTCCTGGTCAACAACAAGGGTATAAGAGTTTGATTGCGCGTACGTTCGTGTAAGAATTGAGAATCGCAAAGGTAAAGGAGTTGAGTGCAAGAGCACGGGGTCAATCGACTCCATCCAATGCGGAGGACGAAACAATTTAAAACCCCATCAAAAGAAATGAAACAAAATAAAGCAAAACAAACCATGCAGTGATGTCAAGCGCCGCGTACTTATCACTGTCAATTCATTCCTGACCAGACTTTTTAAACCTAAGTAAGTTTCAGTAAACTATCTGAAGTAATCAACAATTAATCAACGTTTATGCCGATTAAATTTGTCGCAAAAAAAGAGAGAAGGAAAGGAAAGTAAAAAAAACCCCAAAGTATTAAACAGTGATGCTCTATTCGGGATCATGCACTTGAATTACTTACTCATTGTCAGGATTATCAGCACCAACTACAACACATAACATTTAACTGAGTTGTGGTATTCATCCAGATTCAGGGCCAATTGCGTAGAAAACGCAATCAAACAAAAAATTAGACATGACGTTATTATGTCCTACAGGAGAACAAAATTAAGGTTTGTCCCAACCGAGAGGACAAAAACGGGAGGACAAAAACAAAGCTTGTCCAGATTATGCGTACGATACCAATTTCATTACTGCATAGATTGATTATTCAACCTAATGATTTTCTTTCAAACGAGTATGATTCATTTGAGGGAAAACACTCCGAGGTTTTGGAGACCTGGCAATTTGATACCAACTTTTCCTCCGTCAGAGTAATATAAAATATGCAAATTTCGCAGACCTTTTGTTAGGATACACACAAACACACACACAAAAAAGATCATTAGATAATCAACCAGTGGTCATTATACGTCACATTCACATTTCCGTCGAACCTTGATTTCACTTTTAATCATGCGTTTGAATAATATAGAGCTTAATGCCAGTTGTTGAAATCAAAATTCTATATTACCACTTTATAATTATATGCAGCCATCATGCGTTTGAATAATACAAAACTTAATGCCAGTTGTTGAAATCAAAATTCTATATCACCACTTTATAATTGTATGCAACCATCAGAAATCAAATTGTTCAAAAAAAAAATGGCACACTGCAAAAGCATGACATTCCTTTAGGATTTGTATGAAGTGATATGTGTCGTACAGTACTCATTTCGTGTATTAATTCTGCGTAGCAATTTTACATTCAGACAGATATGGTTCCTTTGAAAAAAAAAAACAAAACTTGCCAAGGTTATGGAGACCTGGCATTATGATATCGTATAATCTTATCATCCGTCAAAGTTATACCAGACAGTTGAATTTGGTGGACCTTTCATCAAAGAAATAAAACGTTTGACAATCTGTCAGGGGTCATTATACGTCACATTTACATTCCCGGCGAAACTTCCTTTCATTATAATCCTGTCGGTTTAAATGATACCAGACTTTCAATACCAGTTAACCAAATTAAAATTCAGTGTTACCATTTATAGCTTTGTACCAAATTATTCAAAGCTATTGACACATACTCACACACACACACAAAAAGTGGTGCCCTGCAAAGCATGGCATTTTCTATACAGGGTTTGTCTGAATTGATATATGCCATGCAGTGCTCATTTCATGTAACATCTGTTATACCTAACCATTCTACATTCACACACATAGGGTTCATATAAAGAAAAAAAAACACATACACTTTATGCAGCTATCAAAAATCAAATTGTTCAGAGTTTTGACACAAAAGAAAAAAAAAGCAGGAAGACAGTGTACTGCAAACACATATCACCGTCTTACTAGGGTTTATATAAAGTGAAATGCACGTACAGGGCTTATTTCAATTCCGTGAAATTATTCTACCTATGAAATTCTACATTAAAACAATTACAGATTATTCGAGAAAGATACATGCTGAGGTTTTGTAGATCTGGCAATAATATATCATCTTATCATCCGTTAGAATTATATAAAACAAATAAATTTTGCGGATCTTTATTTAAAACAAAAGTCATTTAACGGTCTGTAAAAATTCATTATGCATCATATTCACATTTACATTGAGCCTTAATTTCTTTTTCTACTTGCAATGCCAGTTATTAGAAGAAAAAATGGTGCACTACAAAAACATAGCATTACCTTATGATTTGTATAAAGTGACATACATGATTATGCAATACTCATATCTTTTCCTTGTGATTTGATTATTACAAAGGATATGCTGTAGTTCCATTATGCCACGAAACATAAATTATCACTCCGATATACGCAAAATAAGCTTTCCGCTGTAGCTGAAAATATGTATACGTGCACAAAATCGAAGACTAGGTTCTTTCTACCAACTTAACAGCTTAACATGGCTTGAAACACAGGAGGCCAGTGTACTTGTTACGCACCTTATTTCTCATGTTCCTTCAAAGTGAATATTGTTCACTCAAAAACTACTCGCTCCTATCCTTTCTCCAACGGGCTCAATAGACTTACATTAGGTGCAGGCTACTTGGATCTCGGGGTTGCATCTCTTCCATTGGCGTCATCCCGGTCTGGGAGATTTTCCACGAACTTTGACTGCTCCGCGATAGGTACCCACACCTTGTCCACGAAAAGCTTACTCGGTTCGCTGTAGGAGAAGTACGCCATTTTGCCTTCCTTCCGTGCCGCAATCAGCGCTGGCATCTGAGCGCGCCGAGACATACGGATCCGATGTGGAAGATCCTGTGTAATGTACATGCTGGTGCCTTTCAAATTTTTAGCATTTTTGAGGATTTTTTCCTTGTCCGGGTAGCGCACATAGCGAGCCTTGATGGGTCGAGGCTTGTTCTTGGAAGGCACTCTGTGAATGCGTTGATATTCAATTCCATCCACTTCGTTCGCAGACATTTTGAGGGAGTTAATGAGAAACTCATGCATTACTTGTTGGGTGTCCTCCTCCCCTTGCGCGCCTTTCTCCGGGATGCCAAGAAAGACGAGATTCTCCCGCGCCACATAGGTAGAAAGTCTGTCTATCTCTTCCTGAAGGCTTGTTTCCTTTTCTCTCAGTTTCGCCTCCAACGTTTTTACTTTTGTTTTCAGCTCTTCTGTTTCTTTCCCCTGGAACGTGATGGCTTCTTTAAGCTCAGTAAACTTTAAGTCCATTCGCTTCACTTGTTTTTCCAATTTCAGTTCCAGGACTTCGAAACGTTCCTCAATTTTTTCTAGCTGCCTGTCCATCAGCTGCCGGATGCTAGGTAGCAGGCTCGCGTCCGGGCTCGGCGGCGTTCCAGTATCTGGTCGTTGTCGCTTCGCTGCCCCTTTCCCGCTAATTCTTGGGTTACTCATGCTTGTAGAATACTTGGGTTGCGGGGTATCGGGAGAGAGCTCCAAAAATGCGTGTTCACTCGACGAGCATCAAGCGTTATTCGAATCTATATTCGATAAAATGTATCATGCTCTCTCCCTCTCAATATTATGATAATCATTACATAAATACATTATTTCACCAATATGTAACATGATGCTAATCAGATGATTCTGTTATTCGCATTCAGAGATCCATTCAATTTGCATATTTATCCTCTCATTCAGGACACCGTTGTGTCGACAATACTCTCCATTTTGCAATTTCTTTCATTATTAAAGAAGATGCGTAAATTCAGGAAGACAAGAAGAGAACGAATATTCCAATGTACATAGAACAGAGATTTTCTATTTGTGTGTGTGTGTGTGTGTGTGGGTGTGTGATAACTTCTGCTTCCCATACCATAGTACATATCGACTGCTGACCAATATGTGTGGATACGATCGACATATTTCTTATTTTAGAAATTTGCCTATATTTCGTAATCAATGCAATGGATATCTAATTTGAAACTGCATTATTAATCATGTAGTACCGACGACACATTTACGTTTTTTGAATAAGCCTGAAGTAGAAAGAAAAAAAAACACACAAAAGAGTAAAAAGACAAGTCATCCGGGAAAATGGGCCAGTTTTGTAATGGAAGTTATACCTTCCTTTTTTCTTTTCTTGTTTTTATTTTCTCCAAAGGTGTTCTACAGAGACCTATTCCACCCTCCTCACTATGGTGAAACTAATCAATCATTAAAACCTTTGGAATCCAGTTTGTCATCAGTATTTTTTTTTTGTTAAATCAGACAATCTTTGGTTGTCGAGAAAATCACTTTCGTTTATGAAAATTCATTTGAATAGTATACGTTTTCTAGCAAGTAGCCTGCCTATATATTCCGTTTTAATATTCTTTGTCTCATCAGTTATCGGAGGTTGGACAAACAGTGCTAGCTGTATTCGCAAGTGCCCTGGGAAATACCATAATGCCCATTATTGCGGAAATGAGATAAAAGTTGACACACCAGTCGTCCTCTCCCGTATACCACATTACGATCGCTTCTGGATATCTTTCGTCGACGGTTCTTTGAAGGTGGGTCGCTTCGGTGACATCGGAGCTTTCTTGATTGGCAACTTCGGAACGCTCATGGACATAAACTATGTCGGCGTGTGGACTGGCTATGGCTCGGAGGGATATTGGAAATTTCATTCTTTCTGCTGATCTCATACAATAGCAAATGGTGATCAAGACGAGACGATTATCAATTTTGTAAATTTGAATGTCCATTGATATGGGTGTTTAGTGGTCGAATTTAGCAAAATATCCACTCTTTACTTTTTTTTTTACTTGTCCTGTGTTAGTTCGGGTTTGAATTTTCATGTTTTCCTTTTTTTTTTCATGAATTTCTCTTTTTCCCTTTCGCCTGTCGTAAATCAGACGAATTATATTACATGCTCATGTTGCCCGTAATAACTATCCAATGTGAAAATAATGAATCATGGTAGAGGAGTTATCACTGAAATGAGGCGGAAAAAATAATAAATGTATATTCTTTTTTCACAGTTTCCAATCTATTAATGGTTTATGTTACAACCGTTTCACAGTCAAAGCAGGGGATAATACGAAGCATTTCCCTGCTCAAATTTATCAATGTCATGATGGAAAGTCAATGCAAAGGACCATCTATTTTGAAGTTGTTTTTTTTTTTGGTCTAAAAGAAGATTTTTTTTAATCATTTTGCAGATCAAGGGGAAACTTGTAAAATAGCATTATTAATTACCCCGTCTATCAATATTTTGCATAAAATGCCATAGGTACTAATTTCATGAGAACAAGCTTCACAACTTTAACTTTGAGAACTTCTTCCTTACTCCATTTTTAGCTTTTTAAAAGGGGATGGCTAGTAACTGATCAGTGGGAATCAGTGGGAATGCTGGGGGATGATTGTTTCAATTCTTGTGGGATTCATTTAAGAGTACACTATATATCTATTATTATGTGAAAATTATTTGTTCAGAACGGTCTCATATTCACGTAATGTGCAGTTTAATGCCCCATCACTGTACAGGCATGCTAGCCTGGAGACATGAAACTGCACATTACTTGAATATGAGACCATTCTGAAGGTAATAATTTTCACACAAAAATAGATATATAATGTACTCTTAACTGAATCCCACAAGAATTCTAACTATGATGCAAGTCACCGTGATATCGACTAACCTTGCATATTACCTTCGGTACTTTAAATTGAATTTGAATTTGAATTGAATTGAATTTTATTGACTCTTACGGACCCCCTCTCTGGGGTATGGGAGTACAAAAAAAGAGTGTAAACATAAATAACACTATCGAAAAAAAAAGAATATTTCAGTATTCACTTTCACTAGATAGAGGTACTTTTTTTTTCCTTCGAAAGACATATTAATGTAAAAATGAAGAGACCACTTGGAAACAACCGAGTGCATAATCATAGTTCTGTAGTTTCCCTCCATAATTAGATGTGTAGCATTTCTGATCAGCAAACACTGTTTCCTAGAATTGGATTCTCTGTGTAGTTGATCATAAACAATATTCGTTATATGTTTTAAACGTAACGGCATTTCACAGACTTTATGGAACATCATACTCCATACATAACCACCATCTAAAAACCTAAACATTACAGATTGGAGTACTTTAAAAAGGACCGTGATATTTCATTTTTGTTGACCAACTGAAATTGTCTAACTTTGTCTGTCTGGAAGAGTAATCTTTTCTCTTCCTACTGTCAATATTCGCCTGCTGAAAACGAAACGTATGTGTTTGAAATTTGGGTAATACGAGTTACTAGCTGATATGAGTAAAAATCACATTTCAAGGTACACGGCAAAAAAAAAGTAAACACTTTTTAGAAAATTTCATGAAAATCAATGTATTATATACCATGTTGAAGGTAATTTAATTGGCTGTCAACCTAGTAGGTCAAAAGAAAGGAGACAATATAAAGAAAAAATAGCATGAGTGAATACATTTTTTTTTGTCCTCCACGGCTCAAAAGTAAAAATTGCAAAAATTGACATATATTGTTTTCCATTTGCAAATGCCCTTTAAGATAATAAGGATAACAAAAGACCACTTTAACACAATGAGAGACATGAATGAAATAGCAAAAATAAGTTTACGTTCTCTTTATCTCTTTCTAACCTCAAACAATTCGAAGTGGAAAATTAAAGGGCAGAAAATAAGAATTTTCTCTCAACTAAAACTTCCAATGTTACAGGGAGTAAGGGCACAAAGATGATTAATGAACACAATATCTGTATTTAATTAATTTAATTTAGTTATTTAAGAATTCATTAGACAAATTCAAGAAACATATGAAACTTACAATTTCCCTAATATGAGAAACCAAATCGAAATTCTACCATTTTTCTCAATGTTGCTTCTCTCATTTCATGAGAATTGGGATTTGACAGAATATTCTTCATTTTCCTCCTTTATCTTTAGCCTTTATTGATCTTTTGGGCTTCAAAGATATTATAGAGATCATAGGTATATTTTTGCAAATAAATCCATGTTCTTGATTATGTTAAATTTGTCTTTTGTTCTTATTGTTACATTAAAGAGCATTTACGCATAAATGAAAACTTGATCATTTTTGCAATTTTTCCTTCTCTGACTTGCAAGAGAAAAACAAAAGGTGTCCACTCATGCGTCATGCGTAAGGTTTCCCTTTTTATTGTCTTACCAAGTTGATAGCCAATAAAATTACCTTTCATATGGTATATAATAACTTTTCGCCAAAATTTCTATGAGAAATAAAAACTTGAAAAAGTGTTTACTTTCTCTTCTTTTGTTGAGTATATATTGAGTTTGCTTGATAATTCAAACAGCTGAGTAACTTAAAAGTATAAAAGCAACAACAAAAAGACTGCCCATAGTTTGTAGTTGTTTGCCTTATCGTTTTACAGTGGATTTTTATGCCGTTTTATCTAATTGGGCTTTGATGGGTCTACCAAATCTGAACACAGAATTCTGCAGATCATTTATTATGCAAATTTATGAAAATATATGCAATATATTTTTTCAGTATTTTAAGAAAAATGCAACCTCTACCACATTTAACAGTTCATTTTGATTCTTCTTGTTTCATTAAATAAGGCTTGCTGAAACAGAGTTTAAGACAAAATTCTGCAGTGGGTATGAGGAAGATGGAAAATGCATTTTCCCCTTGCTCCCTCCCCCCCCCCCCCCGGTATTCCCATAAACATATTATTCTTCAGCTGTAAAGATATCAACGTACAACATATGTTGAGTGTAATGCTTTTTGGTCGGGAGCACAAAGTTCTACCTATACTGCCCCTCGGGTGGGGGGGGGGGGGGGGTCCCAAAGGAGGCCACACACCAAACATGAACAACCTTAGTACCCAACCCCGAAGAATGATTCCCACCAAGTTTGACTGAAATTCGCCCACTGGTTCTGAAAAAAGGAAGATAAAAATGCGTTTACCCCATTAGCCCCCACCCCTCAAACTTTCACCCACAGGGTCCCAAGGGGATTATCTTGGGTCTTGCCATGAACAAATTATATTCTTCACATATAAAAGTATCTACATACAACATACCTAGACTGAATTGCTGTTTGTTATGGAAAGACTTTTAATGTTTACTCCTTTAGTCCCTTGAGGGCTCTCCCCCCCCCCCCCCCGGGGGGGGGGGGGGCACAAACTCCACATGAACAACTTTGGGTTCCTACACCGTAAGGATGATCCCCACCAAGTTTGATTGAAATTTGCCTACTGGTTCTGAAGGAGAAGATGAAAATGTATGTTTCTCCCTTGGCCCCCACCCCTAAGATTTTAACCCCCTCTAGGGCCTAAGGGGCCATCTTGGGTCTTGCCATTAAAAAGCTACATTCTCCATATCATATAAAGGTATCTACAGATTCAACACATCTAGACTGTACTGCGTTTGGGTTTAGAGAATAAGATTTTTAAAATTTACCCCCTTTTCCCTTCGGGTCCTCCCCCTGGGCCCCCTGGGCCCCCTGGGGGCCAAATACTCCACATGAACAACTCTGGGTCCTTACCCCCTGAGGATGATTCCCACCAAGTTTGATTGAAATTCGCCCACTTCTTCTGAAGGAGAAAATGAAAATGTATGCCCCCCCCCCCCCGCCTCTGAAACTTTCACGCCCTCTAGGGCCTAAGGGCCCTCTTGGGTCTTGCCATAAACAAACTACATTCTTCATAATATAAAGGTATCTACATACAACATATCTAGACTGTACTGTTTGGGGGTTTGGAGGAGAAGATCTTTAAAGTTTACCCCCCTTTTCCCTTGGGGCCCTCCCCCTGGGGGCCACGTACTCCACATGAACAACTTACCCCCCTAAGGATGATTCCAACCAACTTTGCTTTAAATTTGCCCACCGGTTCTGGAAGAGAATATGAATATGTAAACAGTTTACGCACGACGCACGACGCACAACGCACGACACTCGACGGACGACGGACGACGGACGAAAAGCGATCGCAATAGCTCACTTGAGCCTTCGACTCGGGTAAGCTAAAAAGTGTCTTGCCTGTCTTTACTGCAGGACCATATCACCTTAACTCCTTGACCGTATAATAATTCTCTAGCCCATCCATGGGCTTTTAGTTCAGCTACCAAAATGTGCAGATTGTGCAAAATGTGCAGGCAAATCCACTTTTAACTGCACTTTTTGGTAACAAAATACTTTTACCAAAAATGTCCAGTTACCATAATGTGCCATAATATACGGCACATTACGGCAGATAGCGTGATTCCTTCTATTACAAAATACAGTTAGTCTGAGTATCATTCTTGCTTACTATTTCTTCGCGACTGTCACATTTGCATTCTCATGTAACAGTGGTTGTTCATTCTTCATTCAGCTAGTATGCATGTAAGTGTTTATGCATACATGTAGATACATATATATATATATATATATATATATATATATAATAGTTAGTCAAATGCAGCCCTTATCTTTTAGTGCAAAAGGGCTAAACTCACGTAATTGGTAAGAAAGAAACTTTTGAACCTTTTTCCAACCCTGTAAAGTCAAATTTCCTATTACACGACTTTGGCAATCAGCCTTTGTTCGTACGATATGATTGCTCTTTGTCTATATTGATAACTATTCATCTTCAAATTCGATTTGACATGTTTCACAAGTTTGACATAATGAATCATTAACAATATTTGTAACGCTAAAATAAGATTTGTGTATGTGATGTGACTGTGACACAGTTTGTGTGCAGAATATTATGATAAGCCTGTGTACTCTATTCTTTTTTTTTCCACCGAAAGAAAAAAATATCAGTTTGACAGTCTGCAAACAGTTTTCTGTTCATGAATTACCTTGTGTATATCGTATACAATGAAAGTGTAGATAGTAGTTTTGATAACATGACCATGTATTTGTATATTATTACTGAAAGGAAATTCACTGTTATTGACATATTAAGGTGAGACATGGTTATGTACACATGCACGATCTTCTGTAAGATTTTTATGTTTCATTTTTGTGTTTGGCAGGCAAAGAGTTGCCATGATTAACCACAATTTAATTAAAATTTTGAGAAATTATGATATTTACAGCATGTAAGCAATTAATATCAAATTTAGTATGTATGATCTGTAGGTGTTGACATGCAAGATGTCAGTGTGTAAGTAACAGGAAAAAAATTGTCATGGTAACTACACATTTTCTACCAAACATCCTTTGCGTTTGTACATGACAAACACTCGTTCTTTTTTTCATATGAGTCTCAGCAGCTTGAGCGGGGGATATTCATTATCTCTAATGATAGGTCTAGTTTTTAGTCATTTTGATTTGTACGCACATACTGCATTTTTATAATGATGGTGATGATGGTTATTGTTTATAAGGTCAAAGGTTTAGGGTTGGGGGTCAGGGAGAAATCCAGGAATCTGTTAGATTAATATTGAAGTTGCATTTTTTCAGTTTTTGAAATTGGTTAACGTATGAATATTTAGTTGTTTAGTTATATTGGATATATATAAATGTATTATTGCATATTTATTTCATATGGTGTGATCTGGGTTTTGGATTCAATGGTTGGATGATTATATTGGAATTTTATTGTCGTTTTTCATGTTTTGGAGATTGATGTGAACCATGGGGTCAAGGGTAGGGGGTCAGGGGTCGAGAGATATTTTTTGTTGGAATGATTGTTAAATATCACTTTGGGGCAGCATGTGAGGGCTTACATGCCTACGGGCAATAGTAATGTCTTTACCTTTGTGTGCCCTGACCCTCATGCTGTATCTATTTATTTCATTTACATTTTGTGTAACATGTACTGTACTACAGTGTATCCTTTTGTAATGTTCATTCTAGTTTTTGTTTCATGTTTGCAATGTTTATGATATGTATCCTCTATTCTTTACTTTTTCGACTAAATAATAAATACAATAATAAAAGATATAAGGATGGTTATAATCTCACTGTAAATGGAAGAACTGACGGCAGGAAAGGTGGTGCAGAATGTATTTATGTAAAAGATGATATTCGTTTTGAAAGAAGATGTGAATTAGATGTAAGTTCAAATCTTATATCGAATTTATTAACATTGAGATTGTACATTCACCAAGAAAACAAAGAATGTGTATGTATTATGTATATGTATATGTATATAATGTATATGTATATATTTGTACTAATCGCCCCTGTGTATTTCTTATCATTTTTCTTATGAATGAGTGCCATCTTAAACAAAATGCGAGCATAGATATAATGATTATGCAACTCAGGATTACACAAATTAGTGTAAAACTTTCTACACGCATCAATTTCTACACGTTCTCATTTTATCACACACATAAATGCATGTGAGAAGAATCTTCTGAGCCCCGAGTAATAGTCATTCTCTTTTGTTTATCATTACTTTTGGTCTTAATTGTACCCGTGCTCCTCATCCTGTTCCCCTTACTAGGCTTTTGTTGGGACCTACACTCAACAAGCTTTGCTTTTTAGTAGGTTCCATCGTATTTCTCTTCGCATCTTTTACTTTGATTGAAAATGACACATCGACCGTTATGTATTACTTTTGTATTCCTATTTCTTCATGTATATATCCAAGCTGGACATTCTGTATTATATTTTGTTATATACCATGTATTTTCCATCGAGAAATACGAAAATAAATTGAAATTGAAATTGAAATTGAAATAATATTATCATTGACACCTTTAATTCAAGGTCCTATACTGTGATTGCATTACACAAACTTAGCAGACTCTTGTCATGCTTGTGTTTTCACTTATGATACTTATTATATTCATTTTGCAATATTTCTCAAGGATATTTGTGCCAATATTCCGATATTCTTTTCAACAAAACATCATGTCACTAAGAAAAGCAATATGAAGTCAAATTGTAGTATGCATGAGTAAAGCGAAAGAAAATTGCACAAATTTCGAAATGATACAATTGCATCAGGGATACCGACTGGACAATGAAAGAGAAGGATATTAATATCGCTTGTAAGTTAGTCTTGAGAATTTCCTTGGGTATCGACATGCCATGCATCCCTACAAGAAGATAAAATATAAGAATGTTTATTGGAGTGAGCTATGGTTTATAAAGGAGTTAAAGAGAGTATGTTAAAAGAAACATGTGGTTTAAGAGATATTCACAAAACTGAGAATAGCCTGAGTGTATATAAAACAAAGCTGAACATTTTTAACTACAAAGTACAGATTGTAAATAGTGTTATTATGAAAAAAGTACTCTTGCTAACTAAACTATAAAAAAAAGTGTAATACCACAATTTAATGATTTGTTATATAAAATTGATTGTCATTAAACCTTTCCCGACAAGATATGTGGAATACATTACTCATTGCAATTCATTAATGATATTTTGTGATTTTTTCATGATTCCCTCTTTCTCTCTCTAGCTTTCTATACAGAGCTTGACGGCGGACAGCAAATAGCTGTACATGTTACTTCTTGTGTCTTACTGATCATATCCTGGCGATAGCTTTAATGCAACAACAGTTTATAGTGTACATTATGTATATACCTAAGTAGGCTTTATGATTATGCAAATCATGTTGTCCTCCTGAAACCAATGATATCTCGGTCACAGTAATAGTTCACATTTTAGTTTTTTTTTTTCTTCTTATTTGGCACCCTTACATCATCTGGTCTTATCTACTATCCGTTTTCCGTTTCTTTTTCACAAACACTTATTACTCGGGGCTTACAGCCAAACAAGCTTGCTTTCATGTAGGTCCCGCCATACTTTTCTTTGATCAACCCCATCTCGATTTCGAATTTGACCAGCTATTACGTATAATTACTGTGTTATCACCATGTATATTGTTTTGTTTTGCACATTGTTTACAAGGTGAAAGAACTTGTTTGATTTCTGTTATAATGTCCACAAATGAGAAGTATGGAAATAAAATGAATTGAATTGAATTGAATTGAATTGAATTGAATTGATTATTTTACTAATTTTGGTTTTATTGTTTCACACAAACTGACCAGTTGTACGGCTTTAAAAAGAAGTTTATCAACGGATTATTACACTGTGGTGTTTGTTTTTATTCCTCCCATTGTTCCAAATGAAATAATTGAGTTCTTAATACACTTGCACACTGCCAAAAGTTCTGGGCTTGATGTAATACAAGCTGATATGAGTAAAATGCCAATTTATGTTATACTGTATGTTATCCATTGAGTGATAAATAAATAAATTATTCAGTTGATCCCTGTCTACTGGTGTCCTTATCAAAAGTTGGAAGGTTAGTGCCTGTGTAGGAAAGGAAAAAAACATAGTTGAAATTATAACGTCCCATTTCAATTGCCTGGGTTGTTTTCTAAATAATTATTATTTAGATTGTTTATGGTATATTGTAGATTGTATGACACCATATCAATAATTTATATGGTTTTAGAAGTGGGCATTCCACATCTCACGCTTTGCTGAAATTCGGACATAACATTGCTGATTTTGATAGAAAGGAAATAGGCCTAGTGGTTTATTCGCTTTGTTTCAGTAGGGTAGCTCTGTCAGTGGCTGTAAACACTTGTATTCTCAGAGGCACAATACGTAAAAAAAGAAAAAAAATCTCGAAATACAAACAATTGATACAGTGTACTATGATACTTTTGATACTGTGGACCAAGCCATACTGATACAAAAATTTGTCAAAAGCAATTATGGAAATCGTGGTTTTTCATCACGATGATTCTAAAATATCATCAATGTCATCAAATGTTCGATTAGGTGATATACAGTCTCATCAGATAACCATGTGGTGCGGAGTGCCCAAGGGTTCAGTCCTTGGACCGATATCATTCATATGACATGTAAATCATATGTACATTAAGGCGTACATCACAGCTTGCAGATTAAAATCTCATAGTCGCAGTATAGAGCGCCCTGTTTGCAAATTTTAAAGGACAAGTTCACCTTCATAGACATGTGGGTTGAGTGAATGCAGCAATATTAGTAGAACACATCAGTGAGAGTTTTTCTCGCATAGCAAAAGAACACTCTACTTCTCTCTTTCAGAAGACAGGGGGAATAATATTACCCTTAACATACGTCAGTAGCAAGTCCAAGAAATGTGCACTTTATTCAAAAAGTAAAGTTTTGTGAAATTCTCTTTTTATTTTCCTTTTATAGTTGTACGCATGTGACATCATACACTGTAGTAGTCTTCTCTTCCAGCAGTGACTGCGCAGATACTTAAAGGACAAGTCCACCTTCATATACATAAGGATTGAGAAAATGCAGCAATATTAGTAGAACACATCAGTAAAGGTTTGAGGAAAATTGGACAATCCGTTCAAAAGTTATGAAAATTTGAAGTATCTGTGCAGTCACTGCTGGAAGAGAAGACTACTACAGTGTATGATGTCACATGCGTACAACTATATATGGAAAATAAAAAGAGAATTTCACAAAACTGTACTTTTTGAATAAAGTGCACATTATTTTCTTCGACTTGCTACTGACGTATGTTAAGGGTAATATTATTTCCCCTGCCTTCTGAAAGAGAGAAGTTAAGTGTTCTTTTGTTATGCGAGAAAAATGGAAATATGTTGAATTTTCTTTATTCTTTCTTTATATCGTTGTACTCATGTGACATCACAAGCTATAGTAGTCTTTTCATCCAGCCGTGACTGAGCAGAAACTTCAAAAATTCATAACTTTTGAACGGATTGTCCGATTTTGCTCAAACTCTCACTGATGTGTTCTAGTATTATTGCTGCATTCACTCAACCCACATGTTTATGAAGGTGAACTTGTCCTTTAAAATATTCGTAACTTTTGAACGGATTGTCCAATTTTCCTCAAACTTTCACTGATGTGTTCTACTAAATATTGCTGCATTCTCTCAATGCTTATGTATATGAAGGTGGACTTGTCCTTTAACTGCATGTATGTACATGTATAAGATGTAATATATATATATATATATATATATATATATATATATATATATACACTCAGCAAAAAGAAGGAAAGTAAAATCTTATTCAAGTTCATATTTCTCATAGAAAATTTGGCCAAATATTTTATATTTTATATACCATGTTAACAGTAATTTAATTGGCTGTCAATCTGGTAGGTCAATAAAAAGGCAAATTTCACGCACGAGTGAACACATTCGTTTTTCTCTTCCAAAACACAAAAGCAAAAATTGCAAAAATGGACAAGTTGTCATTCAGGCGTATGTGCTCTTCCATGTATAACAATGACAACAAAATACAATCTATTCAAAACATCAAAACATACAAATCAAGTTTCAAAAATCATCTTTTGATCTCTATAATGATTTTGTAGCCCGCAAAGACGAAGAAAGGCAAAAAAAAAAGATTCAAAAGAAAAATTAAGAATCTTCTGTCAAATCCAAATTCAAATGGCATGAAAGAAGCCATTTAATTGCTTGCTTACTTGCTTAATTCAAGTGGTGTTCTCGCTCCACAATGGCACTACAAGTTTGTCTGTCCAGCATTGCAGTCTTTATCTCGTTGGTGTCTAGACCAGCATGTCAACAAAGTTGATCACTGGTCTGCCTGGTTTCCTGCTCCCATGCTTGGGCATCCAGTGTATCAGTTTAGAAACACACTCATTGCTTCTGAAGCAGTGGCCGGTGTAGCGGCAGATAGCGTTCCGCGGCGTTTTTTTTTTTTGCTCTGAAACAGTATCCGCCGGCAGATCGTGTCCTAACACTGGCGGATACTGTTCTGAAGCGCAGGTATCGGTTTATATCGTTACTTCTCGCTGTGGGTGGTTTCTTCTTCGGAATCTTGTGTGTGTGTGTGTGTGTGTGTGGTGTGTGTGGTGTGTGTGTGTGTGTGTGTGTGTGTGTGTGTGTGTGTGTGTGTGTGTGTGTGTGTGTTATGTGTGTGTGTGTGTGTGTGTGTGTGTGTGTGTGTGTGTGCTCGTGTGTGTACGCGTGTACAACTCATCTGTGCACTGTAGCTGTCTGCACCAACCACGATCTGTATTCTGGAAGTAAGAAGAGGAGAGGTTCTCTTCCGCGGTTTGGGCAAATGATTATTGTACCTCCTTTGTAGAGCGATGGAGCTTCTAGTATTTGATCGGATGATTTCATAAATACTGATATATGGTTGTGAAGTATAAGGCTATGAAGATACTGCTCAATTCGAAAATTTTCAGTGAAAGGTTTAACGTTAGAGAATTATAAATGTACTCCAGATGCAATGGAGTGTGGAGAAACTGGGCGCTCCGCTCTATTAAAAGCCCCAGTCACACAGTGCTTTACGATGGATTAGGGCAACACGTTTTATTGATTTATCATGGTTTTGTTTTTAATATGGACAAAGATCCAATTATGTAGTTCACGTCAAGATGGATGAGTTACATTGAAGATACTACGGAAAGCATGCTTTGAAGTTTCTTTTCAAGGATACAATACAGAACAAGATTGGCATGCAGCAACATGTTCAAATCGTCTTTGTTCGAATTATAAGATGATTAAAAAGACTTGGCTTTTGAGACGTAATTCCAGTTTTTAAGTGATACTGATCGATGCAACTACATTGTGTAAAATTCAGATGCACGTCTAATATGTTACCCTTCACTAACAATCGATTTCTGGAGTTTAGTGAATGATGATAAATGAAGGGCCTAGATTGTAAGAGATGAGTTCCATTTAATTCATTAATTTTTGTGTGCTCTTTCTTTACTAGAGAAAAACAGTCGCTGTACATA
Source organism: Diadema antillarum (assembly GCF_040938485.1). NCBI lineage: Eukaryota > Metazoa > Echinodermata > Echinoidea > Diadematoida > Diadematidae > Diadema > Diadema antillarum. Next base: position 788,371 of record NW_027271524.1, on the reverse strand, counting down.
CCAAAACAATATTTCATCTAACCTTGTGCCGGGGCTTACCAAATGGGTAGATTGTTTTGCGTGGCGATAACAGGTGCCATAAACAAAAGTAAAATTCACTACAATATAGATGTTGTATTCTCTAAATCGTTAATTGATGAGAGTTTTCTTTTTTTAAATGATAATAATACAACAGTTATCACAGTGAATGTAACTACTAGTGAGCGGCAGCGTGGTTAAACAACCAGTGCGTTTTACAATGTAATTTTGCTAAACACTAGCTCCAGGGATATTTTAATTAATGAATTCGCAATGCAAACATTTGTGTTCATTATTGTATATATCTTCATTTTTTAGGAGATATTCATCATTGAAAATATGCTCATGAATATACACTTGTTCATTATTGTAAATATGTTTTTGTTGAGACTGTCATACTCCCAATCGGGCGTCGGCAGAATTTAATAACATCTTACAAATCTTACAACACCTCATAGTACAATTGAGGATTAACAACTGGACTCACTTCCAATGTGCACGTAATGATTTTGACACTTCGTCACTCATTTTTTCCCAGTTCGCCTTGAGCACATTAGTCATGTGGCATTGGCGCATTAAGTAGGCCCTACCCTGCACTAAAACGATAAGTCTAAACATTCACTACGGTATACTGGACCAGTATTGTGGTATGATTTGAATGTGAATTATATTTTTATTCTACAATTCAATAATATTTATTGAAAAAAACAATTTGAAAAGTATCTTCTGAGTTCATACTGATGTTATGTGTGAAAGCATTGGTTTTAAATTTTATGTTATATACATGTCGGCATTTTTTTTTTTCGTTTCAGATTTGTCTTACAAGCCATATAAAAGCTTTCTTATGTATATCTCATTTTTCATCATTACATGTATTGTGAATTTTGTGCTGATTTGTATAGTGCATTTTATGTATCAATACTTTGTGTCCACGTTGTTTTGATTTGTAGGTTATGTGTTTTTTATCCTTGAATGATGGGAATAAATAGAATGAAATGAAATGAAATGAAATGAAATTATTGTGATTAAGCACCAGTGAGAGAGATAGGCCTATACAATATGCATTCAACAATATTGCCTATATAGTGATCGTCCGTACCCAATCGTTGCAGTTCTGTCGTAGTAGTTGAGCAGTCTTTTCACATTGGCTACCTAATGTTTTCTTCCATATTGTATAGCATATTGTTTATCGAGTCCCATTATTTTTTTTCTTTTTATGATTGTTATTCCTCTCAATAAGCTGTGTGCTGCGAACCCTTAATAATTGGTGATTGTACCCGATACTTATAGTTGAAGTTCTGTGTTAAGGCCCCCTCACACCTGAGCGAATTGCCTGAAATATGACTTGCGATGCCTGGCGAAAGGCATTTTTGGAAAAATCGTTTTCAATGATAATTGATAGTAAGTCATATTTACCCTTCGTGTTTGGGTTCGTACACCTTCTGAACTAACAGTTGCGATTATTTAAATTCGCACGGGATTTTTGAACATGTTTAAAATTTCCCGACGAATTGAAAAATCGTCTGTCATTCGCATCTCTTATTTAGTCTGCGGTAGTCTGCGGTAACCCCCCTAAACCTGTAACCCCCCTAAACCTGTAAACCCCCCTAAACCTGTATTCCCTTATCATATCTTATATGATGGACAAAAAGGAGGAGACCATCCCCGGTAGCAAAGCATTCTATTTAATCTTACTGTAGTATGTGATGTGAGGGGATGACCGACTTGGGGAATTATGGGTAAACGTCCTGGTCTACCTGCTCGTGGTGGGGGTTGTGACCCAACTGACCTGTGCAGTTGGTGACGAACAGACCAGGGTGGCTAGGAGAGGAATGTCTCACCCGCCTAGCTAACTCTTGAGCGAAACTGCATCATGATGGAACAAAATACTGGCACCAGGGTCCCAGCCCCTGCTTCTACTAACCAGCCATCTCGCCAAACGAACCTACATCCTGTAGAGAAGAATGACGCATCACATCTCAATCTAACTAGAAGACCAATGGGTACTACTAGGCTGAGCCATGCAAATAGCAGGCCACCGATTAGACGATATGATGCTGATAAATCGAGAGGCAAGAAGGCGCTACTAACGACGAAAAAGAAAATTGGAGTCGGGACATGGAATGTACGGACACTCCATCAACAAGGAAGTCTCGAAATCCTGCTTAACCAGATGAAGAAGTTTGACTGGGAAGTCCTCGGCATTTCAGAAACTCACTGGACAGACTCTGGCGAGTTCATATACCAGGGATACAAAATCCTGTGTTCAAGCAACAAATCGGTCCACAGGCAAGGGGTAGCTCTCATACTCAACAAAACAGCCCAAAGTGCTTTACTAGGCTACAACCCCGTCTCACAAAGGATCATGTCAGCAAGATTTCAGATGAAAGCTGGGGCCATAACCATTATACAGGTGTATGCCCCAAATACAGCTGATCCGGAAGGTGAAGTAGATGAATTTTATGACCAACTGCAAACCGTAGTCAACAAAACAAACAAGAATGATCTGCTCATTGTAATGGGAGATCTAAATGCCAAAGTAGGAAGTGATAGAACAAACTGGGAGAATGTATTAGGCAACTACGGCTATGGCTCCCAAAACGGACGAGGAGAGAAGCTACTCAATTTCTGTGCTGCAAATAATTTGTCAGTCACCAACACCATGTTCAAACAGAGAAAACAGAATCGACAGTGGACCTGGGAATCTCCAGACCAGAAGACGCACAATATGATAGACTACATCCTGATCAATGAAAAGTACAAACACTGTGTCACAAATGCTAGAAGCTTCCCAAGTGCAGACGTGGGATCTGATCACCAACTAGTGCTGGCAAACCTACGACTGAAATTCAAAATAAATAAGAAAATAAATTACCCAAAACATTATGATGTCTTCAGACTGAAAGATCCACAGGTCAGGGCCAACTATGAAGTGGAAATTGGAGGAAGATTCGCCCCTCTGCTAGACATGCCAGACACTGACACACAAACTGTGTGGGAAGAAGTAAAGACAGCATTTGCCGAGACCTCAGAAAAGATCTTGGGGAACAGGAAAGCTAAGAAAAGCAAACCATGGATCAGTGAAGAAGTTATTAATCTGTCAAATGAACGTAGCAAAGTGAAGCAAGCTAAATCACATGATTCATCAAAAAAGAGAAGATATAATTTTTTTGAATCGTGAAATTAAGAGGAAATTAAAAGGATGTAAAGACACCTGGCTCAAAAGCTTGTGTGCAAAAGTGGACAAGGCTCACCAGGCAGCAAAATCAAAGGAGGTCTACTCAACGATAAAGATCATTACCAACAAAGCATCTATCAAAATGCAAACAATAAAAGATAGGAATGGAGAAATTTTGACAGAACTCAAAGAGGTCGAAACTAGATGGAAAGAAAGCTTTGAGGAACTGTACAATAATCAAAACCAAGTTGACGAGGACACAGCAAGCTGTATACCCCAAATGCAGAACACAGATGAAGAACCTGATATTACAAGGGAAGAGATTGCGAGTGCTATCAAGAGATTAGCTGATGGAAAGGCAACCGGATTTGATGGCATTTCAGCTGAAGAGATAAAAGCTGCTGGAGATGCCGGGATAGACGTCTTGCATCAACTATGCCAAAAGATATGGCACAATGAGTCTTTCCCAGATGATTGGGGAAAGGCAATTATAACCCCCATCTATAAGAAAAAAGACAAACTTGACTGTCGTAATTACAGAGGAATTAGTCTTCTCAGCCATGCTGGCAAAATATTAGCCCTTGTCATTCAGAGACGCATTCTAGATAGAACAGAACAAGTTTTGTCAGAATCACAGGCAGGTTTTCGACCAGGAAGATCAACAGTAGACCAACTCTTTACTCTACGACAAATCATTGAGAAATATATGGAAAGAAAAAGAGGACTATTCTCATGCTATGTAGACTTTGAAAAGGCCTTCGACTCTATCTGGCAAGAGGCTTTCTGGAAAGCACTCAACTTCTTTGGATTTCCTAGAAAAATCATCAATATTTTGAAAGCACTTTACCGGAAATCACAAAGTGCAGTTAGGGTAAATGGCGACCTAACAGATTGGTTCAAGGTAACAGTGGGAGTAAGACAAGGATGTGTAATCTCACCACAACTATTTAACATCCTACTTGAACTTGTTATGCAATACGCCCTCCACGACATCAAAATTGGAGCTAATATCCAAGGACAAGTCATCAACAACCTATGCTATGCAGATGACATTGCTTTGATAGCAGAAAGTGAAGAAGATCTGCAAACTCTTGTTGACAAGGTACATCTCAGCAGCTCCTCCTTGGGTCTGAAGATTAATATCAGGAAGACAGAGGTGCAGTATATCAGCAAAGAGCCCAAACAAATACACATCAGTATAGAAGATAAAGAGCTGACACAAGTGGAAAATTTCACCTACCTAGGTGGAATTATTAGTCAAAATGGATCCAACGCTCCGGAAATCAAAAACAGAATTGGAAAAGCCATGGGGGCAGTCCAGAAACTTCACACCATATGGAGTTCAACAAATATTAAGTCATCAACAAAGACCGAATTATACAGGGCACTAATTCTCCCTATATTACTATATGGAGCAGAGACATGGACACTCAGGAAAGAAGATGAAAACCGCCTGATGACTTTTGAAATGACATGCCTGCGGAAAATATGTGGCGTAACACGAATGGATAGAATAAGGAACACCACAATAAGGAACCAATTGAATGCAACAAGAACAGTATTAAATAGAATCTCCCAAAGAAGACTACGATATTTTGGACATCTCATACGTATGCCGGTAACACGCCTTCCTAAATTAGCAATGGAGGGAAGAATTTCTGGTAAGAGACCACAGGGAAGACCACCAAAGAGATGGACAGACTGTGTAAAAACAGACTGTAGGAGCACAAACATATGCTCACTAGTAGAAGCCTGTCATCTAACCAGCAACCGCCAAGAATGGCAGGACATCATGAAGCGGATGCCATCACTCAACCCTTTGTTGGAGTGAAAGGCATAGGTCAAGGTAGGTCAATCGTTCGTTTATCGTTCGTGTGTTATTGTCACGCATAGTCCCTCATCGCGCTTTTGCCAAGGTGGACCGATCTCGAAAGAACTCTAAACGAAGCAACACGATGACTAAATATGACTTGCGCATAGAAACGAAGATACTATGACAAACGTATTTTCGCTTGCCATCTTCTATGCGAAGGGAAACTAAGATTGACTTTTACTAAATTTGAAAGGCGATGCATACACGAAGGCAAGTCTAAGAGATACTATGACAAACTATGGATTGCGAAGTGATACGAATACGAGCGAATGACCTGACGAAAAAATTGGCGAATGCTGAGCTGCTCTATGTGACCAGCCACTCACCACGCAACTCATATATTTTTATAAACATTCCACCTGAAAGTTTCAAAGTATCTTCAGAAAAATGGAAGATGCAGCCCGCCTCAGAGTCCAGTATTTACTGGCAATGGCTCAGAATGATATTATACATCAGCAGCTGAACCTACACCAGTTCATCAGAGGCAGCTTCAGATGAAGACGAGGCTTCAGACGACGTCGTATCTGGAGAAGGACGTGGCTGAACCCAGTCAGAAGAAGGGCTTTTGGAATCTACGACCAGCTGTTGGTTGAGCTCCGAAGAGAAGACCCTTCGACTTTCAAGAAATTTCTCTGCATGCCCCCTGAACTCTACGATGAAATCCTGGAGAGGGTCAGAGGAAGAATCAGGAGGCAGTACACCTGGTACAGGGAGCCGCTGGAAGAAGGTCTCAAGTTGGCAGCTACTCTCCGTCATCTTGTGTCTGGCACCAAGTACTCCAACATGCAGTATGGGTGGAGGGTGCCTGAAAACGCCCTATCTGTAGTGGCCAGGGAAGTGTGTCAGGCCATATGTGACGAGTACGCAGATGAAGTCATGACAGCCCCTTCAACCCCTGATGGATGGAAACAACTTGCTGGTGGATTCTACAAGCGGTGAAATTTTCCCCACTGTGTGGCAGCTATTGATGGCAAGCATGTGGCCATCAGAAAGCCTCCTCTGTCCGGCTCGCTATGCTGCAACTACAAGGGCTTTTTAGTATAATCCTGTTGGCTATAGTGGACAGTGACTACAAATTTATCTGGTGCGATGTTGGTGGTAGGTATGATACAATAGGGGAAAGGGGGTAGGTCGAGTCAATTTAGGGGTACGTCAGATTTGTTATCACCTCACCTCCATTGTTACTGTTTCAATATTTATTTTCTGCTAAAATGATAGCAATTGGGGCAATTCATTTCAGTTTTTGCTTGATACCCTTTTTCTTCTCAAAAAACGTGCTTTAAGAATAATTAACAATATTGGATATTTATTTCACACAAATGATCTTTTGTGTAGAAGCAAAAATCTGAAACTGATTGATAGATTAATTATTATTATTATTATTGTCATTATCTTATTTGGCAGAAAACATGCAATACATAATCAATTACAAAGCTCAAAACAATCAATCAATACAATAACACAAAAATGCCTAAACACTGAATGCACCTGACCAGGGCTGCCAGGCGTTGGGCAAGTTAACTAAAGTAACTGTAGTCCGCGGACCGCCCTAACCTATATCCCTTCCAGGTGCATCCAGCGTTACAGATTTATGTGCCACTGATTATCATAAAATATTCATAACTGTACTTTTTAAAATCTCTTGCAAAAAATACAAACTATGTAAAAATTTGTTTCATTATAATGTTGGTATTTTATGTATAAATTTTCAATTGATAAGCTTTCTGACATTTTTGCACTTATGTTCATAAGAAATAACTCTTTTCATATCTACCCAACTCGTCATCGTGATGACTATCACCTTCCACGTACTCGCACAATTTTTGCGAAAAAAAAACCATTAATGTTTACAGTGCCAAAAATACTGGAATCTTCCGGCTGATTTTACTGTTTATCTTTGACGTCCTTTAAATGTAAATGTTGCGTAGATGATTTCTCTGGCCGCACTGAAATCTGGACTGACCTGGTCGCTTTTATACTCCCCGAGGAGCGCACGCACAAGTACGAGAACGCCTGATCTGAATCATTCTTTTGTCTTCGTTTCCGATCGCACTCCATATCAAACCATTGCTCATTGTTCGTTCGTGTTATCGGGTCATATCAACCCTTCGCTCGCCTTCGGCCGCAATTTACTCAAAGAAGTGAACCGAAAATCGCTATCCTTCGCATGTCATATTTATCCTTCGCTTACCGTTCGTTAATCATATTTGACTTTAGTTTATAATCGGATGATTTGAAGGCAATCTTATTTGAAATCGTTGAATTCGCGCGCATTTCGTGCGTTTTTCCCATTCGTCCCCCTTCGTCCCCCTACATTCGCTCAGGTGTGAGGGGGCTTTTACTTAAGTTGGTAGGCTTTTCACAATGTCTTGATACTTGATAAATGCCCCGGATTCCTTGATTGTTTCCAGATTGTATAGCACATTATTTGTTAGGTCCCATTATATTTTCTTTTTATTACTAGCATCCCTCTCAACAAACTGCATGCTGTGAACCTTTATATTGCTTAGGCCATGAGGTTGTCATGTATATAGTGCTCAGCATTTGTATGCATGTTACTGATACTTAGAGTCACACCTCGTGGACTATGGTTCACAATAGCATATCCTATTAAAAAAATAAATAAAGATCATCTGTATATTTGTATCCACGCTTTCCCCCCATGGAGGTGGAAAGCATCTCATTCCATGATCCTGGTATACTACATTATCAACTTCCAAACTCACAACCAGCGATCTCTGCTTGATGTACCTTTATTTTGCTGAACACAAAATGCACATGATTGTTATAGACTGTATGCCATGAACACAAAAATACATATGTTTTACGCCTTCATTGATTTATGATACAAGAGCCAAAGAAAATATCAAATAGCAAAATTATTCACGTGCACAATGTATTGAACATCTACATGTCTAGTTGCACTACTGATAATCCCCATTCACTCTGCTACATATTCGAGACTTCACCCCCCCCCCCCCCCCCCCCCCGTCTGAGTAATAAATATTCAGAAGATAATCCTCGCCTGCCTACGAAAAAAAAAGGCGGGATCCGTGCATGCGTACGTGGCCTCTTGATATACCAGGGCACGTGATCGGAAGCAATGCAACTCGGGTATGATATATTTACTGTTTAAAAGATTGTGAGTTCTAAATCATCTTTGACTTGCACAAGTCTGAATGAGTAGTGGATTTCAATTTATCATATTTAATCAGTTCTTCAGGATCAGGGTAAAAAAAAATCCCATTGCCCATCTGTTTGTATTGAAGGATAAAAAACTGGAAACATAAACCTTTTTTTAAATTTGTCTATTAAATGAAGATGAAATCGTTCAGTGTGTATAAGATTGTCAAAAAATTTAATTTGGACATCAAAAGAGAAGTTTTAGAAAAAGAAAAGACAGATTCTGAATAAAAGGTCTGGATTGGACACTGATGGCTGTCCCAGATTTTTTTCTCTGCTCTTCTTATGTATACGGTTATCCTAAAACAAAGTGGTCACAAAATGTTGATTCAGAAAGTCACTTGTAAAGTGAAGAATTCAAGTTTTACATATATACTAAGTATGGGAGTATATTTCAGCAATAGGTCTATGTATTAGCTAACTGAACATTAGCATAAAATAAAAGATAGGAAACCGCCATGCATGAGAAAAGATAATTATGTTATTTAGTTGTAGTCAGGATCTCTTTTGGAGATTTTTGGGCAGTGAAAAATGTGAGCGGCAAACTCTATGTCAAATACCAAGGAGAGTTTATATCAAAGTCACCTAAAGCTTTCAAATTTCTTCAAATATTATTGAAAAATAGTAATTTGGGGGCTGTCCACAATTGTGCATTAGATATTTCGATTGAAATAACTTTGGGACAATTTCACATACAAAGCACATGGCTGAAGAGCAAGTCTCAGATTTATTGAAACCTAAAGCAACATGGGTGCCTTGTACCAAATTTTGATGAGATCTGTAGGGAGAGAGAAAAATACAAATGGGATAAGAACGCTTTTATGAACACAAGTGTACTTCTTTTATATAGCTTTTAGCTGTAGCGTATTCAAAGGGAGGCAGAATTCACTCCATCGCGTGACGTTTCATGCAGCATTTTGCTTACTAAAATGGCTGCCGTAAAGCTCGCGCATCTATTGGTAGGCAGGCCACTTGGAACCTAATCCGCAGCGCGGGACTATTCTGACAGTCACTGGATGACGAAGACCACGGTGCACGCGGCAGGAAAATAAGCAACGCTAACGAAGTAGTCAGTACATGTATATACAAAATCCGCCGCTGTACAGTATCTGCCGTAACTTAACGTCGGAACGATAATCGCGGATTGAAACGATAACCGCCGGCGGATACTGTTTTAGAGCAAAAAAACGCCGCGGAACGCTATCTGCCGCTACACCGGCAAAGCGAAGCCTCCTTATATTAATCTTCTGGCTTATTTTAGGTAGATTCCTATACAGTTCTGTGTTGGTCATATGCTGCCTCCAGCTAACATTTTGAACGACTCTTAGCATGCGTGTGTAACAGCCATCCAGTTCTTTAGCAATTTTTGGTGTGACCGTCTGTGCCTCAGAGCCATACAGTAATACTGTCTCCACTGCTGCTGCAAATAGTTGGAGTTTAAATTCTCTTGAGAGAGGTGACTTCCAAAGCTTATTGAGGTTGTTACAGGCACGCCATGCTGCAGCTTTCCTCTGCGTGACATCCCTAGCCGTACTTTCCATCCATGAGCCTAGATAGTTGAAATCTTGTACCTCGTCTATATTAGCCTCATCCTTTGTGTGTAGCTTCACAACACCAGTCTGGTTGCTTGACATAAATTTTTTGTTCTTTGCATTTATCTTTAAGCCAACCTTTGCCACTGATGTTTCAATTCTTTGCAAAAGTTCCTGTGCCTTGTGCATCTCTTCTGATAACAGGGCGATGTCGTCTGCAAATTCGAGGTCTGTAATCACCTCTGGCCCGATTCTTCTGGATCTTCGCTTTAACAAATGAAATCCAAGCTTTTAATCTGTTCCTTTAATTGCAGACCTTAGGGCATAGTCTAGTACGATGACAAACAGGCATGGTGCAAGAGTATCCCCCTGTAGAACACCAGCTGAGATCTCAAAAAGGTCTGTTTCACCATCAGGGGATATAACTTTCGCCATAGTATTCTGGTACATGTCTCCAATAGCATCCACAGTCTAGTCTGGTATCCCGTAGGCTCTTAAAATTTGCAACATTTTACCTCGATATATGCTGTCGACAGCCTTGCAGAAGTCAATGAATGTGATGATTGCAGTCAGGTTTAACTTAAAGGTAGGGGATACCTTTTACAGACCTCCCAAAATGCAGCAAAACATTCAATATGAACCTCAGGGGACTTGTTTAGGCCACTGCTGAGAAATTTTGAAGTCAACAGTTATCTACAATTTGAATAATGCACAAAACTCAACTACTCAGTAGTTCTGTGTGTCAGCCACACTTAAGCCTTTATGTTGCAGTCTTCTGTATTTTTGTCTATAAACACAAATCTAAAAGTATAAGAGCTGATGTAATAACATATAGAGTGTGTGGCAAGAATGTATATAGAAATGTTTGTAAGTTTTGATGAACTTTCTTCACAAAATATACATGATGGACACGCATGCAGTGCATGGGTTTGCAAAGCTAGCCTAGTAATGTACTGGAATTTACGGTGAGCCCCGAAAAAAATTCAATTCAAAATCTAACGGTCAATAAAGATATACTAAAAATTACCTTCCACTTTCAATACTTTATGGGAGTTTCTAAAATGATACTCTCTTCAACATACCACTGTATTTATACAACTCTTCATTTAAGGCATGCAAATGGGATTCCCTACCTTTAACCCCTTCCATAAGCCACCTCAATGCTAGTATGTGCCCGACAGTTGAGCGCCCTACCCTAAAACCATTTTGGTTTGCTCTTCAGTGTTCATCTAGTTGAGGTCGAATCCCATTCAGGATCATTCTGTTGTAGGTTTTGGCAACTAGCGAGCTAAGACTAAGAAGCGAGCTAATCAATTCAATGAAAATGATTAAAATTTCAAATGTTATTTCAAATTCAGAATTTAGAAAATTATATTTGGTTCTTGAATTTGTCTCATAAGTTGTTAAATTCCTAAATCAAAAGAAAAAAAAATAAAGAAAGTCTGTCCATTTTATCACCTTCGTGGCTTACTCCCTGTGTCATTTTGTAGTTAGATTCGATATCAAACTTTTAGTTTCCCCTTTAGTTTCCCACTCTCTTTGTGTTTGAGGATAATAAAGAAATACAGGGGGACGAAAACTTGATATTACATTCATGTCTCTCATTGTGTCAAATTGGTATTCTGCTATCATTGCTATCTTGAAGGGCGTTTGCAAATGAACGAAAAAAAAATTTTGCGATATTAAAAAAAAAATCACTGTATTCACTCATGTGTGAAATTTCCCTTTGTATTAATCTACCAGATTGATAGCCAATTAAATAATCTTTCATACTTGTATATGACACAATGATTTTGATTAAAATCTATGAAAAATATGTGCTGGAAAAAGATGTTAACTTTCTTTTTTGCTGAGTGTATATATATATATATATATATATATATATATATATGTATATATATATATATACATATATATATATATATGTATATGTATATATGTATATATATATATACATACATATATATATATATATGTATATGTATATATATATATATATGTATATACATATACATATATACATATATATATGTATACATACATATATACATGTGTTAATATGTATATATATACATGTATATATATGTATACACACATATATATATATATATATATATACAGTGTGAGAAGGAGCGCATTCGTGGACGTAGCTAGTGATCAACGTGCGTGTTTGTCGCCGAGCTTTCGGTCTCGTTAGAATCTTCATCAGGGCTGTAATGATCACAAAAATCTTTTTAAAAAAATACACACATATACATACACGAACAGACACACTCAACCCACACAGACACCACCGCAAGCCTTTATGTCCGCCATTAATAAGGTAAACCCTTGCTTTATTATGTGAACCGTTCACATTTTGTACCTTATGTAATATTCTATTATGTTATATCATTGGTTTATAATATGTATATGAATGGTTGTGTTATATTGTCAATATTATTTATGTTATTATTATTCGATTGCCAGAAGACAACGCGTGGCTGTTGTAGTGCATTATATAAAGCCACTTACGTCTTGCACTGCTGCCACATGCTGTATTATTGTCGACAATATAAAAATGTTTAGTTTTATATTATTCAATTCAATTCAAATCAATTCAATATATTTATTTTTCATTCTTCTTTTCCAACAAAACATAACGGATAATAAATTTGGAATTACATCATAAACATAAACATTCGACTTTGCAAAAGATAAATGATACAGATAAACAAAAGAATGCATACTGGCAAAAAAGTACAAAGTTATGCTTCAGTTGAGAAAAAAAAAGAACTGAGAGATCCACTAAAAAGCGAGCTTGTATGTTGTGAACATCTCAAAAAATGAACAAACTTATGAATTACTTATTTACAAACACTTATCACAGATATAATTTACGACAGAACAGAACAAGACAGGAGAAATAAAAAAAAACATGACACGTCTTGACAGAATAGATGGAAAGAATGGAGGGAGAGACAGGAAGAAAAAAAAAGAGTGCCTACACGCTGAACTAGGGAAATGGAACAGGGGTGATTGAGAATGTGCTTCAGAGGGCTGGTACTGCACGCAGCTGTGCAAGGATTTTGCGTAATAATCCACGTAATCCATTACGTGATAACAAAGTCAGTGATCGAAAGATTGGTGGATGGATGATGAACCCTGAGGTTGATGAGATCTAACTAATAAAGAAAAAAATATCAGAGAGGATTTAACAGAAATGATCAGAACTTGCGCTTAAACGAATGCAGAGAAGGGGATTTTTTTTTTTATTTCACAGCTTGATGAATTCCAAAATCTAGGACCGGTGTAAATAAATGTACTCTGAGCTAATAAAGTTGTTAGGAGGGGCAAATGAAACTCATTAGATTGCCTTGTGGGATAATTATGACAAAACTGGTTCCGTGGAAACATTGAATTGAAAATACTGGGAAGTGCATTTGCATTGTAATTAAACATAAACTGACCAAGTTGAAAAAGATACAAATCTTTAATTTTCAAAATCTTATATTTAGTAAACAATGGCTCTGAATGGGAACGTGGCGGGACGCCGCCAATGATACGAAGTGCCTTTTTTGCAGTAACAGTAATTTGTCTAGTAAAGTTTGATGGGCACTACCCCATGCTAGGAGTCCGTAATTAAGATAAGGTAAAATTAGAGAAAAATGCAAGGTCAACAAAGAGGACAATGGAATATGAGACTTGAGTCTATTTATGATACCAATATTACGTGAAATTATTGTTCTAATGTTGATAATGTGCGGTCTCCACGAAAGTTTATCGTCCACTGTGATACCAAGGAATTTCATATGAGATACACATACTAGCAGAGTGTCATCAAAAATAATATTTGTGCGCAAAGTTTCTATGGAATTACTAAAAAACATATGCTTAGTTTTCTGGAGATTAAGTGATAATCAATTATTAGCTCTTATCCACTGAGTAACTTTTTTTCAATTCGGAATTAGCAATGCGTACAAGAGTATCATTATTAGTCTTATTATCATTATCAAGAGCATCATTACTATAGTCTTATGTTATATAACATGCACACAATAATTATTTATGAAGATATTGAATTGGCGTTTTTGTTATATATCTTCATTTCAATTAATAACACGTTTTTGATATGAAATGTATTCAATAATATGAAATTAGTTAAGTATATTATTATTGTATTCTGTTATATAATTACGGATTTATTGATTACATAGTCATTATAGACTCACGCTAGTTAGATTTACGAGTGTAGCTCGGCAATAAACACGCACGTTGATTACTAGCTACGTCCACGAATGCTCTTCTCGCACTGAATATAAATAACGTAATGAAGGAGCTACACTGGTACTGTACATGGTCGGGACCCCTTCTCGCACTCTCTCTCGCTCTCTCTCGCTCTCTCTCTCTCTCTCTCTCTCTCTCACTCTCTCTCACTCTCTCTCTCTCTCTCTCTCTATCTATCTATCTATATATATATAGTTTATACGTGTGTGTGTGTGTTTGTTTGTTTGTGTGTGGCGTTAAAGGAAAAACGTGTCACACCTTTCCGGGCAAGCCTTGCGTACGACTTGCGAAGAACAATTTTTGATACCCGGAAGTCCCCGCAGATGACCCGCACATGACTGTACCTAGCATGTATCTCATCCGTAGTCGCCCGGAGGTGCGCACGTAAGGCCCCATCAGTCACATAATACTCTGCGTCCGGAGTTACGTCCAAATAAGTCATTTTCCTGCGGACTCTCGCGGATCCCTTGCCGTCACAAGAAATTTGTATCAAAAAAAAAAAACGGAAAAAATGCGGGCGATACGGACAGATACGATCAGATGCGGACACCTGCGTCCACTTGCGGATATTCTTGCGAATCGACACCTTATTTGTTTTTTAGACTTGCGTAAACTTCCGAATACTTCTGAATACTTAGGGAGAGTTACGGATAGTTACAGATTGTTATGAATAATTATGGACAATGTGGTTTTCTCTGATGATCCCTACTCAGTGTATTATGACAACAAGGTTGTCACATGTCGGACACTAGGGAAAAGCTGAAATTACGTCGCGTACAACTTGTGAAGACTTTTCGCATTCCTGTAATTCGTTTTACAGCCATAGAAGAAAAATGAAATTTTGAACTCGAAGTTTGAATTGATTTTGTGCAACTCAAATATGAATATACATCATCAATGTCCAGTATACATAGCATAATTATACCACAAATAAAATATAATATAGATCGATAAGTTAAACAATAGAGTAAGAAAAAATAAATACAGTCATGGAATAGACAAAGGTTGATTTAGCTGTAATTGTGAATCGATTGTCATGACTTACCGGGTTATGTTAAGGAGACTGATGTAATAAAGTTACCGTAATGCTTGATAAGTTTCCATATATATAAAGAATAAACATCTGGACTTCAGAACACCCCTCAATTTCCAAAATACAAAATAGAAAATGGAATACACATTCCATGGAGTGTAAAGTGGTTGAGACTTTATAGAAATACTGTCGTTCTCATTTTATATAGTTTATCGCTGCCCCACATCCTCCCCGGCCAGAAAAGTAAATGAAATGCTGTAACCCCATTCCTTACCCAAAATATTTAATTTTTTTTCGAATAACATACATTCAGAGAGTGCAAGAAAAATATGTTCAGCAACAAGGGTCAACAATGTCATCAGTATATGGGTGTCACGTAAAATGACCATTTGTTGGAGAAATTTTATAACTCGACCATGCAGCGGTTCTGCCACTCCACCGCTCCGACTGTGTTGCAGTATATTCCTTCAGGTACAATGCGCTGCAGCTTAGCAACACGGGTGGTGTTGTTATGATACTATGAGTCTCTATTCCCATGCGAGAGGAAAATGGAAAACGCCAAAGGACGCTATAATTGTCCGCAGCATCCGTAACTGTCAGTAAATGTCCGTAAGGGGTCGCAAGTGTTGTGATACGTTAACTTGCGGTTAATTTCGGATACTTACGGTGGACGGAAATAAACGCAAATAGACGGGAGGTAAACTTATTTGCGGATGGTCTGCGTCTAGGCTACGGATCGTTACGTTCAGTTACGGATAGTTACGTTTAGTTACAGTTACTTGCGTAAGTCTGCATTCGTGGAGTCCCTCTGCAAAATTTTGAACATTTCAAAATTTCGCAGACTTGGCCCCGTCATTTTACGTTTCTTTACGGATTAGTTACGGACAGTTACGTCTACATACGACCCTGCGGATGCCTGCGTCCACACTGCGTCCCCTTGCGTCCACTCATCCGTATCTATCCGCGGCGGACGTTACCCATCGTAAGGTACTGTGTGACTGGGGCATAAATCTTTTTACCCGCAACTATGTTTAGCCCTGTCACACCTTTCCGGGCAAGTTACTCGGGCTTGTTGAGTGTAGGGATTTTCCAGCATACCGGATATTCCTGAGGGCGGACAAGGATTACTTGCTGGACGCGTTCTACTTAAATTCTACTTGCGAGTATACTGTGTGACTTTTGTACAAGTCGCGTGGGGGCTGACAACTCAGTGAAGGAATTCCTCTGAAGGAATGGCAGAAGTTACACAGAATGTCATTATCTTGGCTGTACGGAACTGCGAAGTACCTGCATGGGAGTTGCCTGCGAAGTGCTGTCGCTAAAGCCCCAGTCACATAATGCTCTGCGTCCGGCGTTACGTCCAAAAAAAAAAGTCAATTTTCTGCGGACTCCCGCGGATCCTTTGCCGTCACTAGAAAATTCATTCAAAACATACCGGGAAAAATGCGGGCGATATGGACAAATACGACCAGATTCGAATACTTGCGTCCACTTGCGGATATTCTTACGAATTGGCACATAATAGTTCTGAACGTTTGCGGAGAGTTGCGGATATTTTTGGATAGTTACGGATAGTTACAGATTGTTATAAATAATTATGGACAGTATTGCTTTCTGTGACGATCCCTGCTTAGTCAGTGTATCATGACAGCAAGGTTATCACATATTGGACTGTCTTACATTGTACACTGGCATGACTAGGGAAAACTGAAATTGAATTATGTACAAGTTGTGAAAAAATTCGTAATCCTTTAATTTGATTTACAGTGATAAAAGATATATTAAATTTTGAATTTGAGGTTTGAATTTTATTTGTGCAACTCAAATATGAATAAACTTCATAAATGTAAAGAATACATAACATAATTATACCACAAATATAACACAATATAGATCGATAAGTTAAAGGGATTGTACAGTTATGGTTGAGACGTAATTCCAGGTTTCTAACATTTTTGGTGAGATAATGAGAAACCTCTTATAAAATGTGAAAGAGCATGTAATTCTATGAGGAAATCAACGTTTATAAGATGAAAATTGGTTTTGAAATGGCTGAGATATCAAAAAAGAGCGATTCTAATAAAGTGTGGGACCCACACTTCATTACGATCGCTTTGTTTTACTTTGTTTTTTTTATGTTTAGTCATTCCAAACCCGACATTCGTCAAATAAACCTTGAATTCCTCTTAAAATGGTATATTCTGTACTATATCTTAAGTGTTTCCTTGGTATCTCGCAAAAAGTTAAAAACCCAATTCTCATCTCCACCAAAACTGCACTATCCCTTTAAACATTAGATTAAGAAAATTATTACTCAGAGTCATGGAATAGACAAACTGTGGTTACGTTGTCGTTGTGCAGCGATATTCCTGACTTATTGGGTTATGTTAAGGAGATTTTTATGATAAAACAATGCTTATTAAATTTCCAGAGAAAAAAAGACATCAAGACTTCAAACACCCCTCCCACACCCAAGTACAATATATATATAAATAAAAAAATGTTATACACATTCCATGGAGCGTAAAATGGGTAAGACTATAGAGAAATACTAAATTCGTTCTCAGTTTTCAAGTTGATTTATGTCACTTCCAACTAACAAAATAATTAGAAATACAATGACACACTCGAATACACAGATGTCAGGAAATCAGTACCACAATGCGATGAACAGAATAAAAGAGATACTGGTAAATTATCAACAGAGATACAAATAACTGTTACGTCACTGTTGTAAATGCATAGACAATATTGCTGGAAATGGAGGGGACTGCTAAAAAGCAGGGCTTGTAGAATGCAGTCCCCTCATACAGAAAAAAAATATAATTGCAAACAACAACAACAACAACAATTTCACTATAAAAAAGACAGACAGAGTAATACACACATACATGCACACATACCAACGCACATTAACAAACACAACGCGGCTCTCTTATAAGGAAAGATTGATGAGAGGATAGAAAGATAGTAAGGAAGGTAGGAAGTCCGAGGTGGAAAGGGCGGAGGAGAGGGAAATGGTGGGTCATAACCAGGGCACTGGAGGCACAGAAGCACGGGCTCGCTGATAAACAAAAGAGTAGTGAGGTTACCGACGCAACAACGATTTTGAAAATCAAAAGTAAAAAAAAAGAATGAATTATTTTTCTGCATACGAAGTCTTTAAATAATTCTTTAACTTTAAAGAAAATGTATTAAAACTTAAAGCTTCTTTTATATTATTGTCAAGAGAATTCTAGAATTTTGGTCCAGAAAATGAGAATAAAGATTTTGCAAAAACCGTCCTAGTCAAAGGCAAATGATATTCATGGGATTGACGGGTTGGATATGCATGAACAGTTTCATTCTTTAAGAACATGGAATCAATCACAAGGGGAGAGAATGGCTAGTGAGTTTGTACATGAATTGTCCTAATTGCAAACGATTAAGGTCAAAGATTTTCAAAATATTATTTTCGTGAAGTAAATTATTAGTATGACTTCTCCACGATTCGTGAAAAAATGATACGAAGAGCTTTTTTTCTGTAATAATAATATTTCTCGGTAAATTTTCCGGCGAATTACTGAACAGCATGGATTTTTTTTCTTTTTTTCTTTTTTGCAAATTTATTGACAGTTTGTTCGCTCTTATCAAATGGAGTAACTTCGTTAATTTACCGTTTAAAGTATCAATAATCGATCAGAATCAGAATCAGATAAAACACAGTATTATCATCCGCAAACAATAAGAAAGAGAGGATTTTTGAAGAGTGTGGCATATCATTGATATAGAGAATTTTGACATATCATTTACAGAGAATTTTCTATCGCTGTCACACACCTTTCCCGGCCAGAAAAGTGAATGAAATGCTATCACCCCATCCCTTACCCAAAATATTGCCTTTTCGTAAACAATATATATTCAAAGAGTGCAAGAAAAAAAAAGTTTAGCACAAAGGGTAAACCGATGTCATGAGTATATTATGGGTGCCACCTAAAATGACCATTTTGTGGGAGAAATATCATAATTTGACCATGCGGTTCTGCCTCTCCACTGCTCCGACTGTGTTGTAGCATTCCTTCAGGTAAATACGCTGCAGCTTGGCAGCACGAGTTATGTGGCTTCCCACGCGTCTCTGTGTCCCCATGCCAGTGGAAAACGGAAAACGTCGAAGGGCGTAATCGTCCGCAGCATCCGTAACTGTCCTCAAATATCCGTAAGCGGACGAAAGTGTTGAGATACGTTAACTTGCGGTTACTTTCGGATACTTCCGGTGGACGTAAACGAACGCAAACGGACGGGAGGTAAAATTTCTTGCGGATGGTCTGCGTCCAGGCTACGGATAGTTACGTTCAGTTACGGTAAAATTACGTTTGGTTGCGGTTACTTGCGTAAGTCTGCATCCGTAGAATCCCTCTGCGAAATTTTGAACATTTCAAAATTTCGCAGGCTTGGCGCCGTCATTGTGCGTTTCTTTACGGATGAGTTACGGACAGATACGTCTACATACGTCCCTGCGGATGCCTGTGTCCACGCTGCGTCTCTCTGCGTTCACTCATTCGTATCTATCCGCAGCGGACGTAACCCATCGCAAAGCACTGTGTGACTGGGGCATAAGGGCCTCATACTGGCGTTCTGCGTGACCTCTCCGGGCATCCCCGGAAAAAAAATTGGGTCATGCTCAAAACTTGGCTGCGGTTGAATCGGACTTGCGTGCGCACCTCCGGGCAACTACAGGCGAAATACGCGCTAGGTACTGTCAGGTGCGGACCAACTGCGGAGAGCTCCGGGTAGCAAATTTGTTTCCCCGCAAGTCAAGCCGCAAAACTTCCCCAGATGCGGTATGACAAGGCCTTGAGCAGGCTCCAAACTTGTTCCGAGTGAGTCATGGTTGTTCGCTCGCAGAGGTACACGCAGGACATCAATAGGAGACCCTTACCAGCAGCATCTCGCAGGCAACTCCAACGCAGGTACATCTCAGTACCTGTAAGTCGCTCGGAGCAGAAAACGGATCGGTTTTAAAGCTCTCACGCAGGTCACACGGAATACACGCAAGTAGAAGGTATTAGTACGCGTCTAGTAGGTAAGAAACAGGTGCGAAACTCGCAAACATTCTTGTCCGCCCGCGGAAAATCCCTCCTTGCAACAAGCCCGGTTAGCTTGCCGGAAAGGTGTTACACGGCCTTTACGCGTGTATTCTGACCTTGTGCTTCATATCCACTTTTATACGCAAATAATAGTACAGGGGCGTCACCAGCTTTTTTTTCAAGGGGGGGGGTGCGTTTTAACATTAATGTAACGAGTTTTTTGGACAGACATTTGGAATTTAGGAAGCTCTCAATCCCCAGACTTGTAGTGTTTTTTAATGTAATTATTAAACAATTTGCCTATGAAATAGTATCATTCAAATGAACTTCTTGTTTTTAATATTTACACTGAATATCGTGAACGCGTCCAAGCAATAGCTAGCGGAGTGAGCAAGGGGGAGGGGTGTCCCCCTTCCAAAATGGTGCCAATTTGATGCGTGTTTTTGCTTGTTTTGTCGACTTGAAACAGTCCCATTTGTTACGGTAGCAGTATATTTTGATGTAGATTATTATTGAACAATTTGTCTATAAAATAGTATCATCCAAGTAAACTTCCTGTTTTGATATTTATACTGAACAACTGAATATCATGATGAACGCGACCAAGCAGGAGCGAGCGGAGTGAGCAAGGGGGAGGGTGTGTCCCCCTCCCATTGTGAGAACTTTTTGCATTTTGACGTTGTAAATGGAGCAATTTGATGTATGTTTTTGTTTGTTTTATCGACTTGAAACACTTCCACTTGTTTAAGGTAGCAGTACATTTTGATGTAAATTATTATTGAACAATATCCCATATGATATCATGTTAAATAAGCTTCTTGTATTAATTCTTACACTGATGTCATGAACGCGACCGAGCCCGAGCAAGCGGAGCGAGCGAGGGGGGAGGGTGTAGGAGGGGGTTGTCCCCCCTCCCACGGTGAGAACTTTTTGCATTTTGATGTTGTAAATGGTGCAATTTGATGCATGTTTTTGCTTGTGTTATCGACTTGAAGCAGTCCCACTTGTTTAAGGTAGCAGTATATTTTGATGTAGATTATTATTGAACAATTTGTCTATAAAATAGTATAATCCAAATAAACTTCCTGTTTTAATATTTACACTGAATACCATGAACGCGACCAAGCAAGAGCGAGCGGAGTGAGCGTGGGGGAGGGTGTGGGAGGGGGTGTCCCCCTCCCATGGTTAGAACTTTTTGCATTTTGATGTTGTAAATGGTGCAATTTGATGCATGTCTTTGCTTGTTTTATCGACTTGAAGCAGTCCCACTTGTTTAAGGTAGCAGTATATTTTGATGTAGATTATTATTGAACAATTTGTCTATAAAATAGTATAATCCAAATAAACTTCCTGTTTTAATATTTACACTGAATACCATGAACGCGACCAAGCAAGAGCGAGCGGAGTGAGCGAGGGGGAGGGTGTGGGAGGGGGTGTCCCCCTCCCATGGTAAGAACTTTTTGCATTTTGATGTTGTAAATGGTGCAATTTGATGCATGTCTTTGCTTGTTTTATCGACTTGAAGTAGTCCCACTTGTTTAAGGTATAGTACATTTTGATATAAATTATTATTGAACAATTTGCCTACAAAATGGTATAATCTAAATAAACTTCTTGTATTAATTCTTACAATGAATATTATGAACGCTGCATGTTAAGCAATCAAACAGAAAAAGCATGCACTTGACGATGTACACAAGGGGCATTTCTCCTCTCACACGAAGGTGATTTTGTATTTTCCGACCTGAAATTCAGCGATCTTGTGCAAACTTTTGGTGCATTACTTGGATTCTTTCCAGCCCCCTCCCAAAAATAATGATTTAAACAAATAGTTTTTTTTTTTATTTCATTGAGGTGTTAATGGCTCTTATTCCGAGTGTGCATCATCTCTGTGTATGTACAAAGTATAGTGAGGTAGACTTTAGGGGGAGGATGTGGGAGGGGCATACCCCCTCCCGCTCGACGGAGCTTTTGAGTTTTTAGAATTGAAAATAAAGCGATCTGAAGCACACTTTTTGTGGAAAATTCGGAAATTGTTATTCCCCATTGTGTACTAAGTCTATAGAAGGGACAAGGCAATGGGAGGGTGGCAAGATACCTCTCCCATATTCGATTATATTTTTTTTCGCCTTCCAAATCCCCAGTCAAAATCTTGGGGGGGGGGGGGCCGACTGCCCCATCGCCCCCCCCCCCCTTTGCTATGCCAGTGAGAACGAGATAATATACCTTCCCCCACGACGGAACTTGAATTATATAAAGTTAAGTGACAGATCTGGTACACACTTTCGATGAAACATTTGTAAATCTGTCAATCTAGAGGTGTATTAAGTCCATGGCAAATAGACCGAACGGGAGAGGGTGTGGGCAGGGGTATCCCCCTCCCACACGAGAGAGACTTTGCTTTTTTAGAATTGAAATTCAGCAACCTGCCACCTGGTGCACACTTTGGATGATATAATTGGACAGATTTCTAACAAAAAAGCAAGAAAATCTTTTCATCTCGGGAATTATGATTATGTGGGGTGGGGCAAATGATGCGCTTGCCCCTCCAATATTAAAGGGCAACTTTTTTTTCTGTCAAAAAGCAAGAATAATCTTCTCATCTTGGGAATTATTAATCATGGGGGAGGGGCAAAATCATAATATGCTTACCCCTCCAATGTTTTTGTGGGGGAAACTTTTTTTTTCTGTCAAAAAAAAAAAGCAAGAAAATCTTCTCGTCTCTGGAATCATGGGAGGGGGTGGGCAAAATGATATACTTGCCCCTCCATTTTTTTTTTTGTTAACGAGGCTAAGGCTCGCACTTGGGCTCGCATTATCAATATGGATTGGTCAGAAGTAATGTGCTGTACATTATAGACCCTACATACTTGTAGGTAGCACACGTACATGCAAACGTGTACGTGCTCCGTACCGTACGGGTGTACAGTACGGTCGATGAATAGTAAACACTGTAGAATACTAGTAGACATGTATAAAATCAGTGCTGCCAGAACCCAGGGTGCGAATTGTTTTTGCCCACGAATTTTTTGTCCCTGGTGCAAAATGGATGAAATAAAACAATAAAAAAACAAGAATAATTATGTAGCGTCCGGCGTTGAACTCGCTCGCAGACTGAAGTGGT
The DNA here is from genome assembly GCF_040938485.1 of Diadema antillarum. Taxonomy (NCBI): domain Eukaryota; kingdom Metazoa; phylum Echinodermata; class Echinoidea; order Diadematoida; family Diadematidae; genus Diadema; species Diadema antillarum. The sequence goes on along the minus strand of NW_027271524.1, from coordinate 765,098 downwards.
GATTTTTTTTTTTTTGTAAGGGTCTGAAGGGGGTACGCACCCCCCCCCCCCCCCCCCGGTGATGCCCATGTAGTACTTAGTAACATCATGAAAACTACGTGAAATGACGTCTTCGGTATAGGAAAGTTGGCAACCACCTCGGAAAATCTATAGAAATTATCTTTTTATTGAGAAACTGTTGTGCGGTATAGCCTACACCTTCATAATAGTCAAGATACTAATGGGAGCAATAGGTAACCTCTGTCTCCTATCTCAAATATGACTTATTGTAATGAATTTTTGAGATCTTTGAATTAATATCAAAACAGCCTGTGAAACTTTGTTGTTGTCGTTGTCAGCCTGTGGTGTCCTTCATACCCCAAATGTGGGAGGCACACGACAGTACACTTTTCCTGGATGGGAAATAACAGATGATATGACGACACTGGACTTCGAAGTCAGCGCCAACAGGGATGCGCACATTGGACTCAGTGGGATCAACGAGGAACAGCGGGATATGTACGAAATAGGTACATTCATGGCACATACACATGTACACACACTCAAACTCAACCGCACACACGCACACAGCGTCTCACGTAATGTCAATTATATCACTGTCGAGCTCCTCTCTCCTACCTCACTAAAAGCAGCACAATACACTCACACACACACACACACACACACACACACACACACATTTCCATTGGTATGCAATGTATCAGAGATTCAATAGAAAAGAAAAATCTGATGCGTGGATGTGGGTACTCTCCCGCCTGTCATGCCGGTTTGGACCTAAAACAACAACAATAACTTATTATCACTAGTTCCCTGTTCTGACAAACATTTCCACACTGTCAACAGATTCTGAGGAGAAGTCGTCTAATTACGTAACCCCTCTTATTAACATACATTGTACTTGTAAGGTCTTTTAAAACGTTAGAGAATATGGCGATGAGGTAAACGCCTTCATTCACATTTGTATCCATGTTCAATAGTAAACCCCCCCCCCCCCCATCAATCAATTCATGAATACATACAATTTATTTCACCGAGTATGTAACATGATACGAATCAGATGATTTTGTCAGTCGTATATATTCAGAGATCCATTCAAGTCAAGTCACTTGAATTTCTTCTCTCATGTAAGACGCCGTTATATCGACAACATTGTGCAATTTCCTTTGTTTTTAAGGATCCATGAATTATGGAAGACAGAAAGAGAACTTATAAGCCTACAAATTTACATGTAAAAAAGAGGGTTTTTTTGATAACCTTTGCTTCCCATACCTATGACAGGCCCTTCACATCGACTGCCGACGAATATGTGTGTCATGATTATCGACATATTGTTTATTTTCATATGTACAGTATATATATATATATATATATATATATATATATATATATACATGTATATGTAATCAATGGCAAGAGTATGTTAATCGTAACTGCGTTATTAACTGTTCAGTCCCGACGAAACATTTCAGTGTTGTTTCAAATAAGCCTGGAGTAAACAATAATGAAACCCTATAAGAGTACAAAGTATATGTAAACAAATCATCCGGGGCAACAGGCTGGTTGTGTTAAAGAAGAGATATCTCGTTTTTGTCATTTCTTTTATCTCCGAATGTCTACTGGCAAGCCATTCCATCCTTTTGTATAACATAATTAAGTATTCTAATCCTTGGAATCTAGTTTGTAGGTAGTAATTTTTGCTATTTCATGAACAACACCTTGCTATAAAGACATTTTGTAAAATGTTGATACGCTTGTGAATTTGGGCTTTTGACTTTCTAGGAACTAACCTACTTATCTTTACTCTCCGTCTCATCAGCTATCGGAGGGTGGGCAAATTCGGCTAGCTCTGTTCGCAAGTGTGCTGGGCGCAACTTTAATGGTGATTGCGGTTTTAAGCAAAAAGTTGACACATCGAAAATTCTCTCCGGTATACCACATTACGATCACTTCTGGATATCTTTCGTCTACGGTTCCTTGAAGGTGGGTCGCTTCAATGCTACGGATGCTTTCTTGAGCTTTAATTTCACTAGGCTCATGGATATTAACTATGTTGGTCTGTGGACAGGCCATGGCTCGGAAGGAGATTGGAAATTTCATTCTTTCTGCAGAAACAATAATTACACGTGATGATGTAGACGAGATTAATATCTGTAATCAACTACAACGATAGGTTCTATTGGTTAGTGGTTAATGGTTATTGTTTGAATTTGGCAATGTACAGACTTCTTTTGTTTAGCTTGTTTTAATTATCAATTGGGGTTTAAGCTTGCTATTTCTCACAGAGGATCAGCAAGCTTAAGAATAACTACTAGCACTCGTCGTGTAAACATAATGTCGCTTGGGATGCATGTCAGCTTATGTTAGATAACAAGAGTATGCATGTAATGTCGAGAGGGAAAAAAGAATAGAATGATAAAATCTTGAAAATTCTCAGTTTCAAAGTAAACACAGGTGACATGAAGGCTCAAATAAAGGTATGGTGTAGCTTTAGTTGAGATGGAGCTTCACATTTTTAGTTATTTTTTATCTGTAGAGTTCGTGAGTTATAGTTATCATTTTTTGTGAAATAATGAGAAACTATTTTTGAATTAAGAAAAACCATACAATTCTAAAAGGAAATTAAAGTTTATTTTGATGAAATAAGTTTTTAAATGGCTGAGAAACAAAGTATAGTAATGATAACATTTGAAACCAACCGTTCAGTAGATTATGACTTCTTTTTGTTTGTGGATGTCCAGCCATTCAAATTGTGAGGATTGCACTTTCCTGAAAAAAAAAAGAAACAACCCTCCCCCCCCCCCCCGAAAAAACAGAAATGACCCTGTCTTTGAAAATGTCCAATTCTAAACCGCTTGGCATTATTTGTAATTACAAATAAAGTAATTGTCTGGCCTTACTCATAAAGTTAAACCGAAACAGAAGGTAATGTAAACTGTTGGCGTGCATGAGACATTTGTTTCACTGAAAATATAAGTATAATAAACATTGTAATTGCCACAATTACTGTGCATTTTCCCACTGTTGTGTACAAATCCCTGCTTATTTGATAGGGATGTTGATAAACTTTGGCTTTTATTTGTCATGGAATGGGGGAACAGAAAGAGTCAAGAGGTAATGATTATTTTCATACCTGCGACTACTGTTTATACATGATACAATGGGACGTCCTTATGATGAATGATTATGTGTTCTCTTTAGTTAAGAAATTATAGATATTTAAACCTCTCAATATAATTGTTTTAGAAATATGAAAGATAATATCGTTGAAGGAATCTGTGCCGAACAACAGTGTCTTATTTCTAATGTACTTGATCTGCAGAGTCTTTGAGTACGTGGTACTTTCAGCAACGGTGTTCAGAAGGAAATTATGCATAAAAGAATTTGGAAATAGTTTCTACAGTACATCATGTATTAAGAATCTTTCTATTCATGAGAATTGACTTTGCCATTGTATTGCTGTTGTATTTTGGTGAAAGATTATCTTTATCGTCTACACGATGATTACAAATTATTTGAAAAATTAATCCTTGATTCTTATATTTCAAGGAATGATAGAAAAAAAAATTCTGATGCAAGATATACCTCTTTGATTGGATGGACCCATGAACTCATTGACATCGATGACATTTAAAAAATATTATAGGTAATGTGAAGCAGTGACGAAATTTCCTTATTGTTTCTGTATTGAATATCTGCTATTGGTAAGTGCTGATAAATCACTCTTTATTCAGTGGAAGGACCCAGATCATGCAAATCGGGAGAAAATATCGCGCCCTTGCACATTTTGTGGAAAAGACCATAATATGGAAAAGACCATAATATGGGCAAATATCCCAATGTAAAACTGCTTTAATTGTTATCATAAAGACTATCAGTGACAAATAGAGTTTAAACAGTGCCCCTTCCTTTTCGTTTGATAAAAGAGCAGTTTTTTAAAAGAAATGTATGCTGTATAATTATCATAATTATATTATATGATAGGTCCTACATTTTTAAATCCTGTACAGTTTTGTTTGCTTGATTCAGATTTTTAATCAATTAACGTTTTCCTTGAAAGACAAAAAAGACTCCTAATATAGATTATGTATAAAAGGATAAGAACATATCACAGGCGTATATGACTTCACGAGGTTCTTTAGGACACTGGACGGAGAACGTTTATCGTCAATTAATGTAAATGGAATAATTATAACGAATAGCATCAAAAAATTCCTAGGCCCCTATTATAACCATACATGCTGAAGCAATACTCTAAATGGCTAGGAATGACATCTCTGTCAGCCTTTTCTACGTAAAATGAATATATAGGCCTATATATATATATATATATATATATATACAAGGTGAGAGTAAAGAAGAGCCGGTAGACGTAGCTTTTGAATCCTCATATACATATCATTATTGTCTTGATCATCATTATTATTTTTTTGTATATGATATCCATGTTATGCATTTGTCCGGATTGTCCTCAGTCTTGATAAAGGGCAGGGCCCGAAAGCTCGAGAAGTAAAATCAAATTGTGAGGATTCAAAAGCTACGTCTACCGCCTCTTCTTTACTCTCACCTATACACACTAATAAGATGCGACGGCCCAGAGGTTTATATGCAGTGTATAAGGTGAAGTGGGCTCGACCTCGTCCGCGATAGGTGCTGTTTAAGTATAGTTGTGATGGAGGAAGGAGGGCTGCGAGCAGACGTTGCAGTAGTTCACGTTGTTTACGTCCCAAGCCCTTGAAAAAGACATGTAACAGGCTCGAAAGTTTGGGAGCAATAAACACAAGGCAAAGTGAACTACTGCAACGTCTACCAGCAGCCCTCCTCCCTCCGTCACCATACATAGGCCTACATCTGTTTAGAGCAAAAGAAAAAGGTGCATGGTTACTTTCTTTTATTTTGTAAGAGGAAAGATTTGATTTGATTTGATTTGATTTGATTTATTGGTTCCTGCATTATATCATTGTACATGCAGATACATACACATGTATATTACTGGTGTTATACATTTGATTGTACATAAACATTAGTTGTTAACAAGGTAAGTTTCTTCATTGCCTTTACAATGTACAACAAAACATATCAGCGATGCAATGAATAATACAAAAGGGCTACAGCTCAAGCATTGCTTGATCTGTGACACCAAGTTAGATAACCTGGATTACAGATTAGTATAGCATGACAAATAATTTTTCAACGAGATAAAAGTGAACAGCCCTCGTACGTAATACATAACATAATCACGATAATAGGAAAACAGGAGGGGGATGACTTGCATAGAGATAGGACAGAAGAAGGAGAGAGGAGGGGAGAGGTCTGTCTGCTTTCGCTAAAGGTTTACACAAAGTTAGATCACCTGGATCACAGATCAGTATAGCATGACAAATAATTTCTCAACGAGGTACAAGTGAACAGTTACAGGTCATGGTCAGTATAACGCAATGAATAAGAACGGCGATATTTCCACGAGGGAATTTCCATACAATATAATTACAAAGACATCATGGGATCACTGACATCCAGAGAGCAGCATTGCCTTAACAGCTTTCTTAAAAGAGTACGTAGACTTTAAAGTTCGAATTTCAGAAGGAAGAGAGTTCCAAATATCGGGTCCAGTGTGTCTGATAGATTTCAGAGCCATCACCGTTGAAAAAGAAAAAAATGATGAAGCGACTGAGCTTACAGATCAATGCTCTATAGTTTATTTTTCAAGAAATCCAAAAGTGTGTAATTATTCCCTTTAGATGTGAAATACCATTCATATCTCCTTTGTGTGCCTGTAAACGTTGATGCTATAACTTATTAATGTACTCTTGATCTCAGCCTAATAAATGCTAACACCTATATGCAAATAATGATTTAGTCTATAAACATCTTCATACCTCTAGAATAGTAAAGTATACATACATCGAATGCGTGAAACCTTCGTATTTGCACCACTGATTTCTTTCGCGAGTAATGTATTTCAAAGATCTATTCCTGTATATGTCTACGTGCATATTTTAAAAATCACACATATTCAAGTTGATTGCTTGACGAATTGATTTGTTTTGCCTTCTTGGTTTATGACAAGATATATGTATTGATATCATTATAATACGATAAAAGCTATTAGCGCTTGTTCCAATGATGACCTAGTTCGTACATGTTTCCATATACCTGTAGAATAAACGTGTTCCTTGTTAATACATTAAAGATCACACAACTGAAGGCTGCTGTCTTCGTATTTGCACCATTTCCTTTTTCGTGAGTAAAATGTGTCAGAGATCTATTCATGTATGATAATAATAATATAGTATAATAATCACAAAGATACAAGTTGATTGCTTGACGAATTGATTTGCTTTGTGTAATCAGTTATCGATGAATTCATTACAATACCGTATCAACTATTATTATTCTTATTTCGCTGGTAATTTAGTTCGTACACATTTTCTTACCCATACAATACTGAAGGGTTCATGGTTAAGATCACGCACCTGAAGATTGCTGTCTTCGTATTTGCACCATTATTTTTTCTAAAGAGAAATATATTTCACAGCGCTTTTTTATGTATTATAATTTCTATGTCTACATGCATCTATGAAAATCACATACATGTAATAGGATTGCTTGACAAATTGATTTGCTTAGCCTAATTGGTTTATGACAATAGAGACGAATTAACTTTAATACTGTAACAACGATCAACTCGTATTCCAGTGCCGATTAAGTTCTTTCACATTTTCATACATTTAGAAGTGTTCAGTGTTAATGTATGAGAGCTCACACAGCTGGAGATTGCTGTCTTCTTATTTGCACCATTATTTCTTTTTTCGTGAGTAAAACTTTTCAGAAATCTAGTTGTGTATTATGCTGTATGTTTACATACATTTGTGAAAATCACATAGATACAAGGGGATAATTGCTTTGCTAAGTAAATTGCTTTACCTAATTAAGTCTATGAAAGATAGATGAACTATACGATAGCAACTATTAGCACTTATGTCAATTATTTAGTTCGTACACAATACTCCATTTTCATACTTCTAGAATACTGCACTGTTCTAATTTCATTTCAAAGATCTATTCTCGTATTATACATCACCATGCATTTGTGAAGTTTACACAGATACAAATGGATTTCTTGGCAAATATAGTTGCTTTGCTTGATTGATTTGATTGCTTAAATAGAATAGACATAACACGAAATCAACGGTTACCATTCCAATAATTTGTTTGGTTTGTATTATCTTCATGCTTCTAGAATATTGCACTGGTTATCATTAATGTTTGGAAGCTCACACATCATGTCAACTAATGGCTAGGCTGCTGTCTTCGTATTTGTACTATTAAAGTTTTTCGTTTGTAACAATATTGTAGGCCCTATTTCAGAGATTTATTCGAGCATTATACGTCGACATGCATTTTTGAAGCACACGCAGATACTTGTAAATGTATTGCTGTACAAAGTTTTAATTTATTTGCTTGGCTTGAAAGATTCAAGATTGCATGATTAGTCATAACACGAAATCAACAGTTAACATTCCAAAAATATTGTTTAGTTTTGATTGATTATATTCATATCTCTAAACTGTTAATATAGTTATAATGTGTGGAAGCGCACACAGCTGTCAAAGATTGCATGCTGTCTTCGTATATTTGCACCATTAAATTTCATTCGAAATAATCATTTATTTCAGCGATCTGTTCATGTATTATGATTATGTCGACACCGTGCATTTGTGAAGTTCACGTATAGATAATAATGAATTGCTTGACCAAGTAATTCCCTTTGCCGAACTGGTGAGTCCAGTGAGTAGATGATTGTGTTGTATGAAAAATGATACAGCTATATACCAAAGGTCATTATAATGGCAGGCCCTATATTGTACAGCAGTCGCAACTCGCAACAGTGAAGAGCTTACCTTGGATTTATAAACACGACCATGCATAATACAAGTGTTATTGTTATCAGTATCATGGTAACGATCAAAGAGCTGAACAGCGAATATATGAACAGCGAAAACAAGCAATCTCTTATCGTTACCATCAGACATGTCAGATGATGATCTCCGTAACCAAAAAGGGGGAAATTTGGTGATTTTTGGAAACCCTCAGTGATAAATTTTTTGCTTGGTAACCTAATCAATATTTGCTGATTTTTGGTAATTTTTTTGATAAGTTCGGAACCAACAATCATAATAAATGGAAACTGAAGTGCAGGAAAAAAAGTTGAAATGAAAATGATTAAACAAATAATTATAATCATATATACGCAGCAAACATCAACATTATTTCACAGCCCTAAATCTGCTATTCAAGCTAGTTTGACTATTGTTCCGTGGTGTGGGGATTAATAAAACAAATTATTTTAGACACTGATTACAAATTCTGCAAAATAGATTCCCAAGGGCATGTGTTAAATGTGAATCAGTGATTCCATAGTAGATTTGTACTGTCATTGAAATCTTACCCTAGTTACATTAAAAACCCATCGATGTGTTTGTCATATTCATACTGCCCCTCCCTATTTTAATGATCTCTTTACTGCACTTCAATCACATATTCCACAAGGTCGGGCGACATGAAATTTAACATTATTCGCTCTAAGCCTAAATGGTAAGATATTTTTTGTATTAAGTGCTTCTTCATTATCGAATGATTTGATTAGTTCAATGTGTTTCTTTCGATATCTCCCTAGATTGGCCTACATTTAAAAATCAACCACATTGATATGAATATCATAAAAATCATTTTGAATGTATATATGGTGCGTAACCCGACAGACTATACCAACCCTTTTCATTTGCACTCATGAGTCTTTTAAGGCCTTAATTGTTCTTATGTCTTTATTTTTTCCTTTTGTGTCTAAAATCAAGCTTACCAACAGGGTGACTCTTTTTTTCCTGCATGCTCCTTGCGTGTGTTGGGGCCTATGGGTTTGTACATATCACACTAGGCCTACTGCATTTGGACCACTCTGAAAACCATTCTTTGGCTGACCTTTTCTGACCCATTCTTTGAACTCCCTCGTGGAGACGATATGAGCTCCCTCGTGAAGACTGGGTATATTTATTCTTGTTTATATCTCTATAAAATTTATAATGTTTGTTTTATGTTAGGTGCTGCCTGGGGCAAATTATTTGTATAGGGCCCCATTTTCTCTCTCTCTTCTTTCTTTCTTTAAATCAACAACAACTTTGGCTGGCGAGGGTGTTACATCCCATGTGTAGAAAATAGAAATTGAATAGAAAAAACAAAATGCTCCATGCGGGGTTAAATTAACACCGCGAGACGTTTGTTTGTTTGTTTGTTTAAGTTTTTGCGGGGTCCATGGGGACGAACCCACCCTCAGGGGTCAGGCTGACGCTCATTTTTTGTTTATTTGTTGTTGTTTTTTAAGGATGGCCCAATTTTAAAGGGGTCAAACCTTTTATTTATGGGCTTAGTGGCTTCAATTGACCAGCAGACAGAAAGATCCGTCTTTCCGGAGGAGTCTTTTATTTATTTATTTATTTATTTATTCATTTATTTATTTATCTTTTTCTTTTTTATCTTTATTCATTGTTATTGTTATTTCTTTTTTATGTTATCGATCCGTGAAGCCAGACGCAGTCTCCGCGGAAGAATCCCCAGTGACCAGATACTATAGTACTGACCGATCTTTCGGCCCCGGCGTACAGCTGCGTATAGCCAGGAGTTGATTTTTTTTTTTTTTTTTTTTTTGGGGGGGGGGGGGGAGTGGGGATGGTGGAGGGTGTGGGAGGGGGTTCCCCTCTCCCACAGTGTAAACTTTTTGCACTTTTATGCTGTAAACGGTGAAATTTGAGGCATGTGTTTGCGTGAAACAGTCCCACTGGTTTAAGTAAGGTAGCAGTATTTTGATGTAGAATATTATTGAACAATTTGCCTTAGAAATGTTATCAATTAGTGAGTAAATTTCTTGTATTAATTCTTTGAACGAATATCATGAACGTTGTCTGAATCAAGCAGAAAAGCATGGAAACGAGTGTGTAGGAGAGGGGTATATTTCTTTCAAAACGAAAGTGATTTTGCATTTTCAGACCGCAAATTCAACGATCTGATGGTGCAAACTTTTGGTGAAGTACTTAAAATGTTTTTTTTTTCCTGAAAAAAAAAAATTAGATAGATAATGCATATAAATAAGGATTTTTTTCAGGAAAGTGTTAAAAGCTAAATCACGGAATTTAGCCCTTATGCCGCGTGTGCATCATCACTGTGTATATATGTTTAAGGTCTAATGAGGTAGAGGGGTATAGGGTGTGAGATTTTTAGAACTGAAATAAAACGATCTGAAGTACACTTTTTTTTGTGGAAAATTCGGAAATTGTCATTCCCCAAAGTATAAGTCTATAGAGGGGACCAAGCAAGGGGAGGGTTGCAAGATAGACCTCTATTCGAGAGAGCTTTTTCATTTTTAGAACTGAAATTCAACGATCTAGCGCACACTTTTGTTGGAATATCTGGAATTGTCAATCAGAGAAGTATAGCAAGACTGTGGAAGGAGACAAGGCAGGAGGATGTGGGAGGGGATAAGCCCTATTCCCCCTCCTACACGAGGGAGATTCTGTATTTTATGACTGCAGTAGGGCCTACGTCCTGGTGCACGCATTTTGTGGCGTATTTGGAAAACCGTCTATGTTCAAAGTGTAGTCTAAAGCCCCTTTTACACTTTCACGGATCTCATCACGGATGACCACGGATCATCGATCCGGGATCATCCGTACTGTTTCCGGCATGACCGTATTGACTCCGTGAAGTCATCCGGCATTATCCTTGATCATCCGGCATGTCCGCGGAAAAAATTAAGCTTGCTTAATTTTTCATCCCGGACATCACGGATGACAATCAATACAAACTCTTCCTTGTTGGCACCGTCTACTCCGTGCTGCCTCCTTATTCCTTCCTCGTAGACAACGGCTACTCCGTGTTGCCTCCGTACTCGTTCTGGGACAATCCGTGAAGACATCGGGACGTCCGTATTAGCATCGGCGCCATCCGGGATGAAATATTCGTGTATTTTGCCAATACAAGCTCATAAAGTCCGTGAAATTTGCTCACAGCTTCCCCCATCAGTACAGCCATCAACCCCTCATACTGTTCGTATAGTGGTCACCGGAGAAGCTTAAGTGACCCACACATACCTCCTTGCTGTTTTTTCTTCTTTGTGTGTGTTTTGATTTGTTTTGTTTTGCTTTGTTTATGTCTTGATTTTCCAGAAAATGAGAGTTTGAAACAAAGAGATAAGCTTTAATGGTGTCGACAAGCAGAGAAGTATGTACGCTGCTGCAGATTTCTGGTGTGCTTTTCATATTTAGCTCTGGAGGTATGTCGCCCGAGAATGATAAAGTATCAAAAGCAAAAGCAAATGTCATCTGTCAACATTTTAGGGATATCCGTGTAATCCGTGAAGGGACCGAGTTGCATCAGTGCTCTTCCTTGGTATCCGTGTTGCCTCCGTATCGTTTCCGCTTTGGTCCGCGTTCATTCCTTGTCTGTCCGTGTAGGCACCGTACTTGTCCGTGTAGCCTCCGTACTTCTCCGTGTAAACACCCAGTTGGGATCGTGTTCACACCGTCATTGAGATGAAAATCGATATTTTGCATGCCGGAACACCACGGACGACGATCCGTGGTCATCCGTGTAGCAATCCGTGAAAGTGTAAAAGGGGCTTAATCTACTAGTATGCACCGGCGTAAATCCGTATACCGAGGGGTGGGGGGGGGGGGGGGGGGGTGGATGACCGGCGATAGTCACCATCACATACAATAGTTACGTTCAGACGGCAGGCCCTAACCTCGAGGTTAGGAAACCTCGAGGTTTAGCTCTTGCCCCCTAACTACGACGTGTGTCCACACGACGAATCTTAACCTCGAGGTTACGAAACCTCGAGGTTAAGCATCTGCTCCCCGTAACTACGAGTGGGTCCCACTCGATGTTAAAACCACAAAACCGGAAGTTTCAGCCCACACTGCTAACAAGGCGTCTATTTATTCTTTAGTCCAACCCTGTCGGACTCGCTTGCAGGTACTCTTTTTCTCTGTCATGGTATGCAGAGATAGCACTGCACTGATGACTTTATGCCTTTATGAAGATATTCGTCGAAAACATTTTTTTTTTTTTTTTTTTTAGCGTCGGAGAAGAATATAGAATACAGTAGCGAGTTCGACGTGTTCAGTTTCAGAGATCAAGCGCATGGGAAGAAAATATGATGTTGTTGTGTCGTGCGTCATAGGTTTTTCACGTGTAGCGTATTAGTGGTGTACGTTTGGGAGGTTGACCCGGAAGCAGAGGGAAAATTGTGGGGGCTGGAGTTTACGGCGAGGTCACTCTTAACTTCGAGTTCGTTGTTTTTTGTGTCCACACGGTGCTTAACTACGAGTGGGGACCCCCCGCAGCTCGTGGTTAGAGCGCTAACCATAAGATTTCTCGTGGCTCGAAACATCGAGCAAACCTCGAGGTTTGCTAACTACGAGTGCGTCTTCACGGTCCCTAACTACAAGCTCTAACCTCGAAGTTTCCTAACTTCGAGGTTAAGGGCTCCCGTCTGAACGTAACTAATCACGATTACAAGCCCGTAACCGGACTGGCTCTACCTGTGTGTGGGGGGCTTGGGGAGCTTGGTGGGTGGTGGGAGCTTGGTGGGGATCTTGGTGGGGACTGCTTTTTTTTTCTTTTCTTTTTTTTACAGAAGACACAGGGATTGAATGTTTGCGTCCCCCACTTTTTTTTCCATGAATGGGAGGGAAGTGGCATCAAAAAACAACAAAAAAACAACAACAAAAAAACAACAAAAATGTCCTGTGGTACTCCCTGTGGTACTTGTCGGTACCACACGATGTACCACACAAAATCAATGTTACCACAGGAACTGTGTGGTACTGTACCACAGGCTTGTAGGGTACTCCCTGTAGTACTTGTCGGTACTACACAATGTACCACACAAATACCACAGGAACTGTGTGGTACTGTATCGCAGGCTCGTGTGTTACTCCCTTAGGTACTTGTCAGTACCACACACGTACAACACAAACATATGTCAGCACAGGCAGTGATGAGTGGTACAGGACAGTACCACAGGACAGTACCACAGGAATTGTTCTGTGGTGTTTTGGGACATACCAAAGGACAGTACCACAGGAGAGTACCACAGGAACTGTCCTGTGGTATTTTGGGACATTACCACAGGACAGTACCACACACCATTACCACAGGGTAGTACCACACATTACCACAGGACAGTACCACATACCATTACCACAGGGTAGTACCACACAGCACTACCACAGGACAGTACCACACAGCAGTACCACACAGAAGTACCACACAGCAAAACCTGAGAAAATACAACAGAAAGTACCACAGGAAAATACCACAGGATATTCCTGTGGTATTTTGGGACATTAACCACAGCAGAGCACCACACAGCAGTACCACACAGGAGTACCACACAGCAAAACCTTACAGTGTCGCACACCAGTACCACACAGCAGTACCCTACAGAAGTACCACACAGCAAAACCTGAGAAAATATAACAGATAGTATACCACAGGATCTTCCTGTGGTATTTTGGGACATATACCACCGGACTACCACAGGACAATATCACACAGCAGTTCCACACAGAAGTACCACACAGAATTAACTGCATAGTGTCACACAGTAGTACCACATAGCAATATCACACAACAATACCACGAGGCAAAACCACACATATACAATAGAAAGTACCACAGAAAAATACCACAGGTTAGTCTTGTTATTTTTTTTTCTTGACATTTTATACTACAGTAACAGGACTATCACATCAGGAGAATATCACACAGCAGTACCACACAGGAGTACCACACAGAAAAATCTCAAGGCAGGACCAACTGAAATAACAGAAAAGAAACAAACACATATTCGTCAATTAATTGATAGATGAGTTGTGCTGTGAATTATAGCAATTGATTTTCCCTTGCTTAACCTGTCCGATACTCCTACAGTATTACCTATTAAGTGATAGTGCTGATGTAAAGCATGTGATACTTCATGTGGTACTTCTGTGGTGCTCCTGTGGTACTCCTGTGGTACAAATTTTTACATAGCTCATGAATATTCATAAAAAGCAATCTAGATTTTAGAAAATACATAAAAGACTTAAAAAGGCAAAGTATTTATGATGGGACTTACTTTGAATTTTATTAAAGATTGTCTAATAATTTTATGTTATTCCCAACATCATGAATATTGTTATGGAAGTGTAATCTAATATCTTGATAATAAAGTATTATCTAGTTAGTAACCATGCCTTAATGCATTACGGATAGATGGCCATATATATATATAATATATATATATATATATATATATATATATATATATATATATATATATGTACTGATACGACCGACGACTATAGGAATAGGATGACTATGTAGATCTACTACTGTAGTATATAGGACCATATGAGACTGTTGTTTGAGGTTACATGTCAGGAGTAGGACAGGGCCATGTTTGTCCTGAAATCCATCACTCGCCTATAACGAATATTCCTGGATATGTTTCGATCCATCCTATGTGGTACTCTCCTGTGGTACCTAATGCTTTGTGGTACTGCCCTGTGGTAATGCTGCGTGGTAATGACCTGTAGTACTGTCCTGTGGTAATGTTGCGTGGTAATGACCTGTAGTACTGTCCTGTGGTAATATCCCAAAATACCACAGGACAGTTCCTATGGTACTGTCCTGTGGTACTGTCCTGTGGTAATGTCCCAAAATACCACAGGACAGTTCCTGTGGTACTAGTCCTGTGGTACTGTCCTGTGGTACTGTCCTGTGGTCAGGGGGGTGGATAGTATGCGAGGGAGCAAAGCGACCGAGCCCGAGCGAGCGGAGCGAGCGAGGTTGGAGGGGGTGTCACGGTGAGAACTTTTTGCATTTTGATGTTGTAAATGGTGCAATTAAACTGATGCATGTTTTCGCGTGTTTTATCGACTTGAAACAGTCCCACTTGTTTAAGGTAGCAATATATTTTAATGTAGATTATTAATGAACAATTTTCCTATAAAATGGTATCATTTGAATAAACTTATTGTATTCATTCTTACACTGAATATCATGAACGCGACCGAGCCCGAGCAAGCGGAGTGAGCGAGGGGGGGGGGGGGGGGGGGGGGGGGTGGGTGGGAAGGGGTGTCCCCCCTCCCACGGTGAGAATTTTTTGCATTTTAATGTTGTAAATGGTGCAATTTGATGCATTCTTTTGCATGTTTTATCGACTTGAAACAGTCCCACTTGTTTAAGGTAGCAGTATATTTTGATGTAGATTACATGTATTATTGAACAATTTGCCTATAATGGTATCATTTAAACAATCTTCTTGTATCAATTCTTACACTGAATATCATGAACGCGACTAAGCCCGAGCGAGCGGAGCGAGCGAGGTGGGGGAGGGGTGGGGGAGGGGTGGGAGGGGGTGTACCCCCTTCCACGGTGAGAACTTTTTGCATTTTGATGATGTAAATGGTGCAATTTGATGCATTTTTTTGCGTGTTTTATGGACTTGAAGCAGTCCCTCTTGTTTACGGTAGCTGTACATTTTGATGTAGAATATTATTGAACAATATTTGCCTATAAAATGGTACCATGTAAATAAACTTCTTGTTAAGTTATTCTTACACTGAATATCAAGAACGCGACCAAGCCCGAGCGAGCGGAGGGTGTGGGACGGGGGATGGGGGGATTTTGATGTTGTGCGTGTTTCATCGACTTGAAACAGTCCCACTTGTTTAAGGTAGCAGTACATTAAACTTTTGATGTAATAATTGATATGATTTAATTGATATGATTTATATAGCGCCAAATCCACTCTGCAGTAGATTATTATAGAACAATATTTGCCTATAAAATGGTACCATGTAAATAAAATTCTTGTTAAGTTATTCTTACACTAAATATCAAGAACGCGACCGAGCCCGAGCGAGCGGAGCGAAGGGGGAGGGGAGGGTGTAGGAGGGGGGTGTCCTCCCTCCCACGGTGAGAACTTTTTGCTTTTTCCTGTTGTATGGGGAAATATGGCATGAAATATAAAGCATGGGGAATATCTAGTGAGTAAAAATATGCAGAGACTACTGAAACTACAAAGGCGAACTTTTAGATTAGTCTCACATTCACCGTATGGGGCGCCCTGTTTGCCAACCTTTTCTACTTTGTCAAGTTTAACTATGTTTAAGATGTATGTATATATATGTTTATGTATGTATATTCTATACATATATATATATATATATATATATATATATATATATATATGTTACCCCGTCCCCGCGAGGGTAAGGGGAAAATATGATGAGTCTGGAATAAAGGAGAGGAGGCAGTCAGTTACTGTTGTTGGTGAAAGTCTCATCAAGCATAATGATCAAAATTTATTTCAAAGATTCACTGAACATTTGTCCAAACATGTGAATCCATCATCAATTTCAGATCATATCTCTTCATTTCTTTGGCTTTACCAATTATAACACTCAATCAGGAGTCATCACAATCTAACCTTATGTTCAAGAACAATCATATGTGTGACTCTGATCGTCTTTCTACTCATGACATGATAAGGCATCTGAATTATACTTGACAAAATCCTCTTTACAAAACAAGTACGCACTAACGTCTACGATCTACATGTGTATCTATCATAAATGTCTTAACTAATGACACGTAGCCTTCTGCCTACGATATCTCACAATTACTTTACAAAATACATACATTTCTAACTAGAGAGGGGCCGTCAAAGGCGGCAGACCCACGCCTAAGTACAAAGTCGGGGTAAACATAATGTGCATTCGGTCATCTACCAGAATTCGGCCACTTAATTGCCAGTGTGCTTTATCACCAGCCAGTGAGTTCTACCAAAGATCGTACACTGAAGTATACGATCTTTGGTTCTACAGTCACATCACACGCAAATCACATAATTACACATACGGTATTAACACTCATTCACGTACAGGAAAGTCCTTAAGTCTCCTCCAAAAATCCATCGAAAATCCCAAATTCCACCGTCAAAAGTGCAGAATCGGAACTTTTCCAAGCGCGCGCGAATTAAGTCCAGTTTTAAGAGTATTGTCTACGCGACGGGTCGCGGAAAAAGCGCTAAAAATCGAGAAATACGCCGTTTTCTTGCGGGATATTTTGATTATAGCAAGCCGAGAGTGTGATGATATCAAAGGTCGTATGAGTGTACGATCTTTGATGGTATCCACAAAAGCAAAAAAGAAAAACAAAATTTACGTACCCCCTAGGCAATTACCCCTATGATTAGTGTCTACGGGAATTATTCAATGCAAGGGTTGAATGCAAATGTCTACTGCACCAGTATTCGGCCACCAACGAGCGCCGCAACGTCCCCGGTACAATTGTGCACCAACAGTGTAGAGCGCGATGCATTTTCAGCGGCCTTGCACACGCATTGACATTGAGCACGCATATCGTGCAGTGTGACTGCGACCGAGCAAAATGCTCCTCCAACGAAAAAAACAATCAATGTTAATTTGAAAAATCATCAAATATCAAAGGTCGTATGAGTGTACGATCTTTGATGGTATCCACAAAAGCAAAAAAGAAAAACAAAATTTACGTACCCCCTAGGCAATTACCCCTATGATTAGTGTCTACGGGAATTATTCAATGCAAGGGTTGAATGCAAATGTCTACTGCACCAGTATTCGGCCACCAACGAGCGCCGCAACGTCCCCGGTGCAATTTTGCACCAACAGTGTAGAGCGCGATGCATTTTCAGCGGCCTTGCACACGCATTGACATTGAGCACGCATATCGTGCAGTGTGACTGCGACCGAGCAAAATGCTCCTCCAACGAAAAAAACAATCAATGTTAATTTGAAAAATCATCAAAATACGGGCCAGTTTGTGATGACGGAGAACGAACTTTCATAAATCTAGAAGGACATAGTCCCTCAAATAGGCCTAAACGTAAATTTCGGAATTCTTACGAACATTTGAGCAGCGAAGTCGGATCGTTGGGGAGTTTATGTCTTCGTATGGTAGCGGAAAATCGCAAAGTGAGAAACGGGAAATTTTCGGAATGGTCACTATACCATGGGGTCAAAACTTCAAGGTCACACAGAATTTGCAAGGGTCAACCGATTATCACCAAAATCTAATCGATTCTTTCCTGTCATTATCCAAACATTCCCTGAACATTTCGTGCAAATCCGTTTACCCGTTCTCTTGTTATCTTGTACACAAACAAACAAACAAACAAACAAACAAACAAACAAAAAAACAAACAAACAAACAAACAAACAAACAAACAAACAAACATACGGAACCCTTTACATAACCCCCTGCCGATTTTCATCGGCGTGGGTAATTAAAGCAGAAATATCTAATAACCTCAATCTGTTACTGTACTCTGTGGTACTTGATATGAGAATCCAATACAGAGATCAACAACATACCAAAAACCATTTAATGTTAACTTCAAATCCTATTATAACTATCCATAATCTTCATTATACCAATATCAATAACCTTAATTTAATTATCACAGTACCATTAAAGTATAATAATATTCTTCTATTTATTCTCCTTTACATAACATCACAACTAAATACACCTTATTATTATCATTATATTATTATTATTATTATTATTATTATTATTGTTATTATTCGTATTCTAATTATATCTGTGACATATATTCAATTCGTCCACAGTAATATATATGTATCCCGCTTTAACCAAGGACTCTAATCTCATAAAGCTAGTGATTTCAACCTGATATTGGAACAGAGTTTATCAACACAATTCGGTCCATTTGTAATTTAACCTAGCACATCTAATAGTTCCGAACAATGTTCACTATGTAACAACAATTTAACAATAATATCTGAAGTTTCTAAGAACTCGAAGGTGCTATACCTATACTCAGCTTGTTATCTCTCAGACACAACTTGTCCATTTACAAACATGGAGCTACGAGAGAGAGAGAGAGAGAGAGAGAGAGAGAGAGAGAGAGAAAGAGAGAGAGAGAGAGTAGAGAGTAGAGGGAGAGACATAGATCAGAGAGAGAGCGAGAAAGGGTGAGATGGAGGGGAGAAATGGGTAGGAAAGAGAGAGAAAAGGAGAGAGGGAGAGAGAGGAGAGAGCACAGCTTGATGTTCCCTTTGCTTGCAATATAGGGTACAACTTGCCTTGTATCATATATACACTGTACTCCTCTTTCTGTTCTCTTCGTTCCACTAATATTCTGACTTTCTCGGCCAGTTGGTGGCTTACAGCTAACCTAAACAAGGCATAAGATTATTTACAAGATAACTTTCCAGTGGCAAGGCACTCTTTCCTTGCCTGCTAGAACCACAAGCTCAACAGCATCTCTTCTTGCAGGCATAAATGCAAGTGTGATTACATAACCACGGTGGGGTGGAGCCCTCTGTTTACCCGTACTCCAACCCCATCTAATTCCAAAGTCCCTAAAACAAAGAAACCAGTGTCAAGGCAGGAAATGCTTGGCCACACAGCCTTATCTTTATGGCTGCCGCCGCTGGGGCGGGCATTCATGCAGCTGTATACAGCTGGCTCCTTTGGTTACTTCTTAACGGTTAACTTCATTCTATGCACTAAATGTGAACGTGCCACTCTCACTCCAGCATAGTGGCTAATACTACATGGGTGTTGTTCACACGTGCTATTTAAGCAAAACTTCCACATTGCTCTACAGACTAACTGTCTCAGCTGTACATATATAACATATAACATTTAACATAATTAGATGGCTGGAATATAACCTAATCATTTCCAGCTCTACATAAATATGTTTACCTCATCTCAGTAACATACAATTATATCTCCTTCTTCTTTTGTTTCCCCATTCTCTGTATAGCACTGCTACTTCCAGTTACTACACCGATACTCAACTAGAACTTTGCAATAACATCTCACTCATTACACGCACTCATACATTTACACAATAACTTAAAAATACATATCAACTGTTATACTTCATGACACTTTATATTACTTTGATCAGGAAATAATGGGTAGGAAAATATGTTTCTTACCTGGAATAAAGGAGAGGAGGCAGTCAGTTACTGTTGTTGGTGAAAGTCTCATCAAGCATAATGATGTTGACCCACCGGAGTTGACTGGCTCCTTCTCTCTGGAGTTAGGTTTGGATTACTCCACTATGGAATGGGGGTGTTTGGAACTTTAACTTGGAGGGAAAATAACTGTTAGCTTGGATTTTAAAATTGGGGTGCCTGTTTTTCACTCTCCAGTCTCACATGAAGTATTACAAATCAAAAATATAGGGGTGCCCAATCTGAGGGCCCTTACATATATATATATATATATATATATATATATATATATTACAGAGTGCAGTTTTTTATGGTAAATGAATCTTAGCCTTAATCTTAACCTGTTCCATAATGAATTCTGAAATCCGCATAGACTTAATACACAGGTCACCAGGTTCCTGTATGGAACAGGTTAACTTGTATATTCAAAACTAAACACAAAAATCATAATTATGGTACAAGAAATTGTTTTAAAAAAATTATATGGAAAAGTCTGCATACAAAAAGTCTATACCGTGCGTCTTGAAAAAGGTAATTTTAGAGGGCTACTACTTCATAATTGTCAGGTATATGGAGGGCACCATGTTACTTGTGAGGAAAGGGGAACTCTTCCTCTTTCCATTGCTACCTAATTATGTTCACAAATGGCCTTTGTGGGAGTGACCAAGCTATCGGACAGGTCTATTTATTTGGACACTTTCATTCACAGTTCTCATCCATACAGTGAGACATTAATTGTTCCTTCATGTGACACTCAAACTTGGAAAAAGTGCAATATGTTATTGCTGTCTTTAAAGGGGAAATCCAGTCCACTAGGATATAAGTTAGTGTGATTAATAAAGTAAAATCTTACGAGTTCAAGGGAAAAAAATTTACTGAAATCGGATGAAAAATAAGGAAAGTATGACATTTTGAAATTTTGCAAAACAGTTCTCGTACAGTGGATATGAATATGCAAATGAGTAAGGTAACCATGTCATAACCTCATAACCTTTTCCATTGATCCTTTACAACAACAAAAAAGAAAAATGAAAATTCAATGTTTCTGTCATTGAAATCTGAAACATGATGTCATTCCTGATTGCATAACTTTAGAATAGTGAACAGTTGGATATACCAGGATTTTGAGCCTCGGGAAAAATTGCGTTTGAATGAAAGACTGGAAATTTCAAAATTTTATGTACAAACTATATGGCAAGCTGTCAGGGTATTACATGCACACTTTGCCATTTGCATATTCATATTGACCATTCAAGAACTGTTTCCTAAAAAATTAGCGAATTTTCAAAATGTCATATCTTCCTTATTTTCACCCGATTTTGATCAAACTTTTACCGTTGAACTCGTAATATCTTACTATTTCTTATCAAACTAACTTATATTTGGGTTGGATTTCCCCATTAAAGTTTATGTTCTCAGTCATGCATGACATTTGTTAACATAATTAGGTACCAATGGAAAGAGGAGTTTTTCTTTCCTTACAACTATAATTGCTCTGTCTATCGCAGACATAGAAATAGGAGCCCTCCAAAGTTGGATTACCTCTTTTTTTTATACGCGCTGTATCATCACATCTACAAATGTATATGTATGCATGTTCCACCACGTAAGAATAACATTTGTGACCGTGCACCTCAAAACGAACATAAAGTCGCACACACTGATTTTGCGTGAGGACTGAAAATAAGTGAAATGGGTCAACCTAGCCGAACTTGACTTTTCATATTTTCTGAAAGAGCGGGTCTTCTTTTACATTATGCTAAAATTTGGTATCATAAAACGGGCGGAAAAGTGTGTTTTTTTAGCAGTTTATCTCGAACATTTTTGGTAGAATAGGGTGATTAGGTGTGTCCTTAGAATCCCTTTTTCATTTCTGAAAAACCTTGTCCACACTCTTCACTTTCAACTCTAATAACTTTTGAAAGGATAGTGCTACAGCTTTGAAAGTTGGCATTGATTATGGACAGAATTGTTAATGAGGCATGCTTAATTTCAGTTTAATCTGATAATCTCTTCATTGTTGTCACTCTGGTGGTTTACTTCCTGTCTTTTGTCCCATTCATCGCACAGCCAGCACGGTTTGGTAAAGATTAAGCGCTTGAATAGACACTGTACTTCAGAGCCTCTTTTCTCAGTTCACACTTTTCCTGAGTTTGTGCTTTCTTTCCAATATTTAGATAGGTTAGGAGAGTCCATTTGATTTGAGTTATACATCATTTTAAAGCTTAAAGTCTGCTCTTTCAGAATATGGTCTTAACTAAAAATTCATGTCTGGCGACTTTTTGTTTGTTTTGGGGTGCAGTGTCACATTTAATGAATGAATGAAATGCCGCCACCATTATGTGCTACTGATTATGCTGTGCTATTGATTTAATATGTTGGAGATGGAAAACCCAGAATAAAATTGAACTTAAATAAATACCATGTGTGTTCAATACCCTCTAAATTTCTTGATGATTTTTTTTTTCATTATCTCATAATTTGAACCTGCATCATGATGAAACTTAGACCCCTGCTCCAAAGGGTCATACTCTGGTGATATGAATGTCGTGTGTACTTCCTGACGTACGTATGATTATTGTTGATTTTTGTACTCATGTGCACTATGACCAAACCTAGAGAGTCCTGCTGTTTGGGGAGTATGCTGCCCTCAGTGTTGCGTCCTTCCTAGGATCCAAGGTAGTACAATGTACCCTCTCGTACTTGTTTCGTACTGATACACTGTATTAGCTTTAAATGCTTCACCACCCGTTGAGGACGAGTCCCGAGTATACTCGGGCAGGTGTCTATGGGAATTACGTGTTGTAGCAAAATCAAACCGTCCTCAACGGGTTAAGTCGTCTTCTCTCTATTACAGTTATCTCATTGTCTCATATTCGTCTCTGTATAGTTATATCCCCATTCATCCCCCTTTTTTTTCCGGGGGGGGGGGATGGCTAGTTTAAACAAATTGAGATCCCATCGCCATAATGTTGCTACCTGCCAATTTGCCAATTTTGGCAAAAATCTGTCAAGGATTTTATTAAGAAAATATAAATGGTGAAGGTTCATGCGCAGTTTTGATATGGGGTTTACCTACCATCTTTATACACAATATCGCTCAAGTTCCCTTTGTAAATGATTTGCACATTATTTTTCCGGCGTCATGTTTGCACATTTCCCCGCGTTTGCACATTTCCCGGCGTTGCACATTTCCCGGCTCCACATGGATAAATGATTTTGTTTCTGTCTGTGTGTGCGATTGTGTTCCTTCTGTTCTCAGGCAATTTGTCTTGTCGTTGCGTTTGACTGTTAGGTCTTACTACAATGCACTGCTTACGAGGGGACTGCATTCTATAAGCTAGGCTTCTTTGCAGTTTCCTATATTTCCGACATCTTTTCCTTTATACGATTCAGTTACAGCTTGCCTATGCATTTCCTTCATCTATGTTTTGCTTTATTGTAAAAAAAAAGAAGAAGAATGAGTTACATTAACTTTGCTTGAATATGCAAAAGTCACATTGTACTCCAATTTTTTTCATTATGCAAAATGTCATATTGTACTCTATTATGCCCATACTTTTGTTGGAAATAAAATGAAATGAAATAAGACAGAATGAAGCTGAAACTTAGTTTTGCTGGAATATATACACCTTACTGGGTAAACATTTTTTTCTTTTTTTTCTTTGTTTATTTATTTATATATTCATTCATTTATTCATTCCGTTTTATTTTCACAGGGTAGCCCTTTCAGTTTAACAAGAAAAAACTGCTCACCTGAAGCAAGGGCTGAAGTGAGCTTTTGGAATCATTTATCGTCCAGCGTCCGTCGTGCTTCGTCCGTCGTGCGTAAATTTTGTTTATATTTTCAGTTTCTTTTGAAAAGACCATGACAGATTTTACCAAACTTGGCAGATAGCGCGTCCCTCGGGTGCCTGAGTACATAGGTGATATCAGCTAGTTCAAGTTTGTTCATGGCGGACCCGGGTATACCCTTCTCGGAACCACTCTGGGGGTCAAAATTTCAGCTTCTTCTTGAAAACCCCAAATCCGATTTCCACCAAACTTAGCAGGTAGCATTCCCAATGTGATAGCATCTTAAGTCGTTCAAAAGGGCACTATGCCCCGTCTCCTGGGGACCCCTTTCTATCTTCTTCTTCAGTAAGAATACGAAGAAGGTGAACCTGCGATACTCATGTGAGCGCGAGACCTCCCTCCGCCGGTCTCTTGGCTGTTGTTGTTTTTTGTTTTGCCCTTTTGTATGCAATTACATCAGGGCGCACTATTAGCAATAAACCATTTTGATAATCCCACAAATTAACGTGGAGTTAACACACTGAATGGGTTATAGGACTTCAGAGGAGGTATGAATGGGTGGGGTGGTAATCCTGGGGCTTTCAAGGAGGCAGGAACCTGGTCTGGTGATGACTATTATCATCATTAATGAAAATCTGTAATGAAACATATATGAAACATATCCCCATTTGTTCCCGTATGACTGCATGTTTAGTTTATTGTGACTGATACAATGTAAGTGTTATTTTATGAACAGATTTTGACATAGTTATTGGGGTGTGGGGTAGAAGACCTGCGGGTCATGGTAATTAAGTTAACCTTTTCTTGCCCCTGGCGGCCCTGTTTTCTATGTCACAATCTGGGGGGGCGGGGGAGGTCTCTCAATTGTGCTTTGTCTCTGTATTATAATTTATCTTATTTTTGTTATGCTGAATCAAATGTGTTTTGTGTTTATCCATGTACATGTGCAATGTCTGAAATGCCGAATTAAATAATAATGATAATAGTAATAATAACAATGATAACCTCCTCCCTTGGCGGAGGTAATAATAATAATCTGTAGCCGTCATTATAAAAATTTCAAAATGGTCCAATTCACGGTGCGCCTTTCATACATTTTTCCACTCATGCCATGGTTTCTGAAAACAATTAGCTGTTTGTAAGGATAACCGTCGACACAAGTGATGCATACATTATGTGATTGAGTCGCATGAATAATAAATGAGTTGTCGAGTGAATGTTCCCTGGCAACAGTAGTAACAAAGAGCGTCAGTGTCAGTTGTAAACTCATTACTGAACGACAAATTTTAATCTGCCGAGCAGTTGGAAATTGCAGTGCTGAACTTCAGACGAACAAACGCGCGCAAGAGTAGCTAGAATCAATAAGAGTTGATAAACTGACAAACCGTGTGTTGTACATTTCGAAACAGTGAGATAGATCTCCTCAGCAAAGGGGTAAAGACACGATAATACTGGACCTGGGAACAAGTGCCTAATTGCAGCTCCAGCTTGGAACTCTGCTACTGAATGTCTTGATGCGATTATATGAAGTTATGGTAAGTTGGGGGCAATTAGTGGTCTGGGCGTGAGCAGTGTCATCCAGCATGGCCGTAACACCTTATTATATTTGTGTCATGTGTCCAAAACCCAACATCTTAGAATCATTTACTCTTTAAAAAAAAGTAAAGAAAAAGGAATGGTATACCAACATGTTAAATGTTGCCACTGATTAACAGATTGCCCTCCATCGACGTAAATAAGCACTGAATTGATCAGTGTTTTCGTATATGTAGCCATGATGAAAAAATCATGGACCTACATAATCCTCGAGCAGGATTCGAACCTACGACCTCCTGATCTCCGGCGGTCGTAGGAGGTCGTACGTTGGAATCCTGCTCGATGATGCCCATGATTTTTTTATCATGGCTACTACTAAAACACTGATCAATTCAGTGCTTAGGCCTATTTACGTCAATGTAGGGCAATCTGTCAATCAGTTGCAATAAAAACACCTCGACGGAAGAATTTCATGAATGAAATGTTAAATGTTGTTACTCCGCCAAACTTTTGTAACTACTGGCTTTTCCACTCAAAAAGTTTGATTACCATTTCATCATTTTTAGCCAGAACAAAAAAAAAATGAATGGGTGAATCCAACATTTTCAGTGTTAAATGGAAGATTTACAAAGGGTTCGTGGAGTGACAACGTATTAAATGTTGGAATTACTATTCCATTCATATGGAGTGTATAATACGATCTTCATATCAAGCCATGTTGCACGTATAGCATAGTTTACTGAAGCCACCGCAGTATTATAAGACAAGCTTTTTCCTTCAGCATTTCCTGCATAATTATTATTACAATGTATATCGTATACATAGGTGAATATAGCTAATGCTTTGTTCTGTAATCCCAGCCTTTGACATTCCGCAGTATATAACACAATTTCTACTAACAGTATGAGTATGCGGAAAGGTAGGAAACTCAATCCAAGCTTCGGCATTGAGCCCAAGTTCATCACATTTGCATTCGAATTAATGAAAAGGTGTTCAAATTCAAGCTATTTTTTCACTGATCTACCACCACGGTTCATTTTCATTCTTTGAGCATTAAATTTCGTTTCTTGTCTTTCCTTTTAAATTCTTTTTCATTCAATTTTAATAGAGAGAAGTTCATTCAATTTAACGACTCAAAGTTGTCAGTCAATTTCATGCCAGCTGGATAGACGTTCAATTACGTCCAAAGTACCAATTTCAGTTTTATTTATGGGAACACAACTTCGCACTTTGAACATTCGAATTCAACTCACATGAACAAATTTTAACGCGTTTCCACGGGTCCTTTCTTTCCTTGTGACAGAATTTAATTCTTATTTCAAAGTTTCATTTGACTCCTCCTCAGTTAATTTTAGTTGTATTGTATTTATTTCTTTCCTGTCGACCTTTATTCCACTTTCAATCTATCCCCCATTGATGTAACGTATATAGGGAATGGCCATATCTCCAAATTTCTTGTTTATTTCCACATCTATATTTAAAATTTGGATTCCATTCCTGTCTTCCCCGTGTCCATATCATAAGTTACCACAATCGGCTCAGCTGTAGGCCTGTTTCACCCAAGGGTATTGCCAGTGATATAGTCTTGCTGGTTGTCAAATACCTCACTTACTAATTCTGTCCATATAAGAAATATTCACATACATTGTACTAACGTCCTACTCATCTCTAGTAGAGTATACATGAATATCTTGTGATGTGACTCAACCGGATAGATATCCGCTTAAAAATTAAAGTCGTGTATGAATAAAATGTACGTGTAATGTGTTTGAAAGTGGAGTTATACGAGCTATTAGCTATTATCAGCAAAAGTCCCATTTCAAGGTACATTTAGTTTGCATATTGAAACAGATGAGTAACTACAAAGAATACAAGCAACAACTAAAAACACTCCTCATATATGTTATAAATGTTTGCTCTATATAGTGAATATAAATTCCTAAACGTTCCTCACGGCCGAGCTGATGGGAATTTGAATGCGCTGCACGTGTATTTTTTTATTTGAACGTCCTTTTTACACGTTTATTTGAGAAACTCGTGAAATCGCATGCTGATTAAATCAAATTGAATGAACTAGTTACCTTTTTGAATGTTGATCTTGGTGATCATTCAAATTCACTCGCACTTGAATGATCGCATTGTAAATGCGAATGTAAATCTGATGAAATTGAGCGGGAAAACCTATATTTCATGCAGTGTTTGCCCCATGAATGACTGAATTTGAAAATCGCATGAAGGGGACGGGTATAGAGGGAGTTATAATTATACATCCATGACGTCATCTCGTCATCCCGTTGTCAATTTAAATCAGTGTCTGTAAAAAAAAAGAAATAAAGTAATTGAATATTATAGACAAGAAAGATATTACATTGATAGGAATACCATAGGCATTGTTACATGGAAATTCTAAAATAACACGTACCAAATACAACGGCATTTTTGTTCTGCTGTGACTGTTTGTTTTTCTCATGCTGAAACTTGCTGGTTGGTTCCGTACTTCGACAGCCTCCTGCAAAGGCTTTTGTCCGGATGAAATTGCTTGCAGTGATCGCAGGTTTTTTCATCATTTCACTGGGTAAGATAGTAGATTGTGATTATCATCTCAGTGAAATCTTACCTTTGAATTGTTCAGTGATGTCTTTGTGATGTAGTTATAAGCCAAATTGATGTATCAATGTATTCTCTTGTTGATACATTCTTTTTCCATTGCATTTGTTTGTTGCTGAAACTGAACTCGTTTGTCTATTCAAGAAAAACAAAATGTGTACGTATACCTCTGTCCATGCTTTTAGTGGAATGAGCTTTTTTAGTGCGTTTCACTTATTAGTTGTGTGATTTCTTACCTTTCCGATAATTATGTGCAGGCCAAAATGTGAGACTTGTGAGATATGAGACCATCATTTCCAGATTATCTTAATGTGCATGTGTTACGGAGATATGTAGGCCTATTCATTTCGCGAGTATTATGTGAACCCCTCGTCACTCTGCATGTATGTGACCGTGCATCACAAAACAAGCAAAAAGTCGCACCCCTTGATTTTACGTCAGGACTCTAGAAAGGTGAAACGGGTCAACCGAGTCAAGTTTGAGTTTTCCACATTTTCTGAAAGAGCTATTATTCTTCTACATTATTTTTGAGTTTGGGATCATAAATTGAACGGGAAAATGGGTTTTCAGCAGTTTTTCTACAACCCCTCTTTTTGGTAGAGTAGTGTGACATGGTTTCTCTTTTTTAATACAGGTCCCTTTTAATTTCTTGAAAATCCTTTGCACACTCTTCATTTTCAACTCTGATTACTTTTGAAAGGATGATGCTACTACTTTGAAAATTGACATTTTGAACAGAATGTGTTTATAGAGTATGCTCAATTTCAGCTTAATATGATAATCTCTTCATTGTTGTTGCTAGAGTGATTTACATCATGTTTTTTGTCCCATTCATGGCACAGGTAGCACGGCTTAGTAAAGATTAAGCGCTTGAATAGACGCTGTACTTCAGAGCCTCTTTCCTCAGTTCAAACTTTTCCACAGTGTGTGCTTTCTTTCCAATATTTATATAGGTTAGGAGAGTCCATTTGAATTGAATTATATATCATTTTAAAGCTTAGAGTCTGCTCTTTTAGAATCTGCCCTTAAGTAAAAATCCATGTCTGGCGACTTTTTGTTGGTTTTGTGGTGCAGGGTTAAGTATTATCACAATTCTGGCAGATTACTCTTAATGCAAAGTAATCAAAACCAACAGGCGACATTAAACCATAAAACCAGATTGAATGAAACCATAATTAAACCATTATACCAGAATGGGATTTGGGTATCATCATCCTATAAGATCAGGAAATGCGTACTTTATTTTATCAGCATGCTTACAGCTTTACAGATATTGAAGAAACCTTCTTGATTATATATTTCGATTCCTCAATAGCACCTTGTAGGCATTATTTTACAGCCATGATTATGTTCTGATTTTTTTTTTAATTTGTGATTTGTGTGTGTGTGTTTGTACCTTCTATCCCATCTGTCCTGTATTGTTTGTATTATTAATTTTGTATTATTATACACTCTAAAAACGCAAATGTTGAATCAACATTTAAAAGGGCCGAGGAGTGACAGCATTTTGAAGTGTTGCATCCAACTTTTAAGATAGCATTTTAAATGTTGAATCTAGCAGGAAAATCAACACTTTGAAAATGTTGTCACTCCTCGGCCCTTTAAAATGCTAATTCAACATTTGTATTTTTAGAGGGTAAGGTTTTGAGTCAATTTCATGAGTTGTCCACAAGTACTCGCCATGCTTTTTTGGTGGACTCCTCAATTTCCTCTTTCTTCAGAGTATGGATAATGTAACATGTGAAGGTTGATTTCTAAACATGCATACATGCTTTTTATTTCATAATTACCTCGAATTTCAATTCTACAGTAAAGTCGTATTTACTCAAGATCGTTTGAGTGGTTTTTTTTCTATTATGTTATGTGGAAGAAGAAAATGGGAAAAAGTAAGAGTTCGAAATCAAAAGTATAAGTCCTTGAACACTTAAAAGGAAGCAATTTTGCAAGCGATTCTAAGGTAACAAAGCCTTTATTGTCCGTCGAGAGAATGAATTTTATTTTGGTGGGGCGAGCACAAGTTTTACTTGGATGGAGTGTGTTAGCAATCTGTCAAATTCTTATTTACCAGTGATTTCTTGCATCTTGGAGTGTGTCAGTTTGGAGACTCAAAATGTATAGGGTACACGGTGATCATGGAAACAGGTTCACATAGATTAAAATTATACCGGCAAGATGCCAACAATTCGGTACTAATTAAAATTCACACAGTTACAAATGAACGTTATATCTACGAGAACGACTGCAACAGTCACATTACTGTTCATATAGCAAGATACATAGGACCACTGTATACGAAGGAGGGACTTTAGTAATGAGATGCGTGTAATCATAACAAAATGGAAACATGTCATTTGCTTGAGCGTCTGAAAGAGGTCATGTATTCATGTTGTATTGTGCCCATGTGTGTCCATTAAGATTATGAAATTCCTCTCGCTTTGGCGAGTGAATATGTGAGCTTATTGTGAGTTGGTTCTGCCATTTTTATTTGTGCTTGTGTGTGTGTGTGTATGTGTGCGTATGTGTGTGTGTGTGTGTGCGTGTTTGTGTGTGTGTGTTCCTATTCAAATAATGACCCTGACAATATCCCCCCATCTCCCTTTTTCGTTTGTTTTCATTCTAGACTAATAACTACTTCCAGTTATTCCAGAATATCATACAACTTCCCTGAGTGGTGTATCCATTATCTCCTTTGTCCAAAGGAATTCACCCGCTCAAAATGACTGACGCACTGAAGCTTTAATGGATTAGATTGTCATCATTGCCTTTTGAATCTGATAGGAGCTAATAATGTAGCTTAACCTCTTCAGGGATCGGCCACAAATGGTATCTAGCTTTCAAAAATATACCATTTTCCAAAAGAAAAATGCTCGAGTGACATGCCAAATTACAGACCCATTCACATCTGTTCTCTAGTCTTTGAGCGAACTGTTCATTAGACTACAATTACTACTATACTTGGCTTACTGTCGTCTTCTGTGTGCACGCCCATCAGATTTCCGTCCAAAACACTCATCTGATGCATATTTCACAAAAGCAGAGAATCGTGTACCAGTACTGCGTCTGATTCATAAAATGAAGAATGGACCTGCGCCGACATATCTACACCATGTTGTGTTTGATACACACATGAAATTTGACACCAGATACGCTGCGAATAATTCCTTGTTCTGTATATATCTCAAATCCAAAAGCTGGTTATGAAATGCGATCTTTTTCATATTTTGCATGCTTGCTTGTTCTTCATACAAACTGCCAGTTATGTTCAGTAATCACAGACTCCTAACACCTCCAAATGTGAAATGTGAAATTCGCAAACTTTTAATATGCACTCCATGTTTTCCTATTTACATTTTTGTACTATTTGTAGTCAAAGCTATACCGCGCTTTTCATAAAACGTATGCTGCTAGCCCTAAATTAGCAGTGAGAAGTTTTAATGCTGCTGTTTCGTGTTTTGCGAATAGTTCTCTGCAAACATGATGGTCGTTTATTATCTTCGTTTCAATTGTTCTTTTTACATGTTTTGTTTATCATACTCATTTGTTCATGTAGTTTATGTGTGCAATACTTTTACCCAACATTTTTTTGAACCCAATGAGTTTGTCCTTGTAACACATCCCAGTTGAGTTATGTTAAATGATAGCTGCTGCAATACTTTACACGTTTCAATGTTTTCTTCTGTTATGCTGTTTTATGTGTGTTCATTAATTTCCCATATTGCTAAAAGTTTTTGATTATGTAATGTATTTTAAAGTCACAGGATTCTGTTGTAAATCTCGTCTCTGAACGAGGCTACCCTGCGTATTTAAAATGGAGACTGAATAAATCAGGAAATTAATGAATTAATGTGTAAATGATAAACATATATAAGGTCATAAACATATGTAAGGTCAAATGGTTCCTGTTGAATAAGATTCCTCTGTAATTTTTCTTAACAAAGTTGTTTCTTTTTTATTTACTATTCATATAAACAAGTGGTATTTATAAATAGTCATTTTTGCTCTTTCAAAAGTGGTTTCATCCTTTGATATAATACTTCAAAGTGCACTTTATTTATGGTCGCTGTATATGTTGTGTTGTATTTTCCAGTGGTCATTCCCAATATTGCTGAAGCCAATAATTATGGAACATTTTTTAATGTCACATGACTCTGTTGTGAAGCAGGTCCCTCTGTCTGAATTACCCTACGTAATTTGAATGAGGCTGAAATAATGAATGAATGAAAAAAAACAAAGAAAGAAAGAAATTGTTCCCGTTAAAAAAGAAGTCATCGCTGATTTATCAAATTGTGTGCATGTTTTTGTGTTGTTTTTTTTTTTGTGTGTGTGTCATTTTATTTCGGTTCCCATCAGACAAAATATCGGAATGTAGTAGCACAAAAGACACATGTAGTTCATCGTTCGATGACCATGCTGACCGCTACGGTCTCAACTACACTCTACCGATGGTCCGGCGCTGCAAGGGTAATACCATCCCAAAGTTGATCGCATGGTCGCCTACTCGCCCCTGCCAAAGGCAAAGCAGGCTTGGCATTGCACCACCTGGTCAGAGAATCTGTCGAATTCGAGGTACATTCATGTATTATATTTGTTCTTCCGTTTGTTTGTGTGTGTGTTTGTTTATTTATTTATTTGTTTGTTCGTTCTTTGTTTTTTCGTCTTTGCCTTCTTTCTCTTTCTCCACCTCTTCTATATTCTTTCCTATCTCCTATTTTGAAGTATCCACCACTAAAATCACATTTTCTTTGCCTTCGATACCCCCTATTTTACCTCTCTTTAAGATAGCCCGAGCAGATTAACAAGATTGAACAGTCTCTAGATATCGATTCTTTTCTGCAGATAAAACGATAGCTCACATTATTCAATCAATCAAATATAGAAGAACTAAAAAAAAAAACCCGAATACATTGAGAAAAAAATACCTGATCTCGAATATGACGATTAATTCAAATACTGAAGATAAGTGACAGTGTACTTTGCTGCAACAATAAAATTATGATTATTGAATAGCAGAAAATTATAGTTCTGCTGTCAACATTCAGTCATATACATGTACGATGCAAGACGCGACATCAAGATTTCATGCAATTCATCACAGAATGAGGTATTGTATAATAACAAATAGCGAATACTGTCAAAGGTCAGAAAAAGATCAGAGTAAACGTCTCTCCAGTTTATTTATCCAAGCAGTTCAGTGGGTTTTAGGCAATTTGAAATGTAGTACAGTACTAAAGTGGTAAAGACTCTCTCCTCTCAATAATGGAGGATATAAGGTAAAAATGTAAACCAGGTTTGATATTTTTTTTTTCAACTTAACTCTGCCTTTGTGGTAATATGATTTATATACGTGATGTATTGCCACTAATGGTGTACTGATGATTTGTTGGTTTGTTGTTGCGGTTGTAATGATTGTATTTTGTTCGTGTTTCGTATGTGCAAGTTATATTGTCTCACTGTATTTTTTCCGTGTAAATCAGACGCAATTTTGCCATTCGGCTGCGAAGTAAAATCAATAAACCATTCAAATCATTCATTCATTTTGACTTCTAAACAAAAAAAAAATGTACCAACTTCGAAACCCGCCAAGAGGTAGCGTCATTGGACAAGAGAATTGTGAGTAGTAGTAGTTACAATTCTCTTAATTACTCATTCTATTCACTTCTCGCAACAGGATTACTAGAATAGTATTGTATAGCAAGACCTGTGTTAGACGACGGTGACAGCACTAAAGAGACTATCCGGGGAAAAGTAAAATATATTTGTATATGAATATGTAATCAGTGATAATGCCATTGCAAACACTTTCTTTTCCCCTCACGCTCGCACTCTCAGCAACGGCTTCATTTCGTAATTTACAAGAATTGCGCTGGTTAATGACTTATAGGTGTTTTTTCTCTCTTTCTTTCTTTTCGTGCCGTGGGGAAACATGTCAGGAGTGATATGACCTAGAAATATTCAAACTAGGAAAAGAACTTAAATATTAATATCATAATACCGTTGTATATTAAAATTTTATGATGCATTGTATTATGACCAAGGGGATTGTGTAAGACTTTAGCATATTACAATCTGTTTCACTATTACGCTGTTTGTGACTCCCCGTGCAAAGATTGATCCATTTGGAATAAAATATATTATTGATGGATTTTACCATCAAAGGCAAAGCAGGCTTGGCATTGCAGCGGGTCAGAGAATCTGTCGAATTCGAGGTACATTCATATATCATATTTGTTCTTCCGTTTGTTTCTTTGTTTGTTTGTTTGTTTGTTTATTTGTTTGTTCGTTCGTTCTTTGTTTTTCTTTTTTGTCTTTGCCTTCTTTCTCTTTCTCCTCCTCTTCTATCTTCTTTCCTATCTCCTATTTTGAACTATCCACCTCTAAATCACCTTTTCTTTGCCTTCGACACCCCCTCTTTTACCTCTCTTCAAGATAGCCCAAGCAGATTAACAAGATTGAACATTCTCTAAAGATCGATTCTTTTCTGTAGATAAAACGATACCTCACATTATTCAATCAATCAAATATAGGACTAAAACAAAAACACGAATATATGGAGAAAAGATACCCGATCTCGAATATGACGATTAATTCAAATACTGAAGATAAGTGACATAGTACTTTGCTGCAACAATATGGTTATTAAATGGCAGGAAATTATAGTTCTGCTGTCAACAATTAGTCATATACATGTACGATGCAAGACGCGACATCAAGATTTCATGCAATTCATCACAGAATGAGGTATTGTATAATAACAAATAGCCAATCCTGTCAAAGGTCAGAAAAAGATCAGCGTAAATGTCTCTCCAGTTTCTATACCCAAGCAGTTCAGTAGTTTTAGGCAATGTGAAATGTAGTACTGTAGTAAAGTGGATAAAACTCTCTCCTCAAAAAAATGGAGGATATAAGGTACATAATATGTAAACCAGGTTTGATTTTTTTTCACTCAACTCTGCCTTTGTTGTAATTGTGATCTATATACCTGTATGTATTGCCACTATTGATGTACTGATGATTTGTTGGCTTGCTGTTGTTGTCGTAATGGTTGTATTTTGTTCGTGTTCTGTATATGTATATTTGTCTCACTGTATTTTTATCCCTGTGCATCAGACGCAATTCAGCCATTCGGCTGCGAAGTTTGATGATCAATAAACCATTCAAGCTATTCATTCATTTTGACTTCCAAACAAAAATATACTCACTTCGAAACCCGCTTAGAGGTAGTGTCTTTGGATAAGAGAATTGTGAGTAGTAGTTGCAATTCTCTGAACTACTCATTCTATATATTCACTTATTGCAACATGTTTATTAAAATAATAGTATATACACTTGTAGCAAGACTCTGTGTTAGACGGTGGTGAAAACACTAAAGGAACTATCTGGGAAAAGTAAAATGTATCTGTATAATTGTATGAATGTTTGTAATCAGTGATAATGTCATTGCGAATACTTTCTTTTTACCTCACGCTCGCACTCTCAACAACGGCTTCATTTCGTATTTACAAGGATTGCGCTGGTTAATGACTGATAGGTGTTTTTTCTCTCTTTCTTTCTTTTCGTGCCGTGGGGAAACATGTCAGGAGTGATATGACCTAGAAATATTCCAACTAGGAAAAGAACTTAAATATCAATATCCTGATACCGCTGTATATTAAAATTTTATGATGCATTATATTATGACCAGGGGGATTGTGTAAGACTTTAGCATATTACAATCTGTTTCACTGTTACGTGGTTTGTGACTCCCTGTGCAAAGATTGATCCATTGGGAATAAGATATATTATTGATGGATTTTACCATCAAATAAATGCGTTTGCCAGCGAAGAGAAACAAGCGAGCGATTGAATTCATCACTTAAAATTAAAAATACACGCGAACAAAAAGCATGCGAACAAAACTATAGCTCCTACAAATGGTTTTAGTGGCAATCATGATATGAAGGGTATATGCGAACTATTATATACTGTACTAAATACAAATATATGCATAGAAATATATTGTGAATATACAAATATGTCTATATCTGTGTATTGGGTATTTCAGTGCAACTGATAAATGCAAGGCAGTACACGCAGCAGTTAATCCCTACCGCTCGTAGACGTACTCTATACACACGCAAAGACATAAGACCTTCATTATTCTTTTACCGTCTGTGCAGGCGTGCTATCTTATTATACTACGTATGGCTTCCTGCTAGCATCTATGAATGCTCTGAATGCCACCACCATTTTTACCCGTTCGGCAGGGGTATTAAAATAAACAGAAACATTTATATCGTTATAGCTCTTACAAATCAAAATATCATAATGACGGTATCCGTATGAATGCCTACCAGGTATGTTGTAGAAATAAATGTCTTCAATGTTCCATCTGTGACTGCAGCATTTACCCTATGTGTGTGTAGGGGGAGCTGAAGGAAATGCGATGAGTTCCTATCATAATAATATAACACATCAATACCAAGTAAATCAACGAGAGCGATCGCACTCAAAATTGATATCCTGTCCTGACTAACCATACAGGTAAGCGACCTTTTAATAATTAAGAGCGCAAGTGGGATCATCTAATACTGACACATGCTCAGAATCCCTTCCCCCCACAAACAAACAGATAAACGAATAAAGAGCGTAAAACAAGGGCATTATTACTTTCCAGCATCGGTACATTATAACTCTAAAACCAATGATATTCTTGTAACTTACAGATTGCCTCAGCAACCCTTGCGGCGGAGGCTGGTGTGAGGAAACAATGACTGGCTACCGCTGCCACTACTCTGTCGAAACAGGGGTGACAGGTAATATAGATAGGCCTACTTGAAAAAAAAAACGGTGCGTATAAGGTCTAGATCTTTAAGGCGCGATAACGATGTGTAATGCACTAGTAACGTCTGTCGAATCTTACCATTTACGTCCTTAATGTTAGTTAATTCTATTGTTCAAAATGACAGATATTGAAGTTTATACCTTCCTATCTTGCATGGGATAAACAAAGCAAATGATATTTCTAATAATTCACATTGATGACTTTCTTCAAAGAAATAAAGAGCTGTCCGCGTCCATTATACACAGGTCTCTATATTTATCTGTAATCTTGGGAGGAAAGTTAATCTGAGAAATTAAAAGATATCTTTATGCTATTGACAGGTGGTATAATTAACTTCTACTGTTATTGTCATAATCTTTTGCTCCTAAATTGATTGTGACAGATTATGACAG
Source organism: Diadema antillarum (assembly GCF_040938485.1). Classification (NCBI taxonomy): domain Eukaryota; kingdom Metazoa; phylum Echinodermata; class Echinoidea; order Diadematoida; family Diadematidae; genus Diadema; species Diadema antillarum. The sequence continues at coordinate 727,872 of NW_027271524.1, read as the reverse complement.
AGAGAAGTACATTTTTTTTTCGTTTGTGTTTGAAATTGTCGGTGATAGAAGATTATACCTCAAGCGAATGAATTTTAAAAAGGCAGCTGACAAGTTGAGCTGAATACGTTTTGAGCATTCGAAAATCAAACAATTTTATATCTGGCTAATTATATTTCTGAGACAATTTAAAAGAGATTTCGAAGCAATTTTCACAACTAACATGATTAGTTAAGGTTTCGTTTTGATGCTTTTTGCACAAAGTTTCAAAAGATTTAGATTAGTCCTCTTTAAGCTGTTCATCTCAATCATGTTAAAGTATTGATTGCACTATTTTGAAGATTTCCTAGAAAGTATAATGTAAAAGATGACAGTCATACAGAAAAGGGGTCATTAAGAAACTGGTAGTTCCGAGTCTGATTTGCAAAGTAAATGTCGCATTAAGTGTTAGTGTAAGTGACGAACCAGTGACTTGTATAGCATATTATTATGTCTTCTTGAAGCAATCGTTGTCAATCATAGATATGAACAGACGGACAAATAAACTAACACACATATACAAATACACACAAATATGCAGAGATACATATAGGTCCTATACTCATGTTTAAAAAGAAGATAATTAAATAGCCAATCCGGTAAACAGCTTCGTATTGATCGTGGATACAATATCTTTACCTTGTTTCTTTGCTGTACCACCAGATGAAGAGGTTTCAACACCTACTTTGACTGCAACATCCTCTGAAGGTATTTTTGATTGTGTGGGTTTTTTCTTCCAGTGGATCTACAAGACTTGCAAAGACGTTAATGGGCGCCAACCGTTCCAAACTTTAGAATCTATTTTTATTTTTACATGTCCCCTTTCCCCCTTTAAATAGAAGTTGTGTTTCAAAACTGTGTAATCTTTTTCTTTGTGTCTGAAATTACTTTATTCCGTTATGTTTGTAACTGTAAATAAGTTATGTATAATGTACTGTATGCATGTTTGCATTTCTAACCTTTGTGGACCCCTCTTAAAACCAGTCTTTGCCTCACGAGGGTGTATCATTACATGAGTGGAGAAAAAAGCTTGAATTGAATAAAATTAATGTTGAAAATCGTCATTCCGACGTTCAGTTATAGCCATTTCACTCAATGTATCTTAATACGCTGACGTTATTCGGGCGTTCAATGTTCCGTGGGCTTTAGTGGTCAAATGGAGACGTTACTCATATTTCTCTCTAAAAAAATCGAGTGAAAATGTTTATTTTTCACTCATTTTGGAGTGACTTCAGGGATCACTCCAAAATCTTCGAGTGATCCTTGAGGTCACTCCAAAATGAGTGAAAATGAACCTCTTCACACAAAATTCACTCCAATTTCACCTTAAACTCACTCTTTTCTGTTATTCACTCCTTCAAGATTGAAAATTTTCACCCTATCTTTTTTAGAGAGTATCATATATACACGTGTAGGTCCTATACTCATGTCAAAAATAGATAACGAAATAACCAATCCGGCAAACATCTTCGTATTAATCGTGGATACAATAACTTCACCTTGTTTCTTAACTGTACCACCAGATGAAGAGGTTTCAACAGCTGCTTTGACTACAACATCCTCTGAAGGTACAGGTAAATATAGTATGGTTTAATCAGATCTTGTTACCCTGCGCCGTTCATTGAATCCGTATGAAAATCAATGTCTTATAATGTTTATTGGAATGTTTAGTTGCATTTTTTTTCAGTGGATTTACAGCCTTGCAAAGACATTAATGGGCGCGGACCGCTCCAAACTTTAGAATTTTTTCATTATTGCATGTCCTTAATGTTGTGTTTCAAAACTGCGTTTGTAACCTCGTCCTTTTGTGTCTAGAATTACTTTCATGTTCTTCCGTTATGTTTGTAACTGTAAACAAATTATGTATGTACTGTGTGCATCTTTGCATTTCTAATCTGCATGGATCCCTCTGAAAACCACTTTGGCTGAAGAGGGTGTTCCACCCCATGAATAGAGAATAAAGCTTGAATTTGATAAAACCGATGTTGAAACTCGTCATTCCGACGTTCTGTTATAGACATTTTATTCAATAATTATATACTTTTTAATAAAAAGACGTTATTCAGGCGTTCGATGTTCGATGTTTGGCTTGGCCTAACCCCGTTGGGGGCGCTGCATAGGCCTGACCCAGTGAAGACGTTACTTATATTTATCATAAATAATGACGCAGGTCCTATACTCACGTCAAATAAAATAGATAATTAAGTAGCCAATCCGGCAAACATCTATATATTGATCGGGGATACAATACTTTACCTTGTTTCTTAACTGTACCACCAGATAAAGAGGTTTCAACAGCTGCTTTGACTACAACATCCCCTGAAGGTATGTAAATATAGTATGCTGGATCAGATCTTGTCCCCCTGCGCCGTTTAACGATTCTGTATGAAAATCACTGTCAAACGTTTATTGGAATTTTTAGTTATATGTTTGCTTTTTTTTCAGTGGATTTACAGACTTACGAAGACGATAATGAACGCCAGCCGTTCCAACTTTAGAATTTACTTTCACTATTAGGCCCTTCATGTCCTTGTTTTCCCCTTTAGATAATATGTTGTGTTTCAAATGGTGTTTGTATTTTTTTTTTCTTTTTAGTGTCTGAAATCTAACTTTCGTCCGTTACTGTTTGTAACTGTAAATAAAACATGTATGTACTGTATGCATGTTTGCATTTCTAACCTGTGTGGATCCCTTTGAAAACCATGTATGGCTGACGAGGGTGTTCAATCCCATGAGTGGAGAATAAAGCTTGATTTGAATAAACTTGATGTTGATAGACGTCATTCTGACGTTGTCTTATAGCCATTTCACGCAGTTAACGTTTTTATACGCAAACGTTACTCAGTCGTCGATGTTCGATGTTGGGCTTGGCCCAATGAAGACGTTAATCATTATGTTTTTTTTTAATCTCACTTTTGATCCTTAATAGTTCATAAATTATATATCAAATAACACTGACATCGATATGACAGATATAGCTGAATAGTGTACAATTTTGGTGGAGGTAATTTGAAGATGAGAGCATACAATCACTTTCATGAAATTCAAGATTTATTCTTAAGCTAGGTTTCAAATTTTACTCTATTTTCAACCCTTTGTACAAAACTTTAATTTTGCACAGGGGTCAATAATTGTGTATGGGAGTGTGTGGTTAACACCCAGACAATGGTCCTGAACAATGGCCAGGGTTTAAATACTCTAATACATATTCATAACATATTCCACTATCACAGCTAGTCTTTATTCATCCTGAAATGTAGTGTATGCAAGCACTTGAAAACATGTGCTTACTTTTTTTCATGTGCATGCATTTTACTATACACCATGAATTCAGACTAGCAGTGCCCAGGGGAATCCATCATGGATTATTAATAAGGCATTCATGTGCTTTGGAGCAAGAGACCAGAAGCCTAGTCAGCAGAACTCTGAAAAGGTGGTTTTCTTGTTATTCATGTCTATTGTTCAGGGTCATTGTAAGCACACACTCACGTATACATCATTGGTTCCTGTATAAAGGGCATAAAGTTTGACCAAAATCTGGAACTTAACTTTGAAATTAATCATGGATTTAATGAAACTGATTCATGTTCTCATCTTCAAATTTCCTCCGACTAAATTGTACACTTATCAGCTACTACTTATGGTTTTTGAACTATAAAGGATCAAATGGTACACCAAGTGTACCAATTATACGTCCTGTAGGCCTACTCATGTTTAAAAAAAAGATAAGGTTATAGCAAATCCGGCAAACATCGTCGTATTGATCGCGGATACAATAATTATCTTTACCTTGTTTCTCACCTGAACCACCATCAGATGAAGAGGTTTCAACAACTGCTTTGACTACAGCATCCTCTGAAGGTACGTAAATATATAGCATGGTTGGATCACATCTTGACCCCCTGCGCCATTTAACGATTCAGTATGAAAATTACTGTCTAATGTTTATTGGAATTTTAGTTGTTGTTTTTTCAGTAGATTGACAGACTTGCCAAAACGTTAATGGGCACGGGCCGTTCCAAATTTTGGAAATTATATTCACTTTTTCATGTCCCCCTTTCCCCTTTAAGTAATGTGTTGTGTTTGAAAACTGTGGTTGTAACCTTTTGTGTGTGTGTGTGTCTGAAATTATTTTCTTCCGGTATTGTTTGTAACTGTAAATAAATTAGGTATAATGTACCGCATACATGTTTGCATTACTACACTCTGTGGACCCCTCTTAAAAGCAGTCTTTGGCCGACGATCGAGAGTTCCATCCCATGAGTGAAGAATAAAACTTGAATTGAATAAAACTGATATTGATAGACGTAGTTCTGACGTTCTTTAGGAATTTCGCTCAATGTATGCTTTTTAATACGCTGACGTTACTCAGGCGTTCAATGTTCCGTGGGCTCGGTCAAATGGAGATATTTCTCTCTAAAAAAATCGAGTGAAAATGTTTATTTTTCACTCATTTTGGAGTGACTTCAGGGATTACTCCAAAATCTTCGAGTGATCCATGAGGTTACTCCAAAATGAGTGAAAATGAACCTTTTCACTCAAAATTCACTCCAACTTCACTCTAAACTCACTCTTTTCTGTTATTCACTCCTTCAAGATTGACAATTTTCACTCGATTTTTTTTAGAGAGTATCATACATATACGTGTAGGTCCTATACTCATGTTATAAAAAAAAGATAACGAAGTAGCCAATCGGGCAAAAATCTTCATATTGATCGTGGATACAATATCTTTACCTTGTTTCTCACCTGAACCACCATCAGATGAAGAGGTTTCAACAGCTGCTTTGACTACAACATCCTTTGAGGGTACGTAAATAAACTATGGTTGGATCAGATCTTGTCCCACTGCGCCGTTTAACGATTTCGTATGAAAATCACCGTTTAACTTTTATTGGAATTGTTAGGTGTTTTTTTTTTCCAGAGTATTTACAGACTTGTGAAGACGATAATGGGCGCCGGCCGTTCCAAACTTTAAAATTTATTTTCACTATTGCATGTCTTTGTTTTCCCCCTTTAAATAATGTGTTGTTTCTCTAAACTGTGTTTGTAACCTCTTCCTTTTTAGTGGGGCGGTTTAGCTCGAAAATTTGAAGGAATTGTGCATTTCGTGATACAAGCACCAAATTTGGCACACATGTACAGTAACATGTTGCAAACATTTTTAGATATTGGGCCACTCGGAATTCTGTCTTTATGTCCGCCATATTGGATTTCAAAATGGCCGCCACTTGAAATCTACATTTGCGACTATCTCTGGGTCTAATGCTGCTATTGACTCGATTATGGTGTCTAAATGTATGTTTTGGGGGGCAAGGCATCCAATGGTTACAATCTGCATTGCGTATTTTCACCAATGGGCAGCCATATTGGATTTCAAAATGGCCGCCATTTGAAATCTACATTTGCGATTATCTCTGGGTCTAATGCTGCTATTGACTCGATTCTGGTGTCTAAATGTATGTTTGGGGGGGCAAGGAATCCGATGGTAACAATCTGCATTGCGTATTTTCACCAGTGGGCCGCCATATTGGATTTCAAAATGGCCGCCATTTGAAGTCTACATTTGCGATTATCTCTGTGTCTAATGCTGCTATTGACTCGATTCTGGTGTCTAAATGTATGTTTTGGGGGCAAGGAATCCAATGGTAACAATTTACATTACGTATTTTCACCAAATTGGCTGCCATATTCGATTTCAAAATGGCTGCTTTTATACATGGCCGCTTCTCGATCTACATTTGTTGTTATCTTTGGATCTAATGGCTTGATTCTGGTGGTGATGGTAGTAGTTGTAGTTGTAGTGGTAGCTGTAGTGGCATTGATGTTGCCAGAAATGTTACATGGTGTCATTCCAGGTTCATCGTGATGCATGCATACCTGTAGACTGACAGTGCTGGGTTTTGTTCAAGACAGTTCCACCATGCATGTCCAAGAGGGTCACACTAGCTCATGCAGAGCGAACTTCACCATCAACATCACCGTACCTCACCACAACTGACTGCAGGTTGTGCCTCATATGTCAAGAAGACAAGATGGAGACATTGACCAAACCTGACCAATCAAAGAGGAAATACATTGGTAGTGGGTATAGTTCACTCGCAGAGAACTTGATCAAATTCAGTGAACTTTTTGAGCTTCGCAGGATCATTTCACTTGGAAAGACTCAATGATGGTCATGGCATTGAAGCTGCGATGGTTGCACACGATGTACAATATCACCAGACGTGCAGGCTCCAGTACAACAACACCAAACTACAGAGGGCACAAAAGAGAGCACTCAAGAAAGAAGGGCAGAGCGACGAGGAACAATCTTTATGGAAATGCACCAGGGCACATTCACGTTCATTGAGTATAGAGACGGTCCCAGAAACTTGTTTGTCTCGTGTGTCTGCTGTTTGCGGTCTACAGTATTGGTTCCCATCCTGGAATCCTTCGATCACCCTAGCAATAACATCCGGTCCCGCAACCATCCAGCGACGAAGGGCACTAGCTAGGGTTGTCATTGAGCCCAACTGTGCGCCACTGTCTCCTTTGATGCAGGCATTATCCTGTTCATGTGCCTTGTCAATCGGGATTGAGAACACCCTCTGTGTTTTCTGAACTGTGAAGTAGCCTTCACTGAATTTCCTGGCTACGTCTGGGTGTTTGGTAGTGAGTTCGGCCATGTCCTTTAGGTGCACTGGTATCCACCTAGCATTGGTGGGACCAGCTCTATCAGAGCATCGAGATGCATCATCATCAATGCTCCCTGCCTGAGAGAACGCACATACACTATAGAACCAACAGTTCTAGTTCTAACACAGTTGCCCAGTAGCGAAACTGGGGGATGTTGTCTCGTCTCTGGCGACACCAGTCTTCAAATGTAGGAAGGTCCTCTGCGTCCCTAGTTTCTCCCAGACAGTAGTGGTTGTAGGCATGGTGTTGCAGGATGTACGGTGCTGTTGCAGTCACTTGATGTGCTCTTCTTGTGCGCAAAACATGAAATGTTCGCAGGAATGAGTCTGCTGTCCCTGCTGTCACGCTCGTAATCTCAGTTTGTACATGTGCTTGCACCCAATAACTCTCTTGCAGTCAGTCCCCCAGTGTTTTCAGTACCGCCATCTCAATGTGGAGACCACCAAACATCACCACTATGTGGTCTTCACCATAACTCTCTTGCCACTTCCACTGTATCTGCTTGGCCAAAGCAAACAGTAACTGATCAAAGGTGACCACATGTGTCTGTCCAGGATTCAGGTGTCCTACAGCATTTTTCACAACATCCATTGAATGCCGGATCATGGCCACAATGAGGGCACTTTCCAGGAAGAGTGGAAGCAGCGACATGGGCCAGATGACTCAAGCATCTGGTGGCTGTTGGCTGGCATGAAATGCAGCCCAAGATGACGAGAGAGAGAGATGCTCAGGCCAACGTGTGACGTCTGTCGACCAATTCCTTCTTGCGTATATGAGCATGCAGAAACATCATCCCTATGTATGTTGGAAGTGGGGTCTCCTGTGCAACACTGTGCTGGACACAGGTGGATGATGTGGTGCCACATATTCACCTGTGTTTGATGCTGTTGAACTTCAGTATCTGGGCTGCGGTGAGTGCTGCAGGGTTAGTGTCTGCGGTATGGGCCTTGATGCTGGGTTCCTCTAGGATCATACTGACTAGAGCAAGCAGCAACGGTGGCACAGATTCTTCTTGACATCCTTCAGGGAATCCTGTGAAGGGCTTGGCTTCTCCCAACATGTGATGGCGAACAATGTGTGCAGCACGGGCAAGATGGACTGCATCACTATCACTATCCAGCTCGCAGGATTTGTCAAGAGCAGCACCGAGATCTTCTTTAAATGCCATCAGGATGTCTTTCCCCTTGGTGTGCGCCCGCAAGTCAGGAAACTGAGATAGCAGTCTCTGTTTCAGTCGTGTGGAGTGGACTTTCGTGTCAAGCTACACTCCAAGCTGTTTCATTCTGGGCTGATAGAGGTGGACAAGATCGGCCAATCTGAATACTTGTGTCGTCTCCTCATCTTGTCTGGTTTCTTCAATGTGGAGGACGAGTTAAGCGAACACAACTGCCAACATTGCAAGCTTTTGGTCTGAGTCCTGTAGTCCTGTTGACTGGACCTTTCTTGTGCAGTTGTAAAGTCCTACCAGGCACTGTGGGTGATACTGGGCGTCCAACGCTACCATGTCCCCACCACTGAGACGGCTAAGGAGACGGCTAAGCAGTTCTGTATCTCCAAGAAGGGTTGCACAGGCACGTACCCGTCTGCCCATTTAGAATGTTGCAGCTTTCCAAAGACTGTTAGCCCCAGTAGGTTATCCACAGTAGAAACATGTTTCTGGGACCTCTGTACTCGATGAACATGAATGTGCCCTGATGCGTTTGCATAAAGATTGTTCCTCATCTCTCTGCCCTTCTTTCTTGAGTGCTCTCTTTTGTGCCCTCTGTAGTTTTGTGCTGTTGTACTGGAGCCTGCACGTCTGGTGATATTGTGCACCGTGTGCAACCATCGTAGCTTTAATGCCATGACCATCATTGAGTCTTTCCAAGTGAAATGATCCTCGAAGCTCTCAAAGTTCACTGAATTTGATCAAGTTCTATGCGAGTAAACTTTACCCACTACCAATGTCTTTCTTCTTTGATTGGTCAGGTTTGGTCAGTGTCGCCATCTTGTCTTCTTGACATATGAGGCAAAATTTCCAGTTAGTTGTGGTGAGGTACGGTGATGTTGATGGTGAAGTTCGCTCAGCATGAGCTAATCTGAACCTCTTTGACAAAAACAAAAAACCAACACTGTCAGTCTACAGGCATGCATACATCACAATGAACCTGGAATGACACAATGTAACATTTCTGTTATCATTACCACCACTACAGCTACCACTACAACAACTGCCACCACCACCACCAGAATCAAGTCATTAGATCCTAAGATATCGACAAATGTAGATCGAGTAGCAGCCATTTTGAAATCCAATATGGCGGCCCATTGGTGAAAATACGCAATGCAGATTGTCACCATTGGATTCCTTGCCCCCCAAAAACATACATTTAGACACCAGTATCGAGTCAATAGCAATATTAGACCCAGAGATAATTGCAAATGCAGATTTTAAATGGCGGCCATTTTGAAATCCAATATGGCGGCCCATTGGTGAAAATATGCAATGCAGCTTGTTACCATTGCATTCCTTGCCCCCCCCCCCCCTCCCCAAACATACATTTAGACACCAGAATCGAGTCAATAGCAGCATAGACCCAGAGATAATCGCAAATGTAGATTTCAAACGGCGGCCATTTTGAAATCCAATATGGCTGCCCATTGGTGAAATACGCAATGCAGATTGTTACCATTGGATTCCTTGCCCCCCCCCCCCCAAAAAAAAAATACATTTAGACACCAGAATCGAGTCAATAGCAGCATAGACCCAGAGATAATCGCAAATATAGATTTCAAATGGCGGCCATTTTGAAATCCAATATGGCGGACATAAAGAGAGAATTCCAAGTGGCCCAATATCTGAAAATGTTTGCAATATGTTAATGTACATTGGTCCCAAATTTGGTGCTTGTATCACAAAATGCACAAAAAGTTTGCTAAGCTGCCCCACTATTTGTGTCTAGAATTACTTTCATGTTCTTCTGTTTTGTTTTTACATGTGTAAACAAATTATGTATGTTCTGTGTGCATGTTTGCATTTCAGACCTGTGTGGATCCCTCTGAAAACCAGTCTTTGGTTGACGAGTGTGTTCACCCCATGCATAGAAAATAAAGCTTGACTTGAATAAAACTGACGTTGATAGCTAGACGTCATTCTGGCATTCTCTTATAGCCATTTCCTTCAATAATAGACGTTACTCAGGCGTTCGATGTTCGATGTTGGGCTGGGCCCAATGAAGACGTTACTCATATTTATAAGCTGACTTTTCTTTGATGCATTCAGACGTCACTCATACGGTGATATAAATCTGAATTTTTCGCTGTATGATACCATCTGATATATATATATATATATATATATATATATATATATATAAACCGGCAGTGTGGGACAAGACATGGTAAGAGCTGAACTGCCTTTTCAATAATCATATACATTTCCCATTACGAAAGTATTCATGCTATAGTTATGAAGACAAAAAAGACACTTCAACTTTTGATATTGCTTTATAGGATACTACCCTCCCAGATTTTTAGCTGCCTTCTACAGCGTTCTTCCTCAGTATGACCCGCGTTTTTATGATTACGGTCAAAGTACATCAAAAGCAATATCCAGACATCTTTCATTTCTGTTTTCCTTGAAATGTGACATGTTTATATACTAGAATTAGGCCTCTTACAGCTGGCAATTATTCATCAGATTCAATTTTAAGTCAAGCATCATTAATCACACTTGTAATGATTTCAAAGATTTAAAAGAGCTTCAGGCTATATTTCGACGATTTTTTTTTTTGTCATCATAAGCATATTTCCACATTGTGTTCCGCTTCTCTGTATGATCAAAATGTTTTGCTTTGCTGGTTAATTTTTGGAATGGCCATGTATACAGTGTGTGACTGAATTACCTCAATTCTTTGAGAATTGTTTTACAAAATGAAAATATGGTATCAAAGTCACGCTAATTTTCGCATTCTATTTTTACGTGCGTGAAGTGTGTAATTCCTCAACGTGCAAAAACGGAGGTGAATGCAGAGATACGCCCAACGGATTCAGGTGTAATTGCACCAAGGAGTATTTCGGACCTACATGTTGTGAGTGTTGAATTAATATACACATTTATTATTCACTTAACTGACTGTTTAGTTATCGGTTGTTATTCTTTTTTTTAGCCCCCCCCCCCCAAAAAAAAAAAAACCCAACAACAACAACAACAACGAAGAAATCACTTCAAAGTTCTCTCAGAGGGTACTACCAGAAGATTCTACCCCTCAAAGCGGGGGGGGGGGGGGGGGGGGTAATCATCCCTTGACTCCTAGCTCGTCCCGCACTCCCCCTACTTTGATACCTATTAATATCGCCATGAAGAGGGTTAATCATTAGATCATAATCTACTGTGACTACTGCCGATAACTTTCAGTAAAACTGGACTTTCAGTTTTGGGATTATGTGAAACTTGGATAGCTGAAAATTTCACTTCCCTTGTACAAAGTTATTAGATGGTTACACACTGTTCACAAATGATAGAGTTTGTAAACGAGGTGGAGGTGTAGCATTTTATGTGAAATTATGTAAACGATAACCCAGCTGAATCATTTGTCTGATTCAATTGAAAGTATTTTTATTGATATAGGGATGCAAGGTGGTAAAAATGTATTAATAGGAGAAATTTACAAGCCCCCAACTGTAATCATTCTGATTTCATCTCAACTTTAGAAATTTAGATTCGTCCTATTTCCGCATCAAACAAGTTTATATAACGGGCGATTTTAATTTAGACTTATTTGATTATGGTAAGCCACAAACACATGTGTTTTTTTTTTGTTGTTGAGAGTATTACTATGGTATCATCCTCTTTTACTCCCTGTATTACTAATTATTTGGAGCCTCCGCAACACTCATCGATAACATATTTTCAAACAGTCATAATTATGTTGATCAATGCATCGTTGTTACAAACATATCAGATCATTTTCCCGTTATAGTTTCTTCCATTTCTGCTATACCTGAATCGTATAAACAAAAGGTGTGTAAAAATTTATCGCAATCACGAGTATTCTCCGATCATAGTTATCCAGCTGTTCAAGCAAAGTTTATCTGAAATTGATTGGAATGAGGTTTTTTACTCTACTGATCCGAATGATGCGTACTCTTACATCCCTGTTCCGTAAAGCAAAACAAGATTATTTTTTGTTCTTTGTTCGAACAGCACAAGTCAGACGCAAAATCTACTTGGCATGTAATAAATAGTGTTATTCATAAACGTGTAAATAAGGGTATTATTGATAATATCCTTTGTGAAGGGAAGAATTTAACGGATGATGTGGAAATTACGGAAGCATTTAACTCTTTTTTTTTCATATTGGTCCGAATCTGGCCCGTAATATTTCATCTGTACACAGACCCTTACATTCATATCTATTGAATTCCAATCCTCAGACTTTATTTTTTCTCCCCGTATTTGAAGCAGAGGTCTATAAGATATTGTGAATTCTTCTAGCAACAAGAAGAGTACGGGTCATGATGGGATTTCTAATCACCTCATGAAACGTATTGTAAATGAAATACTTTCACCATTATTCACATTTTGAATTTATCTTTATTAACAGGTATTGTGCCCAGTAAAACAAAAACTGCTAAAGTTATCCCAATCTATAAGAAAGGCAGAGAGGATGAATTTATAGGAAATTATCGACCAATGTCCTCCTTTTCTAAATTACTTGATAAGGTGGTTTATAATCGTTTAATCAAATTTGTAAATGAATGTGATATTTCAGCTGATAATCAGTTCGGGTTCCGGGAAAAAAAATGCAACCACTCGTGTTATATTACTACTGGTTGAGAAAGTTGGACACAAAGTCGCATACAGTCGGTCTGTTTCTGGACTACTCCAAGGTCTTTGACACAATAGATCACGAAATTCTTTTGTACAAACTAAATCATTACGGTATTCGTGGAAAGGCCTTGGAGTGGTTCAGAAGTTATCTTACCGGTCGAGCTCAATTTGTTTCAGTAAATAATCATGACTCTGAAATAAATTCGATTTGTTGTGGTGTTCCACAGGGCTCCCTCTTAGGTCCTCTTTTATTCATTTTATATATCAATGACTTCCGGAACTCATCCCCTCTGCTGTCTTTTCTTCTGTTCGCAAATGACACAAGTCTCTTTTATTCTCACTCAGATCCTTATGTTTTGCTCGATTCTTTGCATAATGAACTTCAGTTGGTATTTGAGTGGATTCAGGCAAATAAATTGTCGCTTAATATGAAGAATTATATGGTTTTCAGTAACACAATAAAATCTCTTCCAGGTTTAGTATCAGTGAACGGATAACAGTTAAACCAAATACATTCAACAAAATCTTTAGGTTTTAATATTGACAGTAATCTTTCATGGAAGGTACATGTTGATTATTTATGTAAATTGTTGTATAAAAATGTTGGAGTTATTCAAAACTGAAATATCTCTTCCCTAAACCAATATTGCATTCTTTTTATACAACTCTATTATTACCTTATTTGAATTAAGGAACATTGGCCTGGGGGAATAGCTCAAAGACTAAAATCGATTCGTTATTTTTGATTCAGAAAATCGTGCACATTTTTTTTTGATCACACCAATGAATTGTTTGCTTCAAGTAAATTGTTAAACATTTCTGATTTGTATTTGTATCATGCTGGAATATTTATGTATAAGTTGAATACTGGCGATATTCCTGGTATATTTTCCTCAATCTTTGTTTAAAATAGCGATATCCATACTTACCCTACAAGACACAGTGAATCCTATCATTCCCCCCCCCCCCCCGTTCGTACAGTTTTAGCCCTTAATGCCCCAGTCACACAGTGCTTTACGATGGATTACGTCCGCCGCGGATAGATACGAATGAGTGGACGCAGGGGGACGCAACGTGGACGCAGGCATCCGCAGGGACGTATGTAGACGTGACTGTCCGTAACTCATCCGTAAAGAAACGCAAAATGACGTCGCCGAACCTGCGAAATTTTGAAATGTTCAAAATTTCGCAGAGGGACGCCACGGACGCAAACTTACGCAAGTAACCGTAACCAAACGTAACTATCCGTAACTGAACGTAACTACCCGTGGCTTGGTCGCAAACCATCCGCAAAAAAATTTACCTCCCGTCCGTTTGCGTTCACTTACGTCCACCGTAAGTATCTGAAATTAACCGGAAGTTAACGTATTACAACAGTTTTATCCGCTTACGGATATTTACGGACAGCTACGGATGTTGCGGACAATTACTTCCTTCGACGTTTTCCGTTTTCCACTTGCATGGGAACACAGAGACCCGTGGGAAGGCACACTACTCCTGTTGCAGAGGCAGAACTGCATGGACAAATTATGACATTTCTCCCACAATTAATGGTCATTTTAAGTGGCACCCATATAACATGTATACTCATGACATCGGTTGACTCTTGGTGCTGAACTTTTTTTCTTGTACTCTTCGAATGTATATTTTTCGAAAAAAGCAATATTTTGCGGAGGGGATGGGGTGACAGCATTTTATCAACTTTTCTGGCCGGGGAAGGTGTGGGACAAGGGCAACTATATAAAATGAGAACGAATTTGGTATTTAATAGTCTTACCCATGCACTTTACGCTCCATCGAATGTGTATTACATTTTTTTTTGGATAATAATAATACTACTACTAATAATAATACTAATACTACTACTACTACTAATAATAATGATAATAATAATAATAATAATAATAAAGGACATCTATATTGCGCAGCTCACTATAATAATATACTGTACTGCGCATTACAAAATGACATGCATACAAGAAATTCAAACAGAAAATACATTACTTCAAGAGATGACTTGATATTGTACTTGGGTGTGGGAGGGGTGTTTAAAGGTTTTGATGTCTTTTTTTTCTGTAAATTTAATAAGCATTGCTTTATCATAAATATCTCCTTAACATAACCCAGTAAGTCATGAATATCGCTGAACAACGACAGCGTAACCACAGTTTGTCTATTCCATAACTGCAAGTAATATTTTCTTACTCTAATGTTTCACTTTTCGATCTATATTGTATTTTATTTGTGGTATAGTGATGTTATATGTGACCCTGCACCACAAAACACACAAAAAGTCGCCACACATGAAATTTTAGTCGGAGCATGTTCTGAAAGAGCAGACTTTAAGCTTTAAAATGATGTATTACTCAAATCAAATGGACTCTCCTAACCTATCTAAATATTGGAAAGAATGCACACACTCAGAAAAAGTGTAAACTGAGAAAAGAGGCTCTGAAGTACAGTGTCTATTCAAGCGCTTAATCTTTATCAAGCCGTGCTGGTTGTGCGATGAATGGGACAAAAAACAGGATGGAAACCACCGGAGTAACAACAATGAGGGGATTATCAGATTAAACTGAAATTAATAATGATAATGATAATAATAACAATAATAATAATAGTAATAATAATGATAATAATGATAATAATAATAATAATAATAATGATGATGATGATAATAATAATAATAATAATAATAATAATAATAATAATGATGATGATGATAAGGCCTTATTTACCCAGGGTAGCCAAGTCAAGATCGGCTCGGTTGACCCATTTCACCTATTTTCAGTCCTCACACAAAATCGGTGTGTGCGACTTTTTGTTCGTTTTGTGATGCACGGTCACATACATTCTTTACATTTATGACGCCATTTATTCATATTTTAGTTGCACAAACAAAATTCAAAGTTCAAGTTCAAAATTTCATATATCTTTTATTATTGTAAAGTAAATTAAAGGATTACGATTTTTTCACAACTTGTACGTAATTCAATTTCAGTTTTCCCCAGTGTACAATGTAAGACAGTCCAAAATGTGATAACCTTGCTGTCATAATACACTGACTTAGCAGGGATCGTAAGAGAAAACCAAATTGTCCATAATTATTCATAACAATCTGTAACTATCCGTAACTATCCGAAAAAATGCGCAACTCTCCGCAAGTGTTCAGAACTATTATGTGCCAATTCGTAAGAATATCCGCAAGTGGACGCAAGTATTCGCATCTGGTCGTATCTGTCCGTATCGCCTGCATTTTTTGCCCGCATGTTTTGTACAAATTTCTGGTGACGGCAAAGGATCCGCGGGGGTCCGCGGAAAAAATGACTTTTTTGGACGTAACGCCGGACGCAGAGCATTATGTGACTGGGGCTTTATAGACAATTACTTCGACCGCCCCTTATTTCTGGAATGACTTAGATTCTGTTCGGTTGCAATCAGGTTCTTTAAGTTCCTTTAAGCAAAATCTTAAAGCCAATTTTCTAAAATCCTACGTTTAATTATTTTGCAGTGATCACTTGAAAAATTTCTGCATACTCAAGGATGCCTCGCTCGGATGACTTCATTTGTTTGATCAACTTGCTACTTTTCTTAGCATTGATACAATAAGTTTAATCATGAACGTTATACAATACTTTGTACTTTCCGTAAATCTTATAATATTCTCGACATCTTGTATTTGTACGTGTTACGTCACTTTTGACATTGATATACTGTACTAAAGAATATATTATATTTTTGGAACCCACATCGTACAAGCTTTGCTTTTTAGTGGGTTCCTCATAATATTACACGTCAATTATACGTCCTTATATACATTTGTGCAATTTTTTTTTTCAAACTGACCATTGTGTTAAAAACATTTCTTTTTTCAACATCAAATGGAATAAGAAACTTGTATGAAATGTGGAATATGGCACATGAATAAAAAAAAAACCAATCAAACATGTCAGTATGTTTAGTCACGGTAAACCTTTCTTCTTCTTCTTTTTTTTTTTTTTTGGGGGGGGGGGGTTCTGATTAATGTTAAGCACTCATTTACACTTACTGAATCTCTTTGTGCGTTTCAGAAGAAGTACATGTGTATTATAATATATAAGTACCATGAAGGGCATGTACCGTGTACAGACGCCGTGTTGCTTCTTCATAATACCCATATATAATGAGAAGTTGGAAGGAGAGGTAGGCGTATATAAAAAGCTGTGGATTTCAACAGGTTTAATGGCTGCCGAGCTTTCGGTCCGTCAGTGGACCTTCACCAGGATAAAATTTGTATAGATTTTATCTATACAGATTGTATATATAGGCCCTGTGTATTTTCAATATTTTTGCCGATTAACAGACCTAGCAGCATTTGGGTGTTCATTGTCAAGACTCCTGAAGAAGGCGGAGGCCGCTGAAACTTCGAGTCGAATGAAATCATTCTTTATTGGCCAACAATGCATTATCAGTCTATTTCTTCATTTCTCTGTGAAGCCAATACGTGAATTCTCAATACATTATATTATATTATATTATATTATTATATTATATTACATTATTATGTTATATTATATTATATTATATTATATTATATTATATTATATTATATTATATTATATTATATAACTATTACATTATATACGTGTGTGTGTGTGTGTGCGTGTGTGAGTGTTTATGTGTAGCGTTAAAGCAAAAACGGTCAAGATTATACTCTGCCAATAGTATTAAACAATGTCCTTTAAATCTTAGCGTGTAATCTGACCTTGTGCTTCATATCCACTTTTATACGCAAAGTACTTAGTAAAATCGGGAGAACTACGTGTAATGACGTCTTCGGTATATGAAAGTTGGCAACCACCTCAGAAAATCAATAGAAATTAGCTTTTTATGGAGAAACTGTTGCGTGGTATAGGCTACACCTTCATAATAGTCAAGATACTAATGGGAGCAATAAGTAACCTCTGTCTGCTATCTCAAATATGTATAATGAATTCTCTAAGATCTTTGAAGTGATATTAAAACAGCGTATGAAACTTTGTTGTTGTTGTTGTTGTCGTCTTTGTCAGCCTGTGAAGTTCTCCATACCCCAGATGTGCAAGGAGCACGCCAGTACACCTTTCCTGGATGGAATGTTACGGATGATATGACGACACTGGACTTCGAAGTCAGCGCCGACAACGATGTGCACATTGGACTCAGTGAGATCAACATGCAACAGCGGAATATGTATGAAATAGGTACATGCATGGCACATCGCACGCAGCGTCTTAAGTAATGCCAATTATATCACTGTCGAGCTCCTCTCTCCTACCTAACTAAAAGCAGCACAACACACACACACACACACACACACACACACACACACACACACACACACACACACACACACACCCATTGACCTACTATGTAATAGGGAATAAAATTTTGATAGAATAAAAACTGATATGAATGTGATTACTCTCCCACCTGTCATGCCGGTTTTGATTTTTTTTTTTCTTTTTCTTTTTAGTTTGATACTTAGTTAATAGTATCATTTTTTATGTTCTGGCAAATATTTCCACACTGCCAAATGATTCCGAGGAGCAAAGTCCACCTATTTTCCTAAAGGTATATTATAATTCAGTAAGGTCTTTAAAAAACGTTAGGGAATAGCGATGAGGTATACGCCTTCACATTTGTATTACTTTGTATTTCTTTATATGGAAATAAAATCATTTTGAATTGAATTGAATTGAATTGAATTCACATTCGAATTTATTTATCATTCTCTCTCACTCTCTAACAATCAATACATGAATACATTATATCACCTATTGGATTATCACTTTATGTAATGATGCTGGTCAGATTTGTCATTCCCATTCAGAGATCTATTCAAGTTGCATTTCTTTTCTCATTCAAGACACCGTTATGTCGATAATTTTGCACTTTCTTTCATTAAGAAGATCCGTAAATTCAGGAAGACAAGTGAAAACGGATAATAACGGATATAATATATGTGTGACAATGATCGACGCATTCCTTATTTTTAGAAATGTTATTTCTCCTGTTTTCTCCTGTTTTGTTCCGTTCTGTCGTAAATCATATCTGTGATAAGTGTTTGTAAATAAGTAATTCATAAGTTTGTTCCTTCTTTGAGTGGTTCACAACATACAAGCTTGCTTTTTAGTGGACCTCTCAGTTCTTTTTTTTTCTCAACTAAAGCATAACTTAGTACTTTTTTGGCCAGTAGGCATTCTTTCGTTTACCTGCATCATTTATCTTTTGCAAAGTCAAATGCTTATGTTTATGATGGAATTCCAGATTTATTATGTGTTATGTTTTGTTGGAAAAAGAAGAATGAAAATAAATGAATTGAATTCTACTCTATGCCGTGAATATTTTAATTTAAACTCCATTATTATTAACCATTTAGTGCCAACGAAACATTTCAGTTTTTTTTTTTAAATAAGCCCGAAGTAAAAAGGAAAAAAAGAACCACGAGAGTATGCAAACAAGTCATTCGGATCAACAGGCTAGTTTTGTGATGGAAGTTATATCTTCCTTTTTTTCTCTTTTATTTGTTTTCTCCAAACGTCTTCAACACACCTTTTCCACCTTCCTAACTATACTGAACAAAATCAAGCATTCAAACCTTTGGAATCCATGTCGTTAGTTATCAGTAGTTTTTTTTTTATTATTATTATAAAATCAGGCAACATTTGGTTATCACGAAGAATAGCTTGCTATAAAGACGTTTGTAACATTTGAATACCTTTCCTAGCAAGTAGCCTGCCTACTCCCTTTTAATATTCTTTGTCTCATCAGCTATCGGAGGTTGGGGCAATACACGTAGCTCTGTTCGCAAGTGCGCTGGGCATGCTGGGAAAGATTTTAGTGGTGGTTGCGACTTTGAGCAAAGAGTTCCCACTATACTTTCCGGTATACCACGTTTCGATCGCTTCTGGATATCGTTCGCCGATGATTGCTTGAAGGTGGGTCGCTTTAACGATACTAATGCTTTCTTGATTGCCAACTTCGAAATGCTCATGGATATTAACTATGTCGGTGTGTGGACTGGCTATGGCTCGGAGGGATATTGGAAATTTCATTCCTTCTGCCGTGATAATAATAGCAAAAAATAATACAACGGTGATCAAGACTAGACGATTATTTGTAAATTTCAACGTCCATTTATATGGATTTTAAGTGTTTAAATTTATCAATATATCCACTTCTTTTTTTAGGTCGTCCTGTGTTCTGGTTTGAATTTTCATGCTTCGGATTTTTTTTTTCACGAATATCTCTTTTTCCGTTTCGCCTGTCGTAAATCAGACGGATTATGTTACATGCTCATCTTGTCTCAGTGGCGGATCCAGGGAGGACCGCAACCGGCGCACGGCCCCCCCCCCCCGCCTTTATTTTTTGTTGAAACAAAAGAAATAAAAAGAAAAAAATGGGGGAGGGGTGCGTGCGCCCCCCCTTTAATTTTGTATAAACGCGCCCCCTCTCTACGGAATTCCTGGATCCGCCCCTGTGTCTTGTACATTTTCAACAACATAATGTGTGTAAAGAAGTAATTAAATACCCTTATACTGTCTTCTGTATAATTATTGCAAATCATACATATAAATGCAAGGGGGTAGGATATGAGTTTGCTCCTTGCCTCAGATGATACAAACTGGATATTTAGAAGGAAATACAGAGACTAATTCTACGTGTACGAAGATACTTGTCATAGCAAATTTTACATTTTCACAGCGTGCATTCCCTACAAAACTGCTTTGAATTACTTCCTGTTCAAAAGCAAGAGAAATGGATGCGTGCTTAACCTATTTACATTTTCAGGCAAAGATCATTTAAGTCACTCATTCTTTTTATTATTATTATCATTATTATTATTATTATCATTATTATTATTTCTATTATTATCATTATTACATGTACTACTACTATTATTAGTGTGTGCCCTCATGTAAAACTTATTTTAAGATATAGTAAAGTGATCACAAGTGAGAAAGGGAATATTAACATTGCACCTCCCTTCCATCAAAAATGATTAGTTTTCATGATGACACATTTTTAAGTTGAATATTTCTGCTGCAGAGGTATCGCATCACAATGTTTATATAAAAATCATCAGTTTTTCATGATTTTATTTAATAATCATTAAAAGAAAGCTAAAAAAAATGATAAAGATAAGTTAAAGCAAGAACATTAGGTGTAAAGGGCGGATAACGTCATTAGAAGTTCTCTGGGACGCTAGATGGAAGACGTTAAACTGTATCCTTATCCCACAAGACAATCGGATAAGTTTCATTTATATAATCCCAAAACAGTGATGGCTCTGAAATCTGTCAGACACACCGGACCCGATGTTTGGAATTCTCTTCCTTCTGAAATTCGAAGTTTAAAGTCCATGTACTCTTTTAAGAAAGCTGTAAATACACTAGCTGTGTTCAGACGGAGGCAATTTTGGTCGGAGTAACTTCGGAGGAAGGGTCGGAGGAAGCTTGGTCGGAGTAACTTCGGAGGATAGGTCGGAGTAGTGCCTGTCTGAACAAGGTCGTGGTAACTTCCTCCTATCGGAGGAACTTACCACGACCTCTTCCTCCGGACGAGATACTCCTGAGTTTTCTCAGGAGTATCTCGCTACCACGACTAGCCGGTCGGAGTACTAGTATCTATGAACTTACATACCTTACGACCTATAGGTAAAACTTCCTGGGTCAAATCGCAAGGTTGACACTTTGCGACTACGTGCGCGTGTAGTGCAATTTTAACCTAGTTGATCGCGACGAAGAAGCTCGCAATCATGCATAAATTTCCATCAACAAGAATGGAGAAGACAAATGCCACTGGTATAAAAAAAAAAAGTCACATGGTCGACGTGCGCGGTGCTACCACTTCCGGAAGTTACACCGACCCTCGCACATAAATTGGTCGGAGTTTCTTCCCACGACCGTCGTGTGGACACAAGGGTCGTGGTAGGATGTGCATTAATTTGAATATTAATTACCGTGCCATAAATTTTACTCCGACTAGAAATACGTCTGAACATGGTTGCTTTCTGGATGCACGTAATTCCATTGTCATTGTTAATGCAGGGCTCCACACTAACTTTTTTATTTGGTGGCCCGATGGGGCCACCAAGATCATCAATTTCAATTTTTTTTTGTGGCCCGAGAGAAAAATTTGGTGGCCCCAAAAAACAATAATAAACATTAAAATTCCTGTTTTTTTTTTTGATGAGTCAAATATTTAAGTTTTATCATAGTAAGAATTGGAAGCTGGACATATCTACTCATAAATAAACCTCAACAAACTCGCAACACTCACTCTCAGGCACTCATTCAGTCCTTTTCATCGGCATCCTTTAAACAAATTTGACTGCTGAATGGTAAGACTATTAAGTATAAATATTCATTGACAGGCACATGGGTTGCAACATCTTAACATAAATAAATTACACATTTCGGGCCACCAAATTTGCCTTTTTTGAAATTTGGTGGCCCGACTTTCATTTTTGGTGGCCCCGGGCCACCGGGCCACCGTTAATGTCGAGCCCTAGTTAATGTATTATACACGAAATTCTTTCGCAGAAATATCGACGCATTTAATTTGTTATGTAATTATGTAACCGACCATGACCTGTATCAACTGTTCACCTAAACCTCGGTGAGAAAATATTTTGCCATGCCTTGCTAATCAGTGATACAGGTGATTTTACTTTGCATAAACATTTAGTGAAAGCAGACAAACCTCCCCTTTCCCTTTCTCCTTTCAACTATCCCATCTCTATGCAAGTCATCCCTCCCTCCTATTTTCCTTCCAATGTATAATGTACGGGGGCTGCACACAAATCAAGCTACGCTTATGCTGTAGCCCCCCTGTATTATTCATTGTTGTATGTTTGTTGTACGTTTTGCTGTACATTGTGCAAAGGCAATGAAGAAGAACTCTCTGAACAACTTATATTTATGTTTGTACATGAATGTTCATGTACAATGATGATACAAAAACCAATAAATCAAATCAAATCAAATCAAATCAAAACGTAAAATGAAAGTGAAATATCAGGGGAAAAAAGCAACAAAAGAATAAAAATGTGTCATACACGCTGAATACGTTCAACGGCGCCGGGAATGCTATCTCTGTCTTTTTCTACGTAAGAAAAAAGTAAATGAATGCTATTCACGTAGCTGCATAGCACCTCTGCTTAGAATAAATGAAAAGGTAGGCAGACTGTAAAGATTTTGTCATAAGTATCTATCACTGTGTTGTTTCTGCAACAAAGATTCTAACGCCAAACATCAAATAGAAGCATGCATAACATAACTATAGGTTTACAATACTAGTAACTTTCGGCTCTGTAAAAAGATCGACTCCTAAAAAAAAAAAGAAGAAAAAAATCTTATTATTTTCCCCGCTTGCTGTTTCTTCGCATCTGTCACCTTTGCTTTCTCATGACCTTGCAAGAGTGGCTGTCCATTCAATAATTCTCCAATTTCCGTCGTTATCTTTTAATGCAAACTGGCTTGAACTGACGTGATTGGTTAGAAACAACTTTTGAACCACTTTTTAAATCTTTTGATCAAATTTGTCATTGCATGACGTGGGTAAATTCATTCTTTTAAGTTTCTTTGTCCATGTTAACTATTTATCTTCAATTTCAATTTGACATTATAATGAATATCAGTGACGGATCCAGAGGGGGCGCGTGCGCCCTCTTTACTTTTGCAAAGGCGCCTTCCCTTCACGGAATCCCTGTATCCGCCCCTGTATATGATGGAAGTTATAAATTGATAACACTGAAACAAGGTGTTTGTGGTGTGTGTGTGTGTGTGTGTGTGTGTGTGTGTTTCCATCAGCTTGACCAGAGGAAATGTTTCTCTTTTATTCTTTGATCGATAGTTAATTTTGTGACTTTCAAAATTCAAGTTGTTACGTGGTAAAATTTTTGTCCAGGAAGAAAGATGTTTTCAGGAATTCCCAAAACGTGTAATTATTTCCAATTTTTTAGCAGTGATATACCATTTATATCTCCTTTGTGTGCCTGTAAACCTTGATGCTATAATATCTATGTCATGTATGTGCTCCGGATCTCAGTCTAATCACAATTATATGATAACAACTATTAACACCTATATGCAAAATAATGATTTAGTCTGCAAACAATTTATGCCTCTAGAATAGTAACGTGTACATAGTTATAATGCATGAGATCAGTTCGTATCTGCACCATTGATTTTTTTTCGTGA
This sequence comes from Diadema antillarum, assembly GCF_040938485.1. Classification (NCBI taxonomy): domain Eukaryota; kingdom Metazoa; phylum Echinodermata; class Echinoidea; order Diadematoida; family Diadematidae; genus Diadema; species Diadema antillarum. Next base: position 704,142 of record NW_027271524.1, on the reverse strand, counting down.
GTAATGTATTTCAGAGATCTATTCCTGTATATGTCTATACGTGCATTCTTGAAAATCACACAGATGCAAATTGTTTGCTTGACGAATTAATGTGCTTTGCCTTGTTGGTTTATGACAAGATATATGTATTGATATCATAAGAGCTATTAGCACTTGTTCCAATGATGACCTAGTTCGTACATGTTTCCGTATAGCTCTAGAATAAATGTGTTCCTTGTTAATATATTAAAGATCACACAACTGAAGGCTGCTGTCTTCGTATTTGCACCATTATTCCTTTTTCGTGAGTAAAATGTGTAAGAGATCTATTCATGTATTACAATATGTATACATGTATTCGTGAAAATCACATATAGATACAAGTGGATTGCCTGACGAGTTGATTTGCTTTGTGTAATCAGTTATCGATGAATTCATTATAATACCGTATCAACTATTATTATTCTTATTTCGCTGGTGATTTAGTTCGTACACATTTTCTTACCCATACAATATTCAAGGGTTCATGGTTAAGATCACGCACCTGAAGATTGCTGTCTTCATATTTGCACCATTATCTTTTTTGAAAGAGAAATATATTTCACTGCGCTTTTTTATGTATTTTAATTTCTATGTCTACATACATCTATGAAAATCACATACATGTAATAGGATTGCTTGACAAATTGATTTGCTTAGCCTAATTGGTTTATGACAATAGAGATGAATTAACTTTAATACTGTAACAACGATCAAGTCTTATTAGTGCTGATTAAGTTCTTTCACATTTTCATACATTTAGAAGTGTTCAGTGTTAATGTATGAAAGCTCACACAGCTGGAGATTGCTGTCTTCTTATTTGCACCATTATTTCTGTTTTCATGAGTAAACATTTTGAGAGATCTAGTTGTGTATTATGCTGTATGTTTACATATATTTGTGAAAATCACATAGATACAAGGGGATAATTGCTTTGCTAAGTAAATTGCTTTACCTAATTAGTCTGTGAAAGATAGATAAACTATACGATAACAACTATTAACACTTATGTCAATTATTTAGTTCGTATCATACACAATACTCCATTTTCATACTTTTAGAATACTGCACTGTTCTAATTTCATTTCAAAGATCTATTCTGGGATTATACATCAACATGCATTTGTGAAGTTTACACAGATACAAATGGATTTCTTGGCAAATACATGTATAGTTGCTTTGCTTGATTGATTTAAGATTGCTTAAATAGATTAGACATAACACGAAATCAACGGTTACCATTCAATAATTTGTTTGGTTTGTATTATTTTCATACTTCTAGAATATTGCACTGGTTATCATTAATGTTTGGAAGCTCACACATCATGTCAACTAATGGCTAGACTGCTGTCTTCGTATTTGTACTATTAAAGTTTTTCGTTTGTAACAATATTGTAGGCCCTATTTCAGAGATTTGTTCAAGCATTATACGTCGACATGCATTTTTGAAGCGCATGCAGATACTTGTAAATGTATTGCTTTACTAAGTTTTAATTTATTTGCTTGGCTTGATAGATTCAAGATTGCATGATTAGTCATGACACGAAATCAACAGTTAACATTCCAAAAATATTGTTTAGTTTTGATTGATTATATTCATATCTCTAAACTGTTAGTATAGTTATAATGTGTGGAAGCGTACTCGGCTGTCAAAGATTGCATGCTGTCTTCGTATTTGCACCATTAAATTTCTTTCGAAATAATCATTTATTTCCGAGATCTGTTCATGTATTATGATTATATGTTGACACCATGCATTTGCGAAGTTCACGTACAGATAATAATGAATTGCTTGACCAAGTAATTCCCTTTGCCGAACTGTTGAGTCCAGTGAGTAGATGATTGTGTTGTATGAAAAATGATACAGCTCTCTACCTAAGGTCATTATAATGGCAGGCCCTATATTATACAGCAGTCGCAACTCGCAACAGTGAAGAGCTTACCTTGGATTTATAAACACGACCATGCATACTACACGTGTTATTGTTATCAGTATCATGGTAACGATCAAAGAGCTGAACAGCGAATTATGAACAGCGAAAACAAGCAATCTATTAGCGTTACCATCAGATCACTGGCGTAGCCAGGGGGGGGGGGGGGGCGATGGGGGCGGTCGCCCCCCCCCCCCCCCCCCTAAGATTTGGACCGGGGATTTGGGAGGCGGAAAAAAAAAATGCGTGTATACTGTATGCATGCACATGAAGCGGGTCTCCTTTGCAACCTTTCATCAAATAAGATATTTTTTTGAATATTTCACTCAAAGTGTGCACCAGATCGTTGAATTTCAATTCAAAATATGCAAAATCTCTCGTGCTTGGGAGGGGGATACCCCCTCCCAAACCCTCCCCCTCTGTGCCTCTTTCCCTAGCTTAGTACACTTTTTAGATTTGCAAAAAAATTATGAATAATTCTGAGTGCACAAGACTTATCACTTATATTCCGAAAACTCAAGGTTCCCTCATGTATAAGGGGAGTTTCCCCTTTTAATCGACCCTTTCCTCCCTCAGTCCCCCCCCCCCCCCATCAGTTTTTTTTTTTTTTTTTTTTTTTGGTGATTTCCCAAATGTTGATTCCATCAAATATGCGTATACGAGATATCTCAATTTCAACCTTAAAAAGGCAAAAGCTCCATCGGAAGGGAAGGGTGGAGATAACACTCGCCCACGCCTTCTTCCTGCTCGCCCGCCCCCCCCCCCCCCCCTACCCTTCCGCCATGCATAGAAGTAGACTGTGGCTATACCCAGATCGCTTTATTTCAATTCTAAAAACGCAAAAGCTCCGCGAGCGGGAGGGGAAATCCCCCTTTCCCTAAGCTCTACCTCACTAGACTTTATACATACACACAGATGGTGCACATTCGGAATAAGAGCTAAATTCCGTGATTTTAACACTTCGATGAAAAAGTATTGCACCAAAAATGTGCACCAGATCGCTGAATTTCAGGTCTGAAAACGCAAAATCACGTTCGTGTGGGAGGGGATATGCCCCTATCTACACCCTCGTGTGCATGCTTTTTCTGTTTCATTGCTGAACAGACAGCGTTCATGATATTCAGTGTATAAGAATTAATACAAGAAGATTATTTAAATGATACCATTTTATAGGCAAATTGTTCAATAATAATCTACACTAAAATATATTGCAACCTTAAACAAGTGGGACTGTTTCAACTCGTTAAAACACGCAAAAACATGCATCAAATTGCACCATTTGCAACATCAAAATGCAAAAAGTTCTCACCGTGGGAAGGGGGGGGGGGACACCCCCCTCCCACACCCTCCCCTCCCCCTTCGCTCGCTCCGCTTGTTCGGGTTCAGTCGCGTTCATGATATTCAGTGAAAAGAATTAATACAAGAAGATTATTTAAATGATACCATTTTATAGGCAAATTGTTCAATAATAATCTACACCAAAATACACTGCTACCAAACAAATGTTACTGTTTCACGTCGATAAAACGCGCAAAAACATGCATCAAATTGCACCATTTGCAACATCGAAATGCAAAAAGTTCTCCCACACCTTCCCCTCCCCCCTCGCTCGCTCCGCTCGTTCGGGTTCAGTCGCGTTCATGATATTCAGTGAAAAAAATTAATACAAGAAGTGTATTTAAATCATGCCATATTACAGGCAAATTGTTCAATGATAATCTACATCAAGATATACTGCAACCTTAAACAAGTGGGACTATTTCAACTCGTTAAAACACGCAAAAACATGCATCAAAAAAATTGCACCATTTGCAACATCAAAATGCAAAAAGTTCTTACCGTGGGAGGGGGGACACCCCCTCCCACACCCTCCCCTCCCCCTTCGCTCGCTCCGTTCGCTCGGGTTCAGTCGCGTTCATGATATTCAGTGAAAAAGAATTAATACAAGAAGTGTATTTAAATCATACCATATTATAGGCAAATTGTTCAATGATAATCTACAGTAAAGTATACTGCAACCTTAAACAAGTGGGACTGTTTCAACTCGTTAAAACACGCAAAAACATGCATCAAATTGCACCATTTGCAACATCAAAATGCAAAAAGTTCTTACCGTGGGAGGGGGGACACCCCCCTCCCACACCCTCCCCTCCCCCAGCGCTCGCTCCGTTCGCTCGGGTTCAGTCGCGTTCATGATATTCAGTGAAAAAGAATTAATACAAGAAGTGTATTTAAATCATACCATATTATAGGCAAATTGTTCAATGATAATCTACAGTAAAGTATACTGCAACCTTAAACAAGTGGGACTGTTTCAACTCGTTAAAACACGCAAAAACATGCATCAAATTGCACCATTTGCAACATCAAAATGCAAAAAGTTCTTACCGTGGGAGGGGGGACACCCCCTCCCACACCCTCCCCTCCCCCTTCGCTCGCTCCGTTCGCTCGGGTTCAGTCGCGTTCATGATATTCAGTGAAAAGAAGTAGTACTAGAAGTGTTTTTAAATGATACCATTTTATAGGCAAATTGTTCAATAATAATCTACACCAAAATATACTGCTACCTTAAACAAGTGGGACTGTTTCACATCGATAAAACGCGCAAAAACATGCATCAAATTGCACCATATGCAACATCAAAATGCAAAAAGTTCTTACCGTGGGAGGGGGGACACCCCCCTCCCACACCCTCCCCTCCCCCAGCGCTCGCTCCGTTCGCTCGGGTTCAGTCGCGTTCATGATATTCAGTGAAAAGAATTAATACAAGAAGTGTATTTAAATCATACCATATTATAGGCAAATTGTTCAATGATAATCTACAGTAAAGTATACTGCAACCTTAAACAAGTGGGACTGTTTCAACTCGTTAAAACACGCAAAAACATGCATCAAAATGCACCATTTGCAACATCAAAATGCAAAAAGTTCTTACCGTGGGAGGGGGGACACCCCCCTCCACACCCTCCCCTCCCCCTCGCTCGCTCCGGTCGCTCGGGTTCAGTCGCGTTCATGATATTCAGTGAAAAGAATTGATACTAGAGTGTATTTGAATGATACCATTTTATAGGCAAATTGTTCAATAATAATCTACACTAAAATATACTGCTACCTTAAACAAGTGGGACTGTTTCACGTCGATAAAACGCGCAAAAACATGCATCAAATTGCACCATTTGCAACATCAAAATGCAAAAAGTTCTCACCGTGGGAGGGGGGATGCCCCCTCCCACACCCTCCCCTCCCCTCGCTCGCTCCGCTCGCTCGGGTTCAGTAGCGTTCATGATTCAGTGAAAAGAATTGATACAAGAAGTGTATTTAAATTATACCATTTTACAGGCAAATTGTTCAATGATAATCGACATCAAAATAAACTGCTACCTTAAACAAGTGGGACTGTTTCACGTCGATAAAACGCGCAAAAACATGCATCAAATTGCACCATTTACAACATCAAAATGCAAAAAGTTCTTACCGTGGGAGGGGGGACACCCCCCTCCCACACCCTCCCCCCCCCCCCTAAGATGAAATCCTGGCTACGCCGTTGCATCAGATGATGATCTCCGTAACCAAAAATGGGGAAATTTGGTGATTTTTGGAAACCCTTGGTGATAAAATTTTTGCTTGGTAAGCTAATCGATATTTGCTGATTTTTGGCAATTTTTGGGGTAAGTTCGGAACCAACAATCATAATAACTAGAAACTGAAATGCAGGAAAAAAGTTGAAATGAAAATGATTAACAAAAAAATTATAATTATATATATGCAGCAAACAGCAACATTATTTCACAGCCTAAATCTGCTATTCAAGCTAGTTTGACTATTGTTCCGTGGTGTGGGGATTAACAAAACAATATTATTTTAGACACTGATTGCAAATTCTGCAAAATAGATTCCCAAGGGCATGTGTTAAAAGTGAATCAGTGATTCCCTAGTAGATTTGTACTGTCATTGAAATCTTACCCTAGTTATATAACCCATCGATGTGTTTGTCATATTCATACTGCCCCTCCGTATTTTAATGATCTCTTTACTGCACTTCAATCACATATTCCACAAGGTCGGGCGACATGAAATTTAACATTATACGCTCTAGGCCTAAATGGTAAGATATTTTTTGTATAAAGTGCTTCTTCATTATCGAATGATTTAATTAGTTCACAATTATGTGTTTCTTTCGATATCTACCTAGATTGGCCTACTTTTAAAAATCAACCACATTGATATAGATATCATAAAATCATTTTGAATGTATGGTGCGTAACCCGACAGACTATACCAACCCTTTTCATTTGCACTCATAAGTCCACATTTGAATTTCATTCTCACATACCCCTTTTTATGTTGCATTTTGAGGCCTTAATTGTTGTTATGTCTTTATTTTTCCTTTTGTGTCTAAAATCAAGCTTGCCAGCAGGGTGACTCTTTTTTTCCTACATGCTCCTTGCGTGTGTTGGGGCCTATGGGTTTGTACATAATTATAACACTAGGCCTACTGCATTTGGACCACTCTGAAAACCATTCTTTGGCTGACCTTTTCTGACCCATTCTTTGAGCTCCCTCGTGGAGACGATTGGAGACTGGGTATATTTATTCTTGTTTATAATTATCTCTATGAAATTTATAATGTTTGTTTTATGTTAGGTGCTGCCTGGGTCAAATTATTTGTATAGGGCCCCATTTTCTCTCACTCTTCTTTCTTTCTTTAAATCAACAACAACTTTGGCTGACGAGGGTGTTACATCCCATGTGTAGAAAATAGAAATTGAATAGAACAAACAAAATGCTCCATGCGGGGTTAAATTAAGACCGCGGGACGTATGTTTGTTTGTTTGTTTGTTTGTTTGTTTGTTTGTTTGTTTGTTTAAGTTTTTGCGGAGTCCATGGGGGCGAACCCACCCTCAGGGGTCAGGCTGACGCTCATTTTTTGTTTATTTGGGGTTTTTTTCAGGATGGCCCAATCAGTGGCGTATCTAGGGAAAACGGCGCCCGGGGCAAGCGCGAAAATTGCGCCCCTAATTTCTGAAAAAGTGTTCAACCCCAACCCCGTCCCGGTAGGGACTTTAAACAAAGTCCATATGATATGCTTTTTCAAGCACTTTAAAGGGGTCTTTTGAGGATGATTTAAATGTAATGAATTTTGATAAATTTTGGCGAGCGAGCGCAGCGAGCGAGCCGAAAATTTTGGTATTTCAGCTTACAAAACATGGAATGCTTGTCATTTTTTGCTAATCAAATCTTACAATTCCAATCGAAATATAGTGACGGCCGTATAGGCAACGATTTATACCAACAAACTGCATGAGGAATTTAAAAAGTACTTTAGTACGCGCGAGTTAGCCGAAATTTGTATATTTCCACGTCATAATCACGTTTTGTTCTTATCTCTTTTTTTCTTTTCTTTTTTTTGGTAAATTTTGGCGAGCGAGCGCAGCGAGCCAGCCGAAAATTTTGGTATTTCAGCTTACAAAACATGGAATTCTTGTCATTTTTTGCTTATTGAATCTTACAATTCTAATCAAGATATAGTGACGACCTTATAGATAACGATTTAAACCAACAAACTGAGGACTTATAATACTAGTACTCTTAATTAGTACAAGCGAGTGAGCCGAAATTTGCATATTTCCGCGTCATCATTACGTTTTGTTCTTATCTTTTTTGATTTGTTTATTTTTTACGCCCCCCCCCATATGTTCGAAACCGTTGGCGTCCTGTCTTGATCCAATCGGCGATCGCTTCAGAACGAATGAAATTGCAGCCGCTGCTCCGTGTAACATTTTTCCTGCTTAATATAAAATGACATGTGTGAACACAATAGACATTGTCATTTTGTGCGCGTCATCGTCATGTTTTGTTCTTATCTTCTTCTTTTCTTTTTTCTTTTCTTTTTGATAAATTTTGGCGCGCGAGCGCAGCGAGCGAGCCGAAAATTTTTGTATTTCAGCTTACAAAACATCGAATTCTTGTCATTTTTTGCTTATTTCATCTTACAATCCTAATCAAGATAATAGTGATGGCCTTATAGATAACGATTTATACCAACAAACTGTGGACTTGAAAAAAAATACTCTAAATAATTGTACGAGCAAGTGAGCCGAAATTTGCATATTTCCTCGCCATCATTACGTTTTGTTCTTATCTTACTTAATTTTTTTTTGCGCCCCCCCCCCCCCGTATGTTCGAAACCGTTGGCGCATTCTTTTGATCTAATTGGCGATCGCTTCAGAACGAAATTGCAGCCGCTGCTCCGTGAAACATTTTGCTTGCTAAATATAAAATGTCATGTGTGAACACAATAGACATTGTCACTTTGTCCGCGTCATCATCACGTTTTGTTCTTACCTTCTTTAAATTTTGGCGAGCGAACGCAGCGAGCGAGCCGAAAAAATTTTATTTCAGCTGACAGAACATGGAATTCTTGTGTGAACACAATAAACATTGTCATTTTGTCCGCGTCGTCATCATGTTTTGTTTTTATCTTGTTTGATTTGGTTTTCTGCCCCCCCCCCACCATTCTCCCTCCCCCCCCCCCCCTTTTCCGGGCGAGTTTTTTTCTTCTTCTTCTTCGTTTTTTTTTTCCTTTTTTTTTCTTTTTTTTTCTTTTTTTGCGCCCCCAAGGAGTGGCGCCCGGGGCACGTGCCCCCCTTGCCCCCCCCCCCCCCCTAGATACGCCACTGGGCCCAATTTTAAAGGGGTCAAACCTTTTATTTATGGGCTTAGTGACTTAAATTGACCAGCAGACAGAAAGATCCGTCTCTCCGGAGGAGTCTTTTAAATATTTATTTATTCATTCATTTATTTATCTTTTTCTATTTATCTTTATTCATTGTTATTGTTATTTCTTTTTTATGTTATCGATCCGTGAAGCCAGACGCAGTCTCCGCGGAAGAATCCCCGGTGACCGTATACTGTACTGACCGATCTTTCTGCCCCGGCGTACAGCTGCGTATAGCCAGGAGTTGATTTTTTTTTTTTTTTTTTTTTTTTTTTTTTGAGGGGGGGGGGGGGGTGGTGGAGGGTGTGGGAGGGTGTAAACTTTTTGCACTTTCATGCTGTAAACGATGAAATTTGAGGCATGTGTTTGCGTGTTTCATCGACTTCAAACAGTCCCACTGGTTTACATAAGTAAGGTAGCAGTATTTTGATGTAGAATATTATTGAACAATTTGCCTTAGAAATGTTATCATTTAGTGAGTAAATTTTAGTCTGGGTGCCAGAGGCTGAACCTTGTTTTACCGTCCACCCAATGTTTTTTTTTATGGTTTTACCCTATTTCGGGGGTGCTGAATCTGAATCTGGATGATGCAACTCTTGCATCCTTGAGGATTTTGAGATATTCAAGATGGCCGCCAAAATGGCCGCCCGAACTGGAAATTCCCACGTATTTCCTTCTAAATGGTGAGATATTGAAAACAATTCATGGTTTTACCCTATTTCGAGGGTGCTGAATCCGAATCTGGATGATGCAACTCTTGCATCCTTGAGGTTTTGAGATATTCAAGATGGCCGCCAAAATGGCCGCCAAAACCGAAAATTCCCACGTATTTCCTTCTAAATGGTGTGAAATTGAAAACAATTGATAATTCTATCCTATTTGGAAGGTGCTGAATCCGAATATGGATGATGCAACTCATGCATCCATGAAGTTTTTGAGATATTCAAGATGGCCGCTAAAATGGCCGCGCCAATTAAAACCGGAAATTCCCATGTATTTCCTTCTAAATGGTGAGAAATTGAAAACAATTGATGGTCTTACCCTATTTCGAGGGTGCTGAATCCGAAACTGGATGATGCAACTCATGCATCCATGAAGTTTTTGAGATATTCAAGATGGCCGCCAAAATGGCCGCCAATTAAAACCGGAATTTCCCACATATTTCCTTCTAAATGGTGAGATATGGAAAACAATTGATGGTTTTGCCCTATTTCGAGGGTGCTGAATCCGAATCTGGATGATGCAACTCTTGCATCCATGAAGTTTTTGAGATATTTAAGATGGCCGCCAAAATGGCCGCCAAACTAAAAACCGGAATTTCCCACGTATTTCCTTCTTAATGGTGAGATATGGAAAACATATCATATTGTGATAGTGATGTAGAGAAGTGTACTGAAATTACCCAATATTACCTGTCTTAATCCATGAGCAGTTTTAATCTCTTCATCCATGAACACTCAAATTGGTTATTTGGTTTATATTGATGGTCTTGATGACATTGTTGAAGACATTTTCATAGTTTTATGGTCCTAAGCTTTGGAATTCCTTTGATCGTTCACTAAAACAAGCTCAGAGCTTGAATAGCTTTAAGTATAAGCTCAAAAATGTGTTTCTTGATAAGTATTAATAAACAGTTTTATGGTAATTAAACGTATGTATATTTAAATCAATGTTTTCTAGAAGTACTTCATTAAGTATACTCGGAAGGTTATCTTCTGTTTCATTCATTATTCTAATGGTACACTGTAATGTACACTGTAAACACTTTATACATAAACTTGTGCTTTGTAACATATACATGACTTGTTTGTATATCCATAGTACGGTTCATGTACCCTTGTAAATAGTGTATATAATTATGGTGTTTTTGTTATATTTCACTCAGCCTTATCTTTGATATCATTTTTGTCTATAATCTGTAGGGGGACTACATTTAACAAGCAGTGCTTCTTAAGTAGTCCCCTCCACAACATGGTGTTATTCTATCTCAGAATATCACTATATTTTGTATATACATGTAGCATACTCTGTATAGTTTTGATATAATGTCCACTATGTGTTATACCCTGTATATTCTATCATATAATGTCCACCATGTGGAATATATGAATAAATTTCATTTCATTTCATTTCATTTCATAAGTCTAGAGGAAAAAGGACCGAACGGGGGAGGATGTGGGAGCTAGGGGTATCCCCCTTCCACGCAACAACAGAGATGTTGCTATTCTAGAATTGAAATTCAACGATCTAGGCCCTGTTTTATGAAGAGTTAAAATTGATTGTAAAGTTGATTTCTATGATAAGTCTATGGCAGCCTGTGTGTTGAGGAAATTTAAAATCGATTTTATCTTTTGATAAAACAGGGCCCGCTGGCCTGTGCACGTAACTTTGAGTGAAATGCATGTATTGAAAAAACATCAACTTACTTGATAGCATGTAACAGGTTGAAAGGGAGCGTCTTCATGCACATGCATACAGTATACACGCAATCTTTCATTTTTTGCCCACCTTCCAAATCCCCGGTCAAATCTGGTCACCCCCCCCCCCCCCCCCACACACACACACACACACACACACACACACACCCGCTTGGCTCCGCCGCGGCGTACTTTCGGCTCCACCTCCCTGGTCAAATAGGTCTGTGTATGTAGCTAGATCTGCGACGAATGCCGATACAAGCTGTTCAGAGTGATCAGTGTGGGCATCATGTAAACGAACCGGTGGGACTACTATACACCTCTAGCTCGGCTGACTTCATTATTGCAATTCATTGCATGCAAGACCGCGGCGTGGGACGGAGACAAGCTGTAAGGGAAATCGGAATCAAATGTACCGTATCCGCACATTGCACCGAGTTTTAAGCACGTCAGGAAAGCCGACAGGGAGGTAAGTACGGTGTCAGCATGTTATTTTGAACTTTTGTGTGTTTATGTGCTCGAGAATGAATTGGACCAGAGTTTAGGAACGGAAATTTAATTCACAGATCATCAGCTGATCATGCGGAGTAGAACTAGATTAGTCTAGTTACGTTTTAAATCGTAGCATGTGCCGGGCCTTGTTGGTTCACACCTACCCGGTATCCACCCGCTAGCCTAGCTGGCTGGGAATACTACTGTAACCGTGTTTGCTTGACTTGCCCTGTCGTACTACATGTAGAATTTCAGCAGAACAGTTGATTTACAGGTAGGCCTACGAGGTGTAGATCAGAGAGACAGAAAAATCCGTCTGTCCGGAGGTGTTCTTTTTTATCATTGATATGTTTCGGCTGTCCTACGAGTAGGCACCCTACTACACAGTGTATACTAAATTTACATGTACACTATAAAAGGTATTTAAGGCCCAAGGGGATTCCGTGAAGCCAGACACAGCGCAGTCTCCGCGGGACTACAGTATCTCCGTAGCTCCGGCAAGATAGATGGGCAAGTCCAAGCTATTTTGCACCAGTAACGCATGGGACATCACAAACAAATTAGACAAATTAAGCCCTATATTTCACAGTTAGTTATGAAAGATCAATTGTTTGGTTGTTTCTGGTAGTAGGTATCTACGCACAAAACAACAAAAATAATGAGGATTACTCATTCCGTAATTTATGCATTGATGAATGACGTTTCAAAATTTCACATTGATCTGTAATCACTGTAATACCACATGTTCTCAGCTTATCATATATTCCTCATTTCAAACATGAAACATTTCAAACATCTGCCTAAGAATTCCTCGTTCAATTCTCATTTTCAATAGGGGTCTATTGATTTCATAAACTTAAATTAAGCCCTCCAATGTACAATGGTGTATATATAAATGCATTACATTGTATCCATTGTGCAGATATGTTTATAATGTGTTTGCATTATGTGTGTGTATGATTTACCATGTCAAGATCCACGTAATACAAAGGTTGACTGACTGGAGAAAAGGTGTAGTCTTACAATGAGGGACAGTAAATGTACCAATGTATTTGTACATTTATAGCATGAAAATACTTCAAGAGTTGATTTGAACATTAAATCTCTACACTGAACAAAAGAGATTAAGATAACATCCTTCTTTTTGGTACGGTAGTTCAAGCAGGACAGTCCACAATCTTTCAGCAACAGCCATGACTGCTCCATCCAACCCCGCCATAGCACGTTGCTATGACAATGTGGTCAAGTCGGCTGAAGACAAGCGTGCCTACCGAGGGCTTCAGCTGACCAATGGCATGAAGATCATCCTCATTAGCGACCCAACAACAGAGAAAGCAGCTGCTGCCCTTGACGTTCACGTTGGTAAGACAATCATCCTAGTTTCAAGCAAAATGGCATCAGAATTAAACTACTTTGTATACTGCATGGGAGCACATTCATATTGTATTATGTTATCAAGTGCTCCAAAGTTTCTAGAATTGTTAGGAACATGTACAAGTATGTATGCACTTTTTTCTCTCTTATACACCATACATTTAGGGAGTCTAAAATTTTGCGAATCGGGACTTCCCAACGATTTCGCAAGTGGTTAAATTTGTGATTGTGGAGTACTGTACTGAACAGAGAATGATATACATAATGTACAGTGTATGTGCATCACATTCATATCGGGATCAGAGTCATTATTTTCAAGTGTCTTTACTTTCGTGAATGGCACCCGGCTTGCGAGATTTACGAAAATAAAAACCTCACAAAATATGTGGCGTATACAGTTAGTATAAAAAATACACTGATGTTCATTGTCAACGTTCATTATACGTATAAAAGCAATGTCATGTTCAGTGTCATCAGTGCTATAAAACATGTACTTTTGTGACAGTTTTGTCAGAGACTCCAACCCCAAGCACTTTCTGATCTGGAGATTCTCCCGCCTGAAATCCATAGCAAACGGGAGACTCCAACTTGCGCACATCACGAGCGCAAAGTCCCTTGCGGTCTAGGGTTCTATATGCTCTCTCACGCTATTTAAGGCTTATTTTTCAACACACAATGAAATGAAGTAAATCATTTCAAGCGGGAGAAATTAAATCTCAAGCGGGAGAACGGGAGATGGCTCTGTTTTTTATGCTTGTGTGATAGGCACTTAAGGAGATTATGCTACAACCCCACCCCCCCAAAAAAAAAAAATAATAATAATAAATAAATAAATAAAAAATCTATTTGAAGATATCACATTTGTGGTCTAGTGATGGTAGGGTATGTGAAGCAAACATTGTTTAACCTTCACAAATGTTTGGAGGAAAATTTAACTTTATTGACAAGGTGACAGTAGTGCAGTAAATCGTAATAAAACTTTCATTTAAATCAGACAACAAATAACAGGGAGTTGTAGAATTCAGAAGTGTTAGCGTGCATTAGAAGGAAAAATGGTATCAGCCAAAATTTGAATTTTAATGGTAGATAAGGTGTTGAAGTTGAATTAATGACCGTAAGTTTTGCTTTGGTTTGAACAGCAAAGATATGTACACGTAACAGAGATACTTCAGTACTGTACAGTACCGGTATATCTTTAAAGTCATTAAAACTATATAGTAGAACAATCTGATTCATACCGTATAAGTTCTTGTTGAACAAATGTCAAAAGAAAAAATTTAGCAAGGATTTGTGTGCAAGGTTATGGGAGTCTTACAAGGTCATGACATCATCCCTTGATGGATGTGATCATGGCAATTATCACCGACCTTTGTAAACATTTTAAAAATTCAACCCTTTTATTTCATCAATTTCCTTTTTTTTTTTAATGTGTGGTACTGCGTTAAAATCCAATAGAAATTTCTTCCATATATCCTGTTTATGTTAATTGCTTGCCATTTGCACAAAAGCCAGGGGTGATCTGAAGAGAAAATATGAATCCTCATTGATTATGAAAAAAACAAAATATTAACCTTGGCTCTCATATATGATATGTACAGCCTTTTATCACTAATTAGTTGCATTTCAAAGCTGCTGTGGCAATCTCATGGTCATGAAGTGAGCTGTCCTTTCCTGTGCCTCTTGGTAATTCTAACAAATGATGATCATGATAGCAGGATAAAATGATAGCAGGATAAAAAGATGGGTTGGTGTTTTCTACAACTGTATGAATTTGTATTTCATTACTTAAGTGATGTAACAATGTACATCATGTATATGTCATGTGAATTGTGCATGTACACAGTATTGTAGCTACACGTACAGATGGTAATCTAATCTGTTGAAGACGAGTCCTGACTATGCTCGGGCAGGTGTCTGTGGGAAATGCTTGTCATAGCAAAATCAGCCCATTCTAAAGGGGTTAAAAACACTATCTAACAATGTTTTCAGTCTTAAAGTGAGCCACCACAATAGTATCATCATTTTAACTCTCACAACCATGTTGTGGTTTCTGTCTTTTACGTGTCGCTAAGGCTCACTGTCAGATCCGTGGGATGTTCCTGGCCTTGCCCATTTCTTGGAGCACATGCTATTTCTTGGAACAGCAAAGGTTAGTACAGAGAGATGAAGTTTACTCCTGCATGGCTGCAAATTAATGTGAAGAAATCTTGTTAAAAGGAGTCTTACCACGTAACATATTTACCATTGTGTGGATTTAGTGTATACAGAAATATTACATGTAGTAGAGCACATCAGTGATATTTGAGAAAATCACATATTCCAGTCAGTTTTGGTTAAAAATGTATTCAGAAGGGGCTTGAGCTTTCGGTCCAGGTAGAATCTTCATCAAAGGCAAAATGACAAGCATGTAGTTAAAGCAATAACATTATAAGGACTACACTCAACAAGCACAATCAGGGGAGGGCTCAGGACACAGAACAAAGAAAACAAAAGGGTTGATTTAGAAGTCAAAGGCAGGGAGCTCAACATG
Source organism: Diadema antillarum (assembly GCF_040938485.1). Taxonomy (NCBI): domain Eukaryota; kingdom Metazoa; phylum Echinodermata; class Echinoidea; order Diadematoida; family Diadematidae; genus Diadema; species Diadema antillarum. Next base: position 688,662 of record NW_027271524.1, on the reverse strand, counting down.
AACAAGTGTAAAGGGAGTGGGATTAAAGTCAGGGAGTGAACAGACAAAAGGCAGAAGTGGGCCAGTAGTGAGCCCAAGGATTAATAAAGGGGGGGGGGGGCGGAGGGGCAACCTGTGAAGAATAAGATGAATAAGGAGGCAACGTTGAACAAGATAGAACATGATTAATAATAGGAAAAGAGAGGAATAGCAAGAGCATAAGTGAAGGAGGGGGGGGGGGGAGGTCTGAACTGGCAGTAAAGCCTAACCTGGTGTACAAAGATGCATAGTCACTATTATATTTTGGATCAAAAATTTGTCTTCCATTGATTGGTTAAAAGAGCTTCACGTGATTATAGGTATTTTGAACTATTTTAGAGTGTTGGTGTGTTTGACACTCCATGAAGTACTATTTGCAAAATGACGTCACTTTTATGACGACATTTTGCAAATAGTATATACTATTTGCAAAATGATGTCACAATCACCCTTCTTTACAATCAAGTGTACGTGGTCCGTCCACGTCTGGTCCCGAATTCTAGTGTTCAGGTTTGCAGCGGCCATACGAGCGCTTGGATACATGCGACGGGCAACTCTGGCGGTGCCACGGCTGCTACGTTTTTCAATTTCCGGTCTCTCGCACTGTTGCGTATTGCAGGCGCTGCACTGCCGCCGCAGTGCGGCTAAGCCTAACTGCGACCAGCCCCAACACGCAGTGTTGCAGTGTAACTGTGTACACGGAGCGTCCCGGGGTTAGGCTAAGCCTATATTGATTTTCACTTTTTAGTTATTCAAATTTTTGATCCAAAATATAAAACAAATATACTTTGCCTAGTTTCGAGTTTCTTGTTAAAACTATGGGCCTCGGTGACTCCAAACTAGTACTATTCACTTCGGGGCTGCGCCCCTCAGTGAATAGTACTAGTTTGGAGTCACCTCTGCCCATAGTTTTAACAAGAAACTCTCAAGGCCAAGTATATTTGTATATTATGACCAGCAGCCCCATACGCATAGCGTAATGGGGCTGCGCACTGTAGCATTCAGGATCATGACAGAGTAGTATAGCGGACAAATATCAACTTGAAATCAAAAATTTTTTTCAATTTGAAGACTTACAGTGAAGTTGAAGTATTGACAACAGGGTTAGTGCAACGTTTAGTTCTACCAATAGTCCCTTTCTGTTCGAATTGATTACTTAATGTGACTCGATCCAGAGGAACCTGGGACCTGCTGGAGAACTACTCTGAAATGACGGCCAGCGCATGCGCACACAGACATCTTATCCAGTCAATGGATTAGGGTTGATGTGTGCGCATGCGCTGGCAGTCCATTCTGTGTAGCTCTCCCAGGTTCCTCTGGACCGAGTCATATTAAGTCATCAATTCGAACAGAAAGGGACTATTGGCAGAACTAAATGTTGCACGAACCCTATTGTCAATACTTCAACTTTACTGGTAAGTCTTCAAATTGAAGAAATTTTTCGGTTTTAAGTTGATATTTGTCCGCTATACTACCCTGTCATTATCCTGAATGTTACAGTGTGCAGCCCCATTACGCTACGCATTACGCTGATATAAAGGCTGCAAGTATTCTCAATGTCACAGTAGACTAGTAGTAATGAGTCAAAGGAATGTGAAGAATATATGATTGTAAATGCATTCCCTGAATTATCATATTAGAGTTGAATTTTCTTTAAATTTACATTTCATAAATACAGCCAACCTTGCTTTTAAAAGTCGATGTTGCATAGGTTGAATTTCACTGAGGCGAAAGTCTTTTTATGACCCCGTTTACAGTGCGGGGCCGGGCTCGGCCGCGGCCGAGCCCGGCCTCAATTGCACAGCCGAGCCCCGCAATTTTGTCCATTTACACTGCTGAGCTCGGCTGCGCTTTTGATTCAAACCTTTCAATATTTTGTCGTAGTGGCGCTCTGCTTGTAAACAAATGCAATTTGGTATTGTCTGGTTTTCAGACCCTTTGCTAAATGAATTCCATGGCGACGAAGTCGCCGTTCGGGCAAAGGCCTTTGCCGAAGGAAAGAATCCTCTGCAGGACAAAACCACCTTAAACTATACTAGTTTTCGACGTTGAGGGGGTTAACATCCTGAATAGCGAAAGATACAGGCAGAGGGTTTGGAAGCCAGACTAAAATTGGCCGCGCAATTGGCCGCGCATTTGGCCCAGTTTGTGTTTACACCAAGAAAAGGCCAGGCCCGAGACCACCTCCAGAGTGAGGCCAAATGCGAGGCCAATTTTGGCCTCGCATTTGGCCTTCTGCGCGTTTACACTGAAGCGGGACTGGGCACAGCCGCAGCCGAGCCTCGCACTGTAAACGGGGTCTATGTCCTCTTGTCCTTAGATTCTATTGATTTCGATCTCTCTTAAGTTGAATTTTTGCAAGCCAAAATTATTTCTCTAGTCCAAGTAGATTTGACTTTAAACAAGGTTGACTGTACATTCAATTTAGAACTTTACCGTTTGAATTGTAGGCTATAACTTGATGCTTCTTTTGTGCTTACATGTATCCAGCCATTTGACATTCATGTGCTCAGATATCATAATCAAAGTTGTTTATAAAACCTTTGTCCAGTAAAATACCATTGAGGCATCTGAAATGTTCTTTCTTTCAAAGGTCAGGCATTTTTTTTTAAATCTAGCTGATAAGCTATTCTATACCAGTTAATGTCCAACTGACAGTTATTGGCCTGATTTATTTTCTACAATACCTCTCATTGCAACTGATTGACAAATTGCCCTACATCGACGTAAATAAAAAAAAAAAGAAAAAAAATGCATGACCTTTGAAAGAAAGAACATTTCAGATGCCTCAATTGTATTTTACTGGACAAAGGTTTTATAAACAACTTTGATTATGATATCTGAGCACATGAATGTCAAATGGCTGGATACATGTAAGCACAAAAGAAGCATCAAGTTATAGCCTACAAATCAAACGGTATAGTTCTAAATTGAATTGAGGGCAATTTGTCAATCAGTTGCAATGAAAACATCTCGACGGAAGAAATTCATGAAATTTGAATACCTCTCATTGTTTTTAAGCTTTTGGCTAGCTGAATGATATGAGAAAGATTTAGTTGTTTGTATTTTATGTCACACTCTTTGTACGTCTCACAGATACAATGTATATGTTAATTATTTACATTGTATGTACACACTAGGTGAGCATGTTGAAAAAAAAAATCCTTGCTTTGCCCATCTTCTATCCACGAGTTATGTAATGATGAATTGTGTCTTTTTGCCCTGCATCTCATCTGGACAGTATCCATCGGAAAATGCCTACACTCAGGTACGTCATAATTTTTACTGTAAAATTCTTTTCTTTTTTTTTTTCTTTTTTTTTTTGTTAGATTGGCAGGGGATGAGTTGTTTTCATAAATGTGCATAGAAATCAGAAAATATGTGATGTACTGGTCATATCTCATAATTGTTTGAATATGAATAATGAAAAAAAAAAGATACTAAAATCTTTATTGATTTAAAGAGACTTACATGTAATATCCTGGCCAAATTACAAAATTCATGATTTTTGAAAGGTGCATACCCTGTATGAATTTTATTTAGTTTGCAATGCTCTTGGAATACATTGTCTCTTTTTCACGGTACCCTTACTGCTCAAAAGGCACACAATGCAGCTTTTAAGTCGATGTCAGTACGTTCGTGCTAAGTTTCCAACTTGTATCTCTCTTCTAGTTTCTCAATGAGCATGGAGGATTTGCGAATGCATACACAAGTGGCGAGCACACCAACTTCTACTTCGATATCTCACATGAACATGTAGAGGGTGCCCTGGATAGGTGAGTAGTACTTTGTGCTTCAAAACTGTTGTGAAATGTAGAGAGCAATTCTATCCTCTTTTGAGAGGACAACACTGTTTTTGAGCAGGTATTTTCATCATTTGTTAATTTACGGTGTGAAGTATTCCATTGGTACTTATTCATTAAGCCATAAACCCACGTCATTGATATGGTTAGTGCTAAACATCATTGAGAATGTCTAAATATCGATGTTCCTTACATGTAGTGTCATACCACTTTTGTGTTTTGTCATGCCAGGTTTGCCCAGTTCTTCCACGCCCCGCTCTTCAACCAGGACTCCCAAGACAGGGAGGTCAACGCGGTGGACTCAGAGAATGACAAGAACCTCAAAGCGGACTCGTGGCGGCTGTTCCAGCTTGAAAAGTCCACGGTCATTCCGACACACCCTTACAGCAAGTTTAACACAGGTGGGTCATGCAGCATACATTTGTACAGCCAAGATAAGCATGCCAGACTATTAAACTGGAAAATGAACATACTGACTGTTTGTATTAAGTTTACAGGGACCTTTAACCTTTTCATAATGGCATTACAAGCCTTAGTTTCAAAACAGCATAAATACCATAGATACATCTATATAAATTGTAAGTTATGCTTAACAAAAAACATTTTACAGAAACATGTACCAGTAAGTTATGCTCAGTTTAGGTGAATGTGTATTCCAAGGTCTTTTGTTAAAAATATTGATTAGTAATTAAGCAATGATGGACAAATGATGTCATCTGCAGAATCTCAATTTGAAAGCATGTTTGTTTGTTTTTTCTGAGTAATCAGAAGAAAAAAACAGGAAAACTATGATGAAACTAAATACATATGGCTCATATCCATTGAGCCAGATAAGTGATGTTGAGGGATACAGTGTAAATTAACACAAGTCAACATGCATTTGCATTGCATAGTGTAGGTCCTTGAAGTAGGAAGACAGGTGTTAGCTATGCTTTAGACCATAATCAGGATTTTGACAAGATTTGTATTGGCCAGTCAGTGGAAGAGGCATGAGATAATGATGTTATCACTTCTTGCATTTACATTGTATGGTTACATACACCTATTATTGCTCTTTTGTATAAAAACAAACGACAACCAAAAACCCACTTGTGAAACTTTAAGATTGTTTTTACTTTATGCTTGATGTTTGTGTCATTTGTCATGGCATGTCAACCAGTCTAGTCACAAAAGTTGTCCTGAAAATGGAGAGGTGTTTTGCTGAAGTACTTTCAATAACTGCCACTATCTTCCTTGCAGGAAACAAAGAGACACTCGTGACCATCCCACAGACAAAGAACATTGATGTGCGTGAACAGCTGCTCAAGTTCCACGATGACTTCTACTCTTCAAACATCATGGGACTGGCCCTGCTTGGCAGAGGTAGGGCCAAACATTGGTGTTTAGGAAATACCTTCACAGATAAGCGAGAGACACATGGGGAAGAAAAACTGTTTTGATTGATACAGTGCACTGCTGTTATGACACATGCAGTTTCAACTAAATTCTTGTTACAATGAAGTTAAAATTCAGGTCCCAGAGTTATCATCTATATATATCTAAAGATATATCTTAAGATATAACTGAAGAAAACAGCCGGTCCGAGGACATGGTAATAACAGGAGTTGCCTGTATATTCATTGATCATCAGCGATCTGAAGAGTAACATGTCACCCCTTATGAGGCAACGTTTTAACAGTTTTTCAATTTGTGTTTTGTTGAGGCAAATGCAATATTCATCTAACAGAGATGTTTTTTTTAAAAGATATTCTTTAGTTTCACCTGGAAGCTTTTTATACAGTGGTGGAAAAAATTTTGAAGCGAAGGAGGGCAGCAGTAATAGAGCATATTATTTCATGAGGGTATTCAGGGGAATGGGAAGAGTTACCAGGTGTTGGCTAATCATTTCTGTTCTAGACATTTGCTTTTACCGATTTGCAGTGTGACACCAAATTTTGCACGAGCTGGTATGATATGATCCATATCGAGACCCAGATCTTACAGTGCAGAGAGACTTTTCCACAACACTCGTGACTTTTTTGTGGTGATTCATGCACACTCAGATGCTGCCAGCTGTAAATACATAGCAGCAGCAGCAGCATGGTAGCCATGCATGAACAGCGAAGGCAGGCTAGAAGTCATTGCATTATTTTAGGCCACTTCAGAACACATACTGAATAATGTTGTAGCTACATTTCTAGCACAATCTATGTAACACTATCTTTACAAGTGTTATGCCACTTCATGATTGTCAATAGCTACATTTCTAGCACAATCTATATATTACGCTAGCTTTACCGGTGTTTTTCCACTTCATGTCAATAGCTACATTTCTAGCACAATCTATATTACACTAGCTTTACCAGTGTTTTTCCACTTCATGTCAATAGCTACATTTCCAGCACAATCTATATTACACTACCGGTGTTATGCCACTTAATATCAATAGCTACATTTCTAGCACAATTTATATTGCACTAGGTTTACCAGTGTTAGACCACTTCGTGTCAATAGCTACACTTCTAACACAGTGTATATCACACTTACTAGCTTTGCCGGTGATATGCCACTTTATGTCGTCTATACTGATCATCTCTCTTCCAGAAAGTCTTGATGAACTGACATCCACAGTCACAGAGCTGTTTGCAAATGTGGAAAACAAGGATGTCAAGGTACCAGAGTGGCAGCAACATCCCTATGGAGAGGAGCAGCTTCAGGTGACTATAACAAATGCCAAGTCCTTGTTGGTCACTTTTTTTGTGTGTGTATAATTCTCCAGTTGTGTGCAGTGTATGTCCTAATCATTCACTTTGCAAGCAGTCAGTACATTTGTTGAGATATCCTTGATTTTTACTTTCTACATGGACTTTGGAATGTTTTTGATAATAGACCAAATGAATGTAGGCCACGAAATCAGAAATGAAATGGGGTTGCAAGGTTCTGAACACACTTTTCAGAGATTGTGACAAATAATGTGTAACAGTGGAAATGTTTTAGAGCAGCATTGTCTGATAGTAATCAAAGTTACCATCAGATGAAGTCTTACATTTTTAATCCGAAGTGCTACATAAGTGTTTAGATTATAAATCATTTATGCCAAGTTGCCAGCCATTATTGCCTGATCGGGCCACCAAAAAAATAACCTTTTCGGAAATTTGGTGGCCTAACATCAATTTATAATGGCCCTGGACCACTGTTATTGTCAAGTGCTGTCGTAGGTATAAGAATAATCATGTAGGATGTGTGAATTATTTTTGCTTTGAATATGATGGCTCCATAAGAATGGTCACAAGATATTACTTACCCTCCCAACGAAGCAAAAACAAAAACAAAAAACACTAAGCACACAAGCCAAGAAATGTGCAGTCAGATAGACAAACAAACAACATTTACAACTTATGCTTTAGAAAGCCAAAACCAAACCAAATTCTTTGAAGGTGTTTATTTTGTTGTTTGTTTGTTTTTCAGGAATTTGAACAGCAAACAAAAATCTTTGAAATTCTTCCATCGAGATGTTTTCATTGCAACTGATTAACAAATTGCGATGTAGGGCAATTTGTCAATCAGTTGCAAACAAAAATCTGTTGTGGATTTGTCTCTATTGTATGTCATTTGCATCCAGACTTAATAAGTATCATACCAGCTCCTGTCCCATGCAGTGCTGTGTGACAGCAGTATGTAGAATGTGCGTACAAGCTGGTGTTATGTCTTTTTATTATTATCTTTATACTTTACATCATGCTTCCTCTTTGTCTACAGGTCAGATTTGATGTTGTTCCCGTCAAAGATCTGCGGCAGCTCAATGTCAGTTTTCCCATTCCTGACCTCAGTGAGCATTACAAGTCAAAGGTGAGTTTGAATAGCATAGACCCCCAATCTCACGTTGTCTCTATCATGCATATGTCTGCTGCTTGCAATTAGGTTTTACCATGCATACACCTATTTTGCTCTTAAATCAATGATCATTATTTCTATTCAGTAACATTTTCTTCGTTTTTCTTTCCAGCGCATGACCTGCTGACTTGCAGGTCAATTTGCAATTTCATATCAACACATCTTTGACCTTCATTTCTATTCATTCCTGGGCAAATGGAATGTTAGGTGTGCGGAGCTTCTGGTGGAAAATGGATGGGTCATTTATTGAATATCTCATGCGGAAAAGTCAAGCTGAAAACAAATGGTATCATCATATTACACACTGTATCTCAACGTATAGTTACCTACATTCATTGTTAATATATGCCCAGGAGCTTGAAATTTATAGCAAAATAATTTTGGGGTTTTGTTTTTGTTTTTGTTCTTTTGTCACTTTTGTCTATAGACTACAAAGACTTGTCATCGATACATCAATGAATAGAGGTGATAAGTGTGATGTTAGCAAGAGAGGACAACATTTGTCTTTATAAGCAACTCAGTAATTACGTTAACTTGATATTTCAAAAATCAAGGCTTCGAAAACCTAGATGACCGTGCCTTCTTTATTGAAAATGTGAGATCAGTGCTAATAGGAAACAGTGCTGCCATTTCTCTTACATCTCTCTTTTATGCAGCCGGCCCATTATCTGGGCCACCTGGTTGGGCACGAGGGCCCTGGGAGCCTCCTGTCAGAGCTGAAGGCCCGGGGATGGGTCAACACACTCTGTGGAGGAGAGAAGGATGGTGCCAAGGGATTTGCCTTCTTTATCATCAATGTGGACCTGAGCGAGGAGGGCCTAGGTGAGTAGAAGTTGGGAAGGAGGCATTGTCTAGAGATTGGCATCATGAAATCATGGTCCCTTTTCATAAAACTTCTTGTCAGTAACAACTGCCACATTTCTGTGACAAATTTGCTCTCAGCCAATCAGATGCAAGGGTTTCAGTAACTTATAACAAGTATCATAACTTGTTTTTGATAACAAGTTTTATGAAATGGAGCCCAGGTCTGTGAGGAGAGCTTGGATGAAGTAAGGTTGTTGTGGGGTCTAGAGATGGGTGACAAAAATAGGTACAGCTGCATACATTAATCCTCCTGTGGCTGTAATATGATACACCAGATATGCATGTTAAAGCTGTCAGAAAAGAAGAATTCACTAGCTTCTCTTACTTTGTTATCAATGGCAAATAACAACACACCACTTACATGAACTACATGTACAACTAAGTGCATCACACAGGTCTGTAAATCTAGACTAGTATTTAAATTTGTGATTTTTGCGTAGTACGCAAAAATTATTCAAATCTTAACAGTCAATTTAACTAAACAAATAAAGACCCTCTTGAGTTCAAAATTTACAGGAGGTTTCCAAATAGTGTTTTCTTCAATACCAGGCCTCGAAATAGGATTTTGGAGGGGCAAGGCCATTTAGAAAAGGGCACTTTTTCCAAGAGGCCAGGGCACTTAGGTCAGTCAGAGGGGCACCAAGGCCACATTGGAAAGGGCATGTTTGGTGTTTATGAAAAAAGAAAGAAGAAAAACAAACCGAGAAAAACAAACACACACACACACACACACAAAGTGCAACACACAACAAAAACCTCTTCCCTACAGCTGTAACACATTCCCGATCTCCGCGTTTCTATCAGGTGAAACGACATTTTTTAAAACAGGAATAAAACAACATTCTGACAGCTGGCTGGCAAAACCACATGGCAAAGGAATTTGCGCGCGCGTGTGAATTGATTAGTCTGTGACAGACAGTTCATGACCTCCAAGAATGCGCCAGTACGTGCGGTTTCTTCTGTTGATTGGTCTCTCTCTCTCCACCCCTCCCCATTCCCCAGTCTGGCACACCTTGGCATCGTGGGATTTTTCTTTTTTCTTGGTGAACTTGGTGTTCACTCTTTACTACTCTATCTGAATATGCGCTGCCTAGCTAGTAACTCTCGCGGCCGCTGCGCTGCGGAGGCAGTCGGGACGGTAAAAGCCGGTCGGGCGTACATGTACGTACACGTCGTCTCGTATCTCGGAAAGATACTTTGAGTTTGAATCAGATAATATTGGGACGCGAGTGAACTAAGGTATGATATTTGAGATCAGGAAACTTGTTCAAGCTTATTAAAGAGACTTTGAGAAAGGGCATATCATACGTAATAAATAATAACTTTCATTCTAAAAGGGCACCACTGCCCCAGGAAAAAGGGCACATTTTTTTTTGGCCGTAACTTTGATAAAAAAATAAAAGGCATTGCGGCCAACGAGAGGGGCACCAACGGCCATGGCCGTCGGTGGCCGTCGGTTAATTCGAGGCCTGCAATACCTAAGTGTTCTCACCAATTTTTCAAATATTTGCATGCAAAAGGGATTGGCTGTCTTTAAGGTTTTGATGGGGTCAAGAGATTGAGAGCTTAGATGAGTTTAGGATGGGGTGGGGCCTAGAGAGAGAATATATGGTGAGACTATGTCTGAGGAGAACGTGGATGAATTAAAGCTTGGATGGGGTCAAGAGATGGATGACATGATGAGATTGTGTTTGTAATAAGAGCTCAGATGAGTTGAGGCTTGAATGGGATCAAGAGCTGAATGATACGGTGAAAGTGTGTCTGTGAGGAGAGGTTGGATGAGTTGAGGGCAAGATGGGGTAAAGAGATTTAGATTTAGCTTTAGATTAAGGCCACCACCTACTTATACGACTTTTGGTCACATGACTTACCGACTGTGGATCTGAAATAAACAAGCATATTTATTCTGAGGCTGGTGTGATTTATTTCGCATCTAAAGTCGGTCAGTCATGTGACCAAAAGTCGTAAAGTGTGTGGTGGCCTTCAGACGATGCAGCCTCCCAGGTTGGACAATGGAAACTGCTGTCTCGCAGATGTGCAGAATATCATTTTTTTATGCCCAATTAGCGTCGTCCTTGCATTTGCGTCACAGATCTATAGCTTGCTATGGTAACAGTTATGAAGACCTTGGTGAGTTTAAGGGGGAGGCATGCCTTGGAGGGTAGTGACTCTGTGAGATTATCAGCAGCAGAATGAGGGAATAACTTTTCATGTCTCACATCTCACACATTGTTTTGTCACCAAAGGTATTAAATTTTCAGTTGAATGTTCCATTGTGTTGCATCGTCACTGTAGTGTAAGCACCATAATTCTTCATAGAGTTTGCATGTAAATGTCTATTTAAAACAGGTCAACTTATAGAAATGCATAATTGAGATACATGTATTGGTAAGGAAACAGAGAAAAGTTTGTTTTGATGCAAAAAGCTGACTTGATACACTTTTTGACAAAGTAAAGACTGTGTGATGTCTTATATTGTGTATAGCAGTATAATTGACTTGACCACAACACTTATTCCTTCTGTTTGGGGTTTGGGGTGAACACAAAGGGTTTACTAATAACAGTAACCATACTTGTAAATAGGGAGACATCTCCACTTCATTCATAACTACACAAACATGGAAAAGGAGGCTAAACTATGAAGATTTGACATACACATTGTATTGTGTCTACTCACATTTCTCATGTTCTCTGGATGTTTCAGACCACGTAGATGACATCATCACCCACATGTTCCAGTACCTGAACATGCTGAGGAAGGAGGGACCACAGAGTTGGGTCCACGAAGAGTGCCGAGACCTGGACGCCATGAGGTTCAGGTTCAAGGACAAGGAGAGACCGGCAGGATACGTCACCAAGATTGCTCACCTTTTGCATGTGAGGCTCTTCCTTCGATACCTACTCATGATACAGTATGGTCTCCAAATGCACAGGCATGAATTGAGCATAGCTTGCAAATGGATGCATCAGAGTGCATTTGTTATTTGATGTCTGTTGGAGTACCAGTGTCACCAGCATGTGCACAATAAAAAGTTACATAATCCATGGACAAGATTTAGACAATCATTTTGAATTCTGGCCTATGAATTCACCTAAAGTTAGGACAGCACCATGTGATCCTAATTAGTGCCAGTATTAATATTACCAGTGATATTCACATTTGGTACAGGAATACCCCATGGAGGAAGTCCTCAGTGCTCCTTACCTGATGCCCGACTTCAGACCTGACCTTATCGACATGGTCCTCCACAAACTCACTCCGGAAAACATAAGGTGAGAGTGACTATCATCAGTGTACGAAAGCGGCCCCACTTCAATCAACTTCTTTTTCCTTGTCGTTTGTAGAGACTGAGAATGAAACCCAACTGCTGTCCATCTATCCATTTTCATATTTCTACTCACTTTTTATTTGAAAACATTTTTGAATGATTCATGAAATTTTTCTGTTGAGATGTTTTTCATTGCAACTGATTGACAAATTGCCCTACATCGACGTAAATAAGCACTGAATTGATCAGTGTTTAATTCACTGCTTATTTATGTCAGTGTAGAGCAATTTGTCAATCAGTTTGTGAATGAGTTTCTCAAATATTCATGAAGGGCAACACCGATCATTACATGAGGTCTAAGAATCAGACTAGCTGTGCAAGAAGATAGAGTACATTTGGAAAATAATGGTACTTCTAGTGTCCAGTGGACACTGCCGTCTCATATCCAGCTGACATCACACCAATAAAGTGCAGGAGACTGAAGTACTGATACTAGAATAAAATGGTATTAGCATCACTGTGCCTGTCATGCTGCCTGGTTTGTTTCCATTTCAGAGTAGCAGTTGTATCGAAGTCATTTGAGGGACAGACAGAAAACACAGAGAAATGGTATCAGACACAGTACAACGTTAGGGGAATCGAACCAGCCGTCATTCAGGTAAGGAGATACATGCCTTGGTGAAGAGAAAAACCCAGAAAAACAAACTAGCACACAGACAGGATTGGTACGAAATGGCATAATAAGTGTCAAAGTCATTGAAGCTGTTCAAATTCAGGTCTTATGTGTCATCACTTCTGAAATTCATCAGGTTGACAAGTATGTATTAAAGCATTGACTGCCTTCTGTGTTGATTCTCATATGTGTTTACGCCTGTATGTTTTGTTTTTGTTTGTTTGTTTTTTACACTGTCGCAAATCATAATCAGATTGTAAATCGCCCAACAAACAAACAAAAACTGCTAAAGACAGTGTTCCAGAGTGCTCAAACAATTATGCCTCATAGGGTACACACTTCATTAGTATAGTGAAATGAATTATGGTATTCAGTTTAGTTACTGAAATGTACAGAAATGGCTTTGTATACTTATCAAGATGATGTCATTTTGGCATTACCAGTGTTTACTAGCCATGCATGTAGTGATTGTTTAGCACTTCAATAACTTTTAGACAAGAGTTATAGTTGAAGGCTTTCTTTTCACCCACGATAATTCTTCAAAGAAAGTGATATCACTGTCACAGTAGAATGATTTAAGTTTCTGCAGTACATCTGTGAGGGGATGTATCAGAAAGTGATTACCCTCTTCATATTTGTTAATTTCAGAGATGTGGACTTTGCACTTTGAAAATAAAAGAATTGTAACTGCAGCTTCATGTACGTGTCTCATTTGTGTGTAATCATAGTAGTCCATAGATATGACGCAGTTAATGGATAATGAATGAGAGTTTCCTGCTTGCCTCTGTTCTTGTGAGGGTAATTATTTTCTCTGTTGCTTTGATGTATAATTTTTGTTAATGTTGCCATTGCCTTGTTATGCAGAGGTGGAAAGATGCCGGTCTAAATGAGAAGTTCAGCCTGCCACCGAGGAACGAATTCATTCCCACAAACTTTGATGTTGCGTCAAAGGATGCAGACGGTGGCCCCATTCCCACCAGCATTCGGACGACACCGCTGAGCAAGCTCTGGTTCAAACAGGACGACACGTTCCTCCTGCCCAAGGCATGCATGCTTTTAGAAATGACCAGGTCAGTCTTTTTTTTTTAGTTGACTTGGCATGGCATGCTCCTGCTATGGCTCTTACTATCATCATAATCATTTTTATTGTTATTGCGACAATTATTATGGTGATTGTTGTTCTTCATTACTACTCAAATGTTATTTATTATTACTCCCTCCACCCACCCCCCCCCCCCCCCCCCCCCCTCCTTGATAAAGGCATGGTAGCAAAAAAAAAGAAGTCATCAAATTTTGAAAGATACATTGATTTTCAAAAAGCTATTTGGGAAAGACTTGCATATTAGAATTTACTTTTGTTCTGAAGTTGGGTTCATATATGTGCATTCTCCTTCAAGCCAATTGTTTTGGGAATACTTTTGTAATAGCTAGGAGACAAGCTCACGAAGTGCAGGAATTGTCTGAAGGTCTTGTGAGAAAAAAGCCTGATAACCCAATCTACAACTGCTACACATGCAGTCGTGATGAAAATTGCAAGCAGATTGGATTGAACTTGCATGTGTGTTTAGTCATGAATATAAAAGAGTATCTGACATGCCATTCCTGACCTGAGCCCTATGTTATCCAACCTGTGACTGTTCCAGCCCTTTGGCCTACATGGACCCACTCCACTGCAACATGACGGCCATTTTCTGCATTCTCCTCCGGGACGCCCTGAACGAGTATGCCTACGCTGCCGAGATCGCAGGCATCAGTTACTCAATAGACAGCACGATATATGGCTTGGAGGTGAGCCTCACTGCCTATCAGTAAAGTCACATTTGTACCAAACACAATGCCACCAGCAGCCTTTGGGAGAAAGGATTTGAAAGTATAGCATCCCAAGTTGTTATAGCAATTCTTGGGCATATACATAGTAGTTTCCTTTATTTCTCATGAAATAGGTGCAAATTATTACTGGCTAACTATGTTATAGGGATTGTATAGTTTTGGGTCAGATGAGGATTCAGATTTTATCTTTTTGTGATATAATGAGAAACCTCTTCATAAGATATTACAGAGCATACAAATCTAAGAGGAATTCAAACTTTATCTGATGGGAAAATTGGTTTTGAAATGGCTGACATATCCAAAAACAAAGTAAAACAAAGTGGCCGTAATAAAAGGTGGGTCACACTTTTGATTAGGACTTCTTTGTTTTGGGATATCCTGGACATTTCAAAACAAGTTTTCATTATAATGAAATTCCGCTTTCAAATGTATGTGCTTTAATATTTCATAAGAGGTTTTTAAGTATTTCACAAAAAGTTGGAACCCTGAAGCTTTATATCAACCAACATTATATCATCCCTTTTAAAGGTATTTATAATGTTTCTAATTTCATCTCTTCACCATATCATAGAGACAACATAAAGTGACTTTATGTACACTAGATAAGCTGCACTGATACAAAAAGTCCAGTGAATTAAAGTAATCAGTATGACTGTCATGAATGGAATGAAGATACATTGTATAATGTATGGCGTTAGAAACACTAGCGCATAGATTCTGAATGATGCAGCAAATGGCATGTATACTCTCATGGACCTTTTGCTCTTCTGCTATTTCCCTACATCACTTCTTTTAAGCACTCTAAACAGTTATGATAAATAAGTACGGCACATAGGTGAATGAAGCATTTGTTTTTGTTTTCTTACATGCTTTTTTTTTCAGACCAATTAGCTTGTATTTATTTGTAATCATTTATGGGAAGACAGATTATCGCATGGTATTTTCATCACTCAAAATGAAATAAGTCAATCCTGCCCCAGTGGCCACATGTCTATAGCAGCCACCTGTCAATAATAGCCCCTTTTCTTTGTCTCCCTTGGTTTGCCGCTACAGACAGGTTTGACTGTATTTTGAATGGTTTTGAAAGAAAACCATATTGCATGGTTACAAGTATATTATGTCTACGGAGAGCTCTTGCACAGCCTGAATCGAACAGCAGCATGTGATGAAATGTGTTTGTTGGCTGACTGAAAAGTGATTTTTTTTTTTTTCCCCCTGCAGGTCGGTGTGAGCGGATACAGCGACAAGATGTCTCTCCTGCTGCAGAGGATATTTGAGAAAATGACGACATTTGTCATAGATGAGAAGCGGTTTGATGTCATCAGGGAGACGGTAAGATGAAGTCTGAATGCTGTAGACTACCATTCATGCTGTAACAAACAATTCCAGGATAATTAGAAGCAGTTCAGTGTCATTAGGGAAAGAGTATAGATGAAGTCTGAATGCCGTAGACTACCATTCATCCTGTCATAAAAATTTCCAGCATGATGAGAAGGGGTTCAATGTCATAATGGAGAAAGTATCAAAGATAAAGTGTAAATGCTGTGTACTACCAATCATATTGTAATGAAGATTCGCACCCTGAATGTTCAGAAAGTTCTCAACACCTGCAGGGTTTATCATGAAGGTGATCTCGAGTAATTCAAGAGGCGATACAGTGCCGCCAAAGTTAAGTCACGCTGTTGCAGTCAGCAAATTGTATTTCTTCAATTATATTTCATAAAGCGAGGCACCATCAAAAAGGTGCCACCAGTAATAACAGTTTGATTTCGTCTGTGACAGTATATATATTATTTTGCAATCATCTTCATGCCAAATATCAAAGACCTCCAAGATCCTGTTACTATTCTGTCGATGAGACCAGTGCCGTATATAAAGAGAGTCTGGCCAACTCGGTTTTTGGCTTACGTGTTTTGAAGCCTGTGATTGGTCAAAAGCTGGTCCCGTGATCTACAGGCGCCATGTCGTTACTGAAGTGCGCTCATACGCAATGCCCATTGTTAACTGCCCCTTATTTGGCTTGGTTATTTTGTTACGTCTGAGCGTACTCGCTAATCCTGTGACGCGTAATACGTGCGGTAACGACATGGCGTCCAAATTAGCAGTTGGCCAGACTCTCTTAATATACGGCACTTGATGAGACCATGGCACTTGACCTTTGCACTAGCTGTTAGATAGTTACGCCCCTTCACTTTTTTTGTGTGAAGATGCTTGAATGTTATGGAGGAGCAGATCATGTTTGCATTTGTTTTCCCTTTACCCTCAGTACTCGCGAATGCTGAACAATTTCCATGCGGAGCAGCCCCATCGGCATGCTGTGTACTACACCTCTATCCTAATGGCTGAGTACGCCTGGACAAAGGCAGAGATGGCACAGTGCATGGATGGTACGTAGGAAATGTGGAGCCCTTTTTTTTTTCCTTTATACACCGAATGAGAGAAACCATTTTTGCAAAAAGTGAAAAAGAATGTATTATTTTCCACAGTGAACCTCAGTACCGTATTGATGAATAGACATTGCTGAGCTGGTCCATTGGTTTACCACTCAATATCATTGAAAATGTACATTGAAAGTGTTTCAACCAATGCTGAGTTTGGATCTGTAACATTGTAGTTTAGCACACACACACACACACACACACACAAAAAACACACACACACAAAAAAGTAATTTACTTTCACAAATCTATAGTCAAGGAAATGTAAAAAAATAAAAATAAAATAAAAAAATAGGTATTTGGAACTGTCTTGAAAGTGTTGACATACAGTTTCCACTAAATTCCTGTTCTATCATTGATTATTTGAGTGAATGGTCATGGGAGATTATAATATTTTAAGATTTTGTTTTTCTATTGCAGTTTTCAAAATCCAGTATAATTGGTGACAAAATATTTCATCTATTGTAGTTTTCTTAGTATCTATGTAAAACTTGGCTTCTGTGAAGAGATTTTTGGAGTGATTTAATTTTTGTTAGTTTGTTGCCGAATGAGAAAGTTGTGTCCACATCCCTGTGCACACACACGCACAGATCTAAACGCTAGATTCTCTTCCAATGTTGCCACATTCACAGAAGTAACCATTGAGAGGATGCAGAGCTACATCCCCCAGCTTCTCTCCAAGATCCACATCGAGGCCCTCTTCCATGGCAACATGACCCAAGAGATGGCGTCATCCAGCATGGAGACCCTTGAAGGCATCCTCAAGGCCAACACCGGGAGCAGGCCCCTACTCCCAGGCCAGCTGAAGAGGCACCGGGAGATACAGCTGCCGGACGGTGAGGTTCCGTTCATGAACGTTGGAATGCCCAGACACAGTCTCGTGGCTGAAAGTTGCGAATCTAAGTTATTAGGCTGTATTGTTTAACATGCAAAATTACGTGGCCGTTATGCAAAATTAATAGTGAATGGTCATGAGTGCAGTGATTGAAGATTTTGCTCAAAATGAAGGATAAGGCACTCTATTCAATGAGGCACCTCGTTGAATAGAGCACCTCATCCGTCACCTTTCACATCATGAAAAAAAAAAAGTGGGTATAATTAGCATGTGAATCACAATGTATAGAATATAGTATGTCCAGTCCATGGTCCAGGTGTAGAAAATGTTTGAATTAGTGGCAAGGTTTCCTACATACAATTATGATTATTAGTCGGTCTGCAAATATCGCTGCGATAGGATGTATGTGAAATCACTCAAGAACTTTGTGATACATGTTGTCTGTAATCTCGTGCTGGTGATGATATTGATGACAATGAATATGATAATAGTAATAATGATAATGATTATATGAGATGAAAACCAAAACAAAAACCTATTATATTATGAGAAGAAAGAATGGTCCAATTGAAATAGAATATAGTGTATTGCTGGGAAAGGGGCTCTAAAGAGTATTTTTACTATTTTGGTCCATACTGAACCCAGATCCTTTAATCATATTTCCGAAAATCTGCAGGATGCTACTATACCTACCACCGCAATAATGAAGTGCACAACAGCTCCGGCATTGAGATCTACTACCAGACTGACATCCAAGCGACCAAAAATAACATGCTACTTGAGCTCTTCTGTCAGATCGTCAGTGAGCCCTGCTTCAACATGCTTCGGACAAAGGAACAACTAGGTATGTCTCTTGCTCCCGATTTTGAGACATTATTAATAAGCAGTGTCTTGTCTGTATAAGTTCTTGATGTAAAGCCACAAGAAAGTGAATCTCTGCTTCTGCTTGTGTTATTGATATGGACCTATATTGTTTTTTTTTTCCCTGTTATGATTGATTTGATTATCTTAAAGTTGAAAATTACATAAAGTAGGGAGATGTAAGGAGAATATATTTTTTTTCCAATTTTTTCTTTCATTCATTTCTTGAAATGACCTCACTGGAATGGTCAAACCCTCGTAAGGCAGCATCTGTTATATGAATCTATTCTTTTAAAACAGTCGTGGAAGTGATTACATTCTGCACAGAAATGTATTTGAATTGTTTCATGTTGAAATAGCAAGCATAATAACAATGAACTAATCTGCACTGATATCTCTTAAGGCTACCTGGTGTTCAGTGGTGTGAGGCGGTCCAACGGGGTGCAGGGTCTTCGGTTTATCATCCAGTCTGAGAGAGCTCCGGCCTACCTGGACTCCAGGATAGAGGCTTTCCTTGCCAGCATGGAGGTGAGGCTGTAGAAAGTTGTCGTAGTCACTCTCATTATGAAAGCAAGTTTGGATGTAAATGTTTAACAATACTGTGGACTGTGGAAAATGTTTTCCCCAAGCAGTCATGGATATTGCATGACCACACTGGTAAAAAAGGAAAGATGAAAAAGATCAGTAAAAATCTGAAAGTTTCAGCAGGTCCTGCAAGTGAGAGGACATCACGAGCTATAGGTATATAATGATATAATGAGGTAGGGACCAAGCAGTTTCCTCCTTATAGCCGATATCTCATATCAGTAGACCTGAAAAAAAGCATAACGTAAAGACATCAATTTGTACATGTGGGACTATGGATCTCGTTATAGCAGTTATTTCGTAGCAGCCAGTCTCGCTATAAGAGTAGCATTTTACATTGACTGGTATGGAAGGAAAGTTGGGACCACTAATGTTTTCATGATAACCAATATCTCATTATAGCAATGTTTGTTATATTGAGTCTCCCCTGTACTTTGATATGCCAGAGTTATGTATTGGTCCTGCTGCATTCAAAAGGGATCTTGAACTATGAGTCATTTTGATCACATTGTTGCTTGCATGATATTTCTGATTTATAGTATTTATGCATGGCTCGACACTAACTTTTTTGTTTGGTGGCCCGATGGGGCCACCAAAATCCTAAATTTCAAATTTTGGGTGATGCGCGAGACTTGAAAGTAAAAAGTCAGCAAACGGCGCGGTCAAAAAATTTCGCGTGGCGGAGTAGTCGCGAAAAATGTCGAGGGGGGGGGTTGATTCAACCCCCCCGGCCTTTTTAGGGTTAATGAGTCAAATATTTAAGTTTTATGATAGTAAGAATTAGAAGTTGGACATATCTACTCATAGATAAACTTCAACAAACTTGCAACACTCACTCTCAGGCACTCATTCAGTCCTTTTCATCCATCCTTTAAACAAATTTAACTGCTAATGTCCGGCGCAAAAAGTTATGAATTTATTGACACACTTTTCAAAAAATTTTGGTGGCCCGAGGCGGGCCACCAAATTTTCCCTTTTTTGAAATTTGGTGGCCCGACTTTCATTTTTGGTGGCCCCGGGCCACCCTTAGTATCGAGCCTGATTTATGGAATGTGTGAAAGCCTCTTTATAAAGCACTGAAGCACAAGTTTGTGGTCACTGGTAGTTTACAGTATAATATGCAAAAACAATTTTGTCTGTCCCATTAGTCTTACCTGGAGGAGATGTCAGAGGAGGCGTACCAGAAGCATGTGACCGCACTGGCGGTCAAGCGGTCAGAGAAACCAAAACAGCTGAGGGAGGAGGCCTTCAGACACTGGACAGAGGTGACCAGTAAGCAGTACAACTTCGAGAGAGGTGAGAAAAGCGATGCAAGATAGCTTTCTTTGAAGTGTGCAAAGAATATGCACCAAATCTAATGATGTCCTTGTTTTTAATTTTGGAATAATCATGAGGACAAAAAAAAAAAAATCCATAGTACCCATTTTTTTTTAGCTGATACTAGAAATCCATTTGTAATGAGGTCACTCTCCTTAAGGCACTATGAGGGAAAATTAGCAGTCTCAGAATACAGTCAACCTTGCTTGAGTTGGCCTCACATAAGTCCAATAATTGCCTAAGTTGAAGGTCTTTTCAAGTCCTCTTCTCTTTATGTTCTGTTGATTTTTAATCCCTCATATGTAAGTCAAGTTTTCTCTTAATTAAGTGAAAGCTATTTCTTCAGTCCATAAAGATTCGACTTGGGCAAGGTTGACTGTATATCCAAGCCGGGCGACCTTCCCACTTCATGGTATCCCAATGCTACCGTGTCTTTCTTACTATTCTCGTATTCTCCAGAGACTCCAACTCTCCCGTTTTCGACGGGAGATCTCCAGCCGAAAGCCCATTTTTGCAAAATCTCCCGTTCTCCCGCTTGAGATTTAATTTCTCCCGCCCTGACTCTGTGTCTCCTGTTAGACAGGATTTCTTACTTATTACCATTGTAAGTTGAAAAATAAGCCTTAGATAGCACGAGAGAGCATCTACAACCTGAGAGCTTGGACCCAGGCCACAGAGGACTTCGCGCACATCAAATTGGAGTCTCCCGTTTGCTAGGGGTTTCAGGCGGGAGAATCTCCAGATCAGAAGGTGCTTGGGGTTGGAATCTCTTATTCTCAATTATGAAGTGTTATATCATTCTTGCAGTGGAGACTGAAGTGTCCTTCCTGAAGTCCATCACCAAGGATGACCTCCTGACCTTCTACCGCACCCTGCTGGGCGTGTCGGCGCCACGGAGACACAAACTGGCCGTCTACGTCTACCCGCCCGCCCCAGAGGGCGTGCCGCAGGATGCCGATGGAGTGAACGTCCCTGCGAGGGGCAATGAGGCGGACCAGCCAGACGCTGCCACCAAGGACAAGATGGACCTCGCAGAAGCGCCCCAGCTTCCAGAGGTGGGTTCGAGTCTTTCACGCTTTCTTGAGTCTCTATTTTTTTGTGGTTCCTTGATGTCTACGATTAATTTTTCATTTCTACTCCACTCACAAAAAAAAATAGCATGACATTAAATGTTACTAGTTGTTGATAAAAAGTACCATCCTTCCAAATACATGAGAAGTAAACAAAAAGCAACCTGATTTAAAACATTTTTTTAAAGAAATAAGCTAGGATGCCAATACAGTCTTCTAAAGAGCCAAGTTTGAAGCTCTCCGAAAGCTTTCAGTATCTTTCTCTGTTATGAGCAGAATCTTTGTCAGTCACAGCTGCCAACAAAGTGCTTCCTTGTGCAGAAAACATTATCCTATTAAAAATCTATGGTAATTATGCCATAAATAGCCCCAAAAGGAAAAGGATACTATATGGACTGGATGTGCTAAAGGATCTTTTGCCCTGTTACTACCACTGAAGTAAACAATGTGCAAGAATTATTAGAATGTGGAATATGAAAGGCCTCTGAAATTCTTGTCGATGATTTGGTCGCTGGGGTGGCAAGACCTTGTATCTTAAATTCTAGTGAAATGATTTCAGATCAATGGTCAGATAATCAGGTATTAAGTGATGTCCAGTAAAAAAATCCTAGTTGTCTTATCCCAGAAATGAAGCCACTACAGTATGTCAAAGGGAAGGCTATACCATTTGATGGAGTGCTTTGGCTGCAAAGTTCTTTTGCTCTTCTGAACATTTGACATTTGTAGATATGAGGTCTTGTCGCGCCAGCGATGTTGTGTTATATGGAGATTTTGTTGTTAAGATGATATATTCATGCTCTTTCTTTGTCTTTGTTACAGCCGCAGAGCATCAATGATGTCACCATGTTCAAGAGTGGCCTTCCCCTGTTCCCCAGACCGCCTCCATGTACCAACAATGCCAAGTCGAAGCTCTGATATATAGCATCACTTTAGCATAATATGCTCAGTAGAGGCAGTGTTTACCAACACAGGTATTCCTTTGTAGCAATCATATATAATGTTAGGAGATGAGAAAGCAATAGTTGTGAAACATGGACTGACAGCCTGCAGTCTTGCAGTTAGCAGAATGTGTATTTATATTGTAATAAGAAGATTATTCTATGGCTGTAAGTTGATAGGTCACATTTACAAGTTGATGTACAAATGCTTCACGATATATATTCTTAAGAGGAATAATTATATTCTTAATGTTGTATGTATAAAAGTGATGCCTACTGTGTATCAAAATGGACAGTCGAACTGATTTATAGTGGATGCTCCCCAAAATACAAGCATGCACTGTACGAGCGGAAGCATTTGAATCGTTTTTGCTACACGTATTCAGATAGTGCAAAGCTGACATCAGCGTCTTCTGAACAAACTAGTCAGTATCATCGTACTGATAGGTTTCAGTGTCACTTTATTCTGCCGTAATTAGTACATCTATATCTAAATTGATTCACAGAGCCTGTCAAGTGCCGACAAGACGGCCACTCTCTGCAGAGCTTGACTGCATTATGGGTGTATGCCTATTGAGCAGCATTTTTAGATCATATGTGGAAATATTCATTACAAATCCTCTCATTAACATTTCTATAGATACTACTAGGTGTGCTGCAAGTGGGAATACCCCACGTTGATGTGGGGAATACTAGTTTGTTTGTATTTACAGAAATGGCTGGCAATTATTATTTTTTGAAATTTTTACCAATGATGAAGACTATTTTAATTTGCTTAATTTTGCTTCAATTTTAATGTGTTTCTAACCCTTGTATGTATACCAGTGAACATGTATGGTACCCGTACGGATCTGCTCTTGCAGTCTTACTTCTTTGGGAATGTACATGTAATTTTAACTTGCAACAAATGTGATTTTCAAGTGAATCTTGTCATATGCCGAGCAGTAACTACTGTTATTTACAATTCCAGTTTCACCTCACTCTCTCGGCATATGTTTTTAAAGACTGTAGATGTCTATTATGTCATACTAGACATAGTTGGACATACATTGTATTATTCTGCTGGTCTCAGAATGAGATGAAGCCCATGGTTTAAATTGGCAGCTTTTCTCGCTGAGCAGAGACTAAATAGAGTGAAAATGATGTGAGTATATGCTTGAGGTGTAAACAATTGTAGAAAAAAAAATCATGGCATGGTTACTTCAATTGTGAATTTATAGAATCTTGCTCTTTTCCTTCTTTTTGGGGGATGTTGATTTTTGGATTTCTGTGTATAGAATGGGAACAATTTTGGATTTCTGTGTATAGAATGGAAACAATAGTGCCATCAGATTATTAGAGATGACTGAGATATATCCTTATTTGTGTGCCATAGAGAACATTTCTGAATCAGTGATTGTGTGATTTGTAAGTTCTGTACATGTATTGTTATGCTTTGGTGAAATAAAAGATCTAATACCCACTTCCTTAAAAGATGCAAGAAAGAAAAGAAATCCAGGCAATTAAATTGATAGTTGGGTATCATTTATCCCTCTTTTCCTTATTTTTTTTTAAACTTGTGAGGGTTGGGCATCACGTATTGTCCCTGTCCAAAAGATCCTTTTCAAAAGCTGCCCATTGTCTATTCAAATTTACTCATCAGCAGTTCCCATCATTCCCAGACCAAACGTTGAAAATAATTCTTGCAAGAGTGATACCCTTGTGAGTCCATTACAGAGATTCATTGCCTTCATAATTGAGCAGATGGAACAACTTCAAATCACTTTTGAGAAGAGTTTATCCGAAATGAATATGCTGTTTTAGTATTGCGATTTGTTTGTTTTTAAGAGACACTTTGATTGCAGATGATGTCATACCCCACTTAGCAGCCAATGACCAGCTTTCATGCGGATTTCTTCTTGACACAAGTACTTTTTACAGTGGAACCCTCTACGCACATGGTCAAATCTAACAAGTTAACTTGTAATTTTGGAGGTTCTGTTCCTTTTATATTTCTTGTTTTTTAATCCCTGGTACAACGAGAATATTTCAAGGGCAACATTTTTTATATGTGATGTACAATGTATATACACTATATTCTTGATTTCATGAAAAAAGTGTATTTAGTGAAGATTTATGTGCAGGTCATGACATCACACTTAATTATGAAGTTGCTAGTACAGCTGCACAATGGTGACTAATATTACTGTTTTGTGAAACATGAGAGGTTAAATGCCATAATTCTTGTAATTTACGTCCAGTACATTTTGACATTGGCTACTCGGTATGTTTTGATTTAACTCTGTCTTCTCGAGTCAACTTTCTGTTTTGTGGAACATGCAGTATGAAACTTTAAATGCCATATTTCTCGTAAAATATGTCCAGTACATTTCAATATTAGCTAACTCGGTTTTGATTTAAATCCATCATCTAGAGTGGGGTTTTTTTTGTTGCCTTGTTTTGGTGTGGGTTTTTTTCTATTGCCTAGATTAAATTACACTAAACGGCCTTTACACAAACTCGGTTCAATGTGACCTTGCAAATATAAACCTTAGTTCTTTCTTTTTACACGCATTAACCTTATCCTTGGCTATAATAACTCTCCCTTCTTTTATAAACCTTCATGGACCATCATTTCAAAATGATGATATTGTACACAAATATTGTCTCATCAGTGGTAACAACAGAATTCAAAGCCTTCTACACTGTACCCCAGAAGTTTTGCATTCAAGATCCCCTTTCTGTAACAGCAGAGCACCAGTGGAGAAAACATGTTAAAAGTAGAATCCCTTTAATACCTATATCAAAGTCAGCTGTAGAAATCTGATGTGGTATGATACAGTTAACGAGGGCATTGCAAGATGTTTAAATGATGTGAGTCTCAGTGTGTTTTTATCATCTCAAATTATCTTTGGAGATTTTTTGTTGTTCATTTTTGCGAAAAGATAAAAGATAAAAGACCTCTGCATTCATGTCCACAATTACCAAACTTTGTCAATTATTGTATATGTTCAGTATTCTGATCTGGGTGAGGATTTGCATCTTGCTGTGAAGAGCATGAAAAAGAGACAATGTTTCCCCATTTTTTTTTTCACATATCAAAGGTTGTTCATTATAAAGAACAGTGTGAACTCAAATTCATGAAATTCTTCCATAGTTGTTTTTTATTGCAGCTGATTAACAAAGCACTGAATTGATCGACTATGTATGCCCATGATTTCTTTTGTCATGGCTACTACTAAAACACTGATTATTTCAGTGTTTACGTCAATGTAGGGCAATTTGTTATTCATCAGTTGCAATAAAAACAACTATGTTGTAAATGGAAGAATTTCATGAATTTGAATAATAACACAATAACCCTTGTAAACTGCAGGGATTAGAACCAGCACTGGCTGCTGGGCAGAAGCTCGGTGGTCTTGTGGATAAGATGCATGCCCAAAAAGGTATGCCCATGATTTCATCTGTCATGGCTACTACTAAAACAGGAACACTGATCAGTTCAGTGCTTATTTATGTCAATGTAGGGCAATTTGTTAATCAGTTGCAATAAAAAGTATGTGACTTTGAGCTGGGTAAATGTGGCAAAAACCTGTATGGAACTTCCTACACTTGATGTAATTTTGTGCAAGCTTGAATAGATTGCTGAGAATTGGGTGCAGGAGTTGGAATAGTATGGAATGGTTTCAGACTGCTTTGGAAGTTTATGAGTGCATCAAATTTTTTACTGAAATAAAACTTGCTCATACCTCTGATAAAACTGGCAGATAAAAGGTCAAAAGGGGCAAAAACCAAGCCATTTTTTGACATCATTTCAAGTATACTCTTGAGTCATGCATCCAGGGCAAAGATTTACTTGGAGAAATACATTGCACATGGACACATGAACATGCACAAATATACCACTGGAAAAAAAAGAAGAAAATTACCAGAATTTTATGTACAGATGGCTCAGTATCAAATGTTGTATGTAAATGTGGGTTACAACTGTATGTGAAAAACTCTGATTCTGAGACCCATTTCATAAATGAGTATACCACCCTAAAAGTCTTAATTGTCCCCATTCCCCATCTAAAAATCACTGTAAGTAAAACATCGGAGACTTCAAAGTTTAATGTGAATTAAATTCAAATCAAAGTGCAATCTCTACAACCTCATCAAGTTGGAGTTTTCTCCACTCAATGCAACGATGGTAATTGGGCAGTTCATCTACTCATTGATACTACAGACTTCAGTTCTTTCCCACAACATCAACCCAGTCAAAAGTGTCTTGTTGACTATGATTTGAAGCTGACACACTTGCATAGAATTTATTGATAATAGATAAAAGAAATGTACATACAAATAACACATTTTAATACATTTACACAATTCTAACCAGTGCATCTCTGGGCCATGAAACATTCATTAAGTTGTCTTTTTTTTTAATATAAAATAATCACTCAGCTGACATCTAAAGAGTAATTGGGCTATCTAAGTGGCTATACAAAGGGCAGCTAACAACAGGCTGCAGCTTGTGGACACCAGGGGCCCGTTGCATAAAAGTTAGATTATGGTAACTTTGCCATCCAATGGTAACTACCATGGTAACAATACTCAACAGCCAATCAAAATCAAGAATTCCATGGAAGTTAACATTAGATGGCAAAGTTACCATAATAGTAACTTTCATGCAACGGGCCCTATGATGTTACGTAAGCAGCTTGGGGGGGGGGGGGGGGGGGGGGTGGGTGGGTGGGGGAGGAGGCAGTTTCCTTGAATGCAAATTCTCATTATAGCAAGTACCAATCACATCAAAGTTAGGGTAAACAATCTGAAAGAATGCACTTCAACATCATCTGGAATGAACATTTTTTTAATATCTTTCACACAAGCACTATCATCCCATCACTGGAAGCAAGCAGAAATTACAAGGTCTATCATCTCAACTGCATGAGTGCTTTTATCAAGTGTTTGTTGCTAGCATGTCTTGATCAAACCTATGATGACCACAGAGATTCAGAGGCAATGAAAGACAATACAGGTACCAAACATCAGGTTGGTTGAAAACTTGACAGTTCTTAGCATGTCAGATGTCACATGTGGACAAAAAAAAAAATCTTGATATTGCATGAAAAATGTATTTGTATTAAAAAAAAAAAAAAAAACTAGAAATGTCGCTACGGCGACTGATGCCTCCGCTATAATGCATGATTCTCCCAATAGGTGTATAGAACAATGTCTTCACAATGTGTGATGACAGTTTCACATAACTGGCAAAATATCGAAATAACAGGTTTATCAGAAATATCTTGAATGTTCACTTTCCACGAACTGGGTTTGCTATAATTGTCTATTAAAGAGTGCAGGTACACATATTTGGGGAATTGAAAATTTTTACACTTGACTTCTACCGACATTATTATAAGTTTATGCATTGAGTATAATTTTCAAGGTATGAAGAAAGAGTGTAATTACAGTACAAAACATATCTTTTTTTTTCATTTAAACCTAACCTTTGACCCTTAACCTTTGACCTTTGACCTTCTGGCTGGAATTTTCCAAGAGAATCTCCATTAAGTAATACATGTAGGGTGGAACATCCTATTACCGGACGCTTTTCTTTGTGGCTTTGAATTCCGTACTCATAGAATGAAATTTCGGCTAAAAACAACACCACTTATTCACAGACTCATGGAAATTACGAAATCAGCCAACTTACGTCATTTCTTCGTTCCAGTTTTTAGAAAATATGCTTCAAACATACCCCTCTAAAAATAGTGGGTTTTTTGCGCGGTGCAAAATCGCATTGTATTACCGGACGCTATTTTCGTAATCGAATAATCGAGGTCTTTCGCACCTAATCCTTGCACCAGAATCACAATTCATCCCACAAATCACCGTACACATTCTCACCGAGCGGATGACACACAAAAAAATCTGCAAATGAAGATCAAATTTCGTATTTTACAGTAAAATGTCTGTCTTGACCATTTCGAACAGTTCACGCAATAAAACCTTGTGAGAAATCGACAACTGGTTAGAGTATACGTGCTTTGTCTATGGGAGCTGCACGCGCGGGTGATGAGTTGCGTGCCCCTTAGCGCACAACTATTCCGCATCGTTCGCGTTTGAGGACGATAGCTACAATTTTTCCGATATTGATCAGTGAACTTTTGGTTCTAATAGAATCTTCAGCATTTTTCCTGTATGTGAGTGGGATTTCATAGAATTTCAGTCGCGAAATGTGATTCAAACATGCATAAATATTAACTATAAACGAGGTGCGGGTCACTCAACTATAAATTTGAGGTAAAATGTGAATTTTTTCGTTTTTTTACATTTTTATGTGGCGTTTTTTGCGATTTCGGTCCACACAAAGTTCCGTGAGGCTAATCTACGAAGTCTCGCGCGTACAGAATGTCATTAGTACGCAAAAATGTGCGTGTCCGGTAATACCATGGTGTCCGGTGACACCATGCTTGCCCCTACATATATTAAATTTTAAAACTAATAATGCAATCATTCATATACTAGTATATGAGGGAAATAGTAACATTTTGAAGAGTTGACCTTGACCTTTGACCCCTGACTATTGACCCATGACCCTAAATTCCCTAGATAATCCCTGCCAGTCAGTATATGCATATGTACCAAGTTCCATGAAGATACATTGAACCATTAGTGAGAAAAGTGATATTGCAACATTTTCACCTAAACTTTGACCTTTTGACCTTTGACCTTATGACATGAAACTCTCTCTGGAGAATCTTTATGCAGTAGTACATGTCTACACTAAGTTTCAAGAAAATAACTGTGGGCACTGCATAGATATGGGGGAAATAGCAACATTTTTAGCATTTGACCTTGACCTTTTGACCTTTGACCTCTTGTCAATGTCACTAAAATCTACTCAACTAATTGTCCCATCATACATCATCCTTGGACCAAGTTTGGTGAAAGCTGCTTCATCCAGTTTTGAGTTATCACGTAAACAGATAAATTTTAGGATTTGACCTTGATCTTTGACCTTTGACCTCTGTCCGATTTCACTGAAAAACTAATCAAGTAATTGTCCCATCATACATCATTCTCCAACAAAGTTTGGTGAAATTTGCTCCATACAGTCTTGAGTTATCGCGTAAACGGATAAATTTCATGATTTGACCTTGACCTTTGACCTTTGACCTTTAGCCGATTTCACCTAAAATCTAATCAAATCATTGCCCTATCATACTTCATACTTGGACCAAGTTTGGTAAAATTCCAGTAAATATTACTCAAGTTATCGCGTAAACGAAAGCGGACGTACGGACGGACGGACGGACAACCCGAAAACATAATGCCTCCGGCACCACTACGTGGCGGAGGCATAAAAAATCCCTGGTGACAAGGGTCCAAGGCCTCGACAGCTCTGCAGTAGGTTTCTCTTGATGCTCTGTGGAACTTTCTTAGTCTCATTCCTGATCATCTGACTACGGTAAATGGGCTGCGATTCACAGATACAAATCTTTAGCTATAACTAGATATGTTTTTAACTGAGCAGACAACGTTGACCGAAAGATCAGTCTGTATCTGGTCGTCAGGGATATGTCCCGCGGAGACTACATTTGTACGTCTGGCTTCACGGAATTCCCTCCTATAGCCAAAAATGTAAAAAAAATGATAAAAAAGACTCCTCCAGATGATTGATTTTTCTGTCTACAGATAACGGTACTTGTTTCTTAGTGTCAGCAGGGTCAGCAGGTCATCAATTTTTGGCATGACATTTTGATATGGAGCATTTCTTTAGGATGTCGCGGCAAAAAAAAAAAAAAATGCATGCTGCTATGACATGATTAAACCCCTCGTGGACCATCTGGACATGATAATAAATACTGCCTCTCATAGGATGTCGCTGGATACATATCCTGTTTTATTTGGGGTCCGATTCAAGAATTCATCGTGACAGCACGGAACATGCTCAGGCAAAAAAAAGAGAAAAAAATAAGCATGCTGCCGCAACATGTTAACACAACTCATGGTCTACCCTGGACATGATGTGCTTGAAGCCAAAGGATGACTTGGTATATCCAGTTTCATTTGTGATCCAATCCAAGGATTCCGCACATCCAACGATAGCATGCTCACCAGCAATGGGTAGTTCCTTACTGTTTCATTGCGATCCAATCCAAGAATTCCGCACATCCAACGATAGCATGCTCTCCAGCAGTGGGTAGTTCCTTCAAGGTTACTCAACACGTTAGCTGGGTGAGCACTCCATGTCCCTTCACGACTACTTTTGACCTTCTCCAGTTCCTTCTGGACTTGTTTCTCCATGTCCAAGATTTCAGCCGGCTTTTTGTACTGCAGCATGGAAGATGGACCAGAAGAAGAAGAGATTCAGTTGAGTAAGACGTACAAGAGTATTATGAGGTTTGAGGGATTGGCAGTTCTAATAATCTGCACTCTGACTTTCAGCTACATGAACATGTACAATAGTGTTCACATCAAGCCAAGTTTACCTTTTCAAGGATGCAGAATATTGGTCCATCTCTACACATAATTCTTTACTTGTGCCCACAGTAACTTTATGTACTTCATGAAGACGTAAAACTTACTTGTTGCACACGTTATGTGCAAATAATGTGAATTCTTTCTGTAATATTTATAACACACCAGAATGGAAAACTTCTCGTGAGTAGCCATTCTGATGAAGTGTAACCATCCCTTTCACAACTGTGTATATAAAATGACTAGTATATTTGTACTGAAATGTAGTTGCCATGTGGACACCTGTAAATGCTACTTTAACTTTCCCTTGTTGGAA
Organism: Diadema antillarum; assembly: GCF_040938485.1. Classification (NCBI taxonomy): domain Eukaryota; kingdom Metazoa; phylum Echinodermata; class Echinoidea; order Diadematoida; family Diadematidae; genus Diadema; species Diadema antillarum. The sequence goes on along the minus strand of NW_027271524.1, from coordinate 657,521 downwards.
GAGATCATGTACGCTGCATGAACAAATCACTTACAGAAAAAAAGTACAGTATCAGAATGGCACGTTGCATTGCACTACTGACTTGTAAAACAAATTTCACTGCATTAGCAATACTGTTACATTCCTATTTACTATAAACTACATTTACAGTAGTATTACATTCCTATGATTATTTCATTCTTCCCGACATCTAGTTGTTGATATTGGTATACATGCAACATATATATGTGCATCTGTTGCACAGTAAAGTTAGATGCTGTCCTTAATTACAACATACGACACTGGACTTACTGAAATGATAAGAGTGTTGTTACTGTGAGCAAAAGTGATGGCATCTTGCTGCAGGGAAGGTTTGCACGGTCCATGTCAGGTATTGTAAATTTCTTGTAGTACCTTGGAAACACATCAGAAAAAAAAAAAAACCCACGAGGAAAACAAGTAAGGTTAATTAGCATTACACATGAGGAAAACAAGTAAGGTTGATAAGAATTGTCAGGACACACACAAAGTATATTATCATGAAAACTGATTAAATGTATCAACTCATCATGACATGCTTTCTTTTCACAAGGATCCCAGGCCATGTTTGGGAGCATGCTTGACCCTACCATACAAAAGATGTGACATTCCCTGAAGCCAAACATCACTGACATAGTCATTTCAAACAAAGAAAATGTAACTGAATAAACATGCAATTGCTACCACAGCACTTCGAACATAAGTGAAGTTACTATGCATCTTCCGTTGAAAGTGTGATCTTTAAGGTCTACCTTTTTTTCTAACACAAACGTATTAAAGAAAAAACTCACATGCAGTGGAAAACTACTGAACATGAGGGCAAAATGTGCTCATTTTACTTAGTTCCAGAACAAAAAAAACACTGACAGACTAAAGTGTAAAAACAACAGCAAAATCTGCCACTACCATCATGATTAGGACTGTGACAAATCACACACTCACTTTTTGTTGGACGTTCGGATGATGCAGCATCTGTTCTCCTGGTCCACGGTGGTGCTGTATGTTGCTAGGGGATACGGCAGGTTCCTGATCCTCCACTGGAAAGACTTGCTGTTGTCTTTTCTCGTGAAAACAGGCTGATAAATGGGGCAGAAAACAGACAAGAGTTGTATCATTCTATCAACAAGGCAAACTCACAGCAAACTGCTACTCACTCTTGGCATTCGTCTATTGAACCACTGACAAAATCAACGTTTGCAACACTTTGATTGAAGAGCATGCAGCTTGGAAATTACAATGCCTCTGATGCATATTCTGCACCGATGTCATCCAGTTTAGTATACAATAGAGTAATATGCCCGGAATTGCAAGACACGAGATAAGCACCCTATTATCATGTGCCAGGATCAGAAGAATTCAGGCAAATTGTCTATTCTCAAGTGCTGAGAAACTTCCTGTTGCTAAAATATTCATGAACCACAGTGATAGAGAAGGGCATGATTGGAGGGGGAAAAAAAAACACAAAAAAAACTTCCTTTTCTTTACTCAAAGCATACAGGTTGTACATCAGTTATGCGACTAACACTGCTATACTATACAATGTGCCTGAGGTGCCAATTACTACACTGTAAATGTAGAAATTTTCGTGGTGTTCAAATTTTTGTGCATTTTGCGCAACCAAAATCTTGATTTTGTGAAATTTAAAAAACCTGAAACTCATCTTACCCAGCCGAACACGAAAGCTAAGTCGAACAAAAATATTCACTTTTACAGTACCCCCCGCACATAACATTACTTTCTGATCACACATTTATGCCTCATGGGGTTAAACGGTCAATTCTCTTGTAAAGTTCATCAGGGACATAGTCCTATAAAGAGCTTACATTTGAACTGCTTTCTCTCAGATGCTCTGCTTCCGCGGACACAGTTGGGTGGCAAAACTGTTCTCCAACCTCAATCTCCCACTTGCCTTCCCGGCCAAGCATGCTCTTTGTTTTCCATTTCCGCACTATGGATTGAAAATCATTAAACACTTAATGACTTATGAATACCGGTAACATAGTTTTTTATCTGTTACAAGAATCAAAAAGAGAGGAAAAATATGGAAAGAAGCAATGCTTATGTCAGGTCAAGACACAAAACACGATGTAATGAGAGTTCTAAATCTACTCTGTATGTTTCCTTGGAAATTTTGTTTTAGAAACCAAAAATACAATAATAATATTAATAATAACATTTCAAGGTTACATGGATGTACATGTACATGTATTATTTACAGCAGACAAATGGGAAACTTAGAACCACTTTTCTTACCAAGAAGATCATTTGTTTTCACATCATACTCCTCAACCAGCTCCTTGCCATCTGGCAAAATAAAATGAATCTTTCTCCGCCCTGTAGAAAAAAAAAAGTAAATAAAAATCAATTAATTGAAAAAAAAGGATAAAATCAAACATCAAAACAGGTTTAAATGAGGTAATGGCCATCAAAGGATAAAATTAAACATAAAAGCTTACATGAGATTCTAATGGCCACAAAAAGCTTTTGACAATGAAAATACATCATGGATCCCTAATAAGACTTGTGGTCATTTTGCCAGTGCCACTACCCAAGTTCACATTAGATCTACAGTAGTAAAGGGCCTACTTTTCAAAACCATTGATTTTACATACCATGACTCATGAGGCATGAATCACGACATTGCTAGGTCACATTCTTTTGAAAAAGAAAAGGCAAACCTCTCTCATGGGCTATGATTCTACCTACTAACGAAATCTTGTTCTCTTAAAAACATTTTCAAAGACATCACCAATAATGGTACTGCCCACTTTCAACTGATTTACAGGTATGATGTAGGGTGTTCCTATAACTCTGGGGCGCTGTAACCAGTAACCATATACAGAGAGTCTGGTCAACCCAGTTTTCGGCTGATGAATTTTGAAGCCTGTGATTGGTCAAAACTGGTCTTGTGAACTTCGTGGAGCCATGTCGTTAACAAAGTGTGCTCATACGCATTGCTCACATTGTTCACTACCCCTTATTTGGCTTGCTTTTACGCTAACCCTGTAATGCGAAATGCGTAATATACTGGGGAACGACATGGCCTCCAATTCAGCAGTTGCCCAGACTCTCTTATACAGCACTGTAACAGCCCGTCACGAACGTGTTGGGGTCGCCGGTGCGGTTAGGACGGTGTCCGATTCCTAACACCTGTAACTAACAGTTAGGTGGTAAAAGTCTAGACCGGTAAACTTTAGAGTGTCTACTTCAAAATATGTGACAAATGTGGGTGAATGGAAACAGAATATAAAACGTATTTCCTGTGATTTTGGTGGAGTTTGGGGGCATTTCCAGAATTTATGGGCAAAATCATGAAATCGGCCCCAACGCAGTGCACGCGCACCTGTGCGTTTGCACGCAAGGTTAGGTTAGGTGATAGGGTTGTATTTATGGATTGGTTAAATTGGCCGTTAAATTAGTCGAGGGACATTAGGGAGTCCTTCCAAGAATAAAAAGTTGAAGACCAAAGAAAAAAACGGGAGAAAGGCAACCAAAAGGGAGGACAAAAGATGCTATGCTGTGAAAATCGGCCGCGCTGCTATATCAATCTCGCATAAACACCGTTTGGTGGGGTCGCATTCACGAGTATGAATACCGTAGATCTAACTCGTTAGATACTAATGTTACTCAACTTATACTGTGGAAGAAAGCCCCACCGCTGTGCTTTAAACTACACACGTATGCAGGCACGGCGATACGGTGCAATTAACTCGCCAAAAGCATTGCACCCCGAAGCCTCATATATTTGCATAAAGTAGACAGCTTGTGTACGCAAAGCCGCTGGGGAAGTGTTGCAGGACAATCACAATATCTCACCTCAGAAGCCATCAAATGATTAAATCTATACAGCAAATTGAAGAAGAAACTATTCTCTAACTTGCAATGTTAGTTATTTTGGGTTTAATAGAGGATAAACTTGTGAAAATAACATCGAAACTTAGCTTCCAAGACAGAAAATTTGGTCTCAAAACAAGTGTTTTTTTTGTCACATTTTCCTTCATTGCTCCAGAATGAAACTTTGGTATATGACTTATGGTAGTATATCCATACTGTGTTCAAAATATCTTTTCTGTATCATTTGGCACACGGATATGTCCAGAAAAAATCGAGATCACTGTCACTTGTGACCCACGTAAAATCCAAAGCATAAGCAGTACGCAGTCTAATGTATTGGTTTTCGTCTTGCGTGAAACAGTTGAAGCACATTGCAGGGTTCCTCTCTTGCCCACTCACCTCCCTGTGGACCGAAAACCGAAACCTGGCCCATTGCGCCGAACTTGACACCACTGCTGATTGGCTAAGCGTGCACTGATCAGAAGAGAACGCATGCGCAGGAGGATGATCTAGTTGTGCATGTCCAGTATTTTCTCTTAAATTTGGTTGTCTTTTTGCTCTTATTTTCACCTAATTACTAATTGCTCCAACACGAAACTTCACAGGTAGTGAGTCTGGTGTATACAGACTAGCAATAATATGTTAATCAAATGCACATTCATGCAGGCGCAGACTTATGTCCAGAAAAAATTGTAACCCTTTCCCATGGTCGACTTTAACAGAAAAACACACATATCTCAAAAGATACATCAGCAGTTTCGCCCAAAAATCATACATATAGATAGATATGTGTGAAGTTTAAAGGGATTTGGTGATAAAATGAGGGAGATACGTCTACGAGGAGGTGAACTTTCAAGATTTTTCTTTGTCCTTCCCTCCGCACAGTGCTCGATGACCGATACTAATTCAAAAGCTTTGGCCTCTAACGTTCGTCTTTATAATTATATCATTATCAGTGAGTTTATTGCACCGTATCGCCGGAGCTGTGCACGCACACACACCGCCACCGGGCAATGAACGAACGCCACACGGCCCGGTGGCGGGGGCGGTGGGGCTGAATTCACGAGGCTAGCCGCCGTAGTATTAGTACGGACACGCAGTGGTGGGGACTATTTCACGAGTATGCCAATTTATGATATTGACATGGATACAAAAGAAGTAGATTCTATCAAGTTCAGGCCTAACGTTAGCTCTCCTGTAGGCATACATCGCATCAGCGCCGAAAAGCAGAGCTGAGCCTACTGCTGATTGCACGCTGTACAGTCTGCAGGTCTGTAGTCCTATCTATTCACACTCGTGTTTGAGCATGCTAACTCTAAAACGGTTGTCAGGTTAACTGGCTACAATTACAGGAGAAATCCATAGATATATAAACCGTCAGCATTATAACCTCGCAAAGTATAGGCGGTTTATGTTAAAGCCTGAAAATAGATGACCTCACCATCTTGGACTAAGGCGGTCTTCCTTGATTTCCTGAGAGTATCCAACCAAGCTGGAGCGTTAGCCATCCTTGGCAACGATTCCGATATGGATTGATTCCGATGTCCCTCCACGGGGTTTTTCGACGTAGATGGCTCTCTTTAATAATAATAATAAAAAAAAAAAAAAACCCTCAGTGCCGCATATTATAAAGAATGAGGCACTGAAAAAAAAAAAAACTAGGTAGGCGGCACTGTTGCTGGACAGTGCTTCAACAGGGAGTGGATGGGAAGGGCAGTACAAAAAGTACCTCCCTGGAAGTACAGTCCTGTTGTATACTACAGTTACAGGTCTACAGGGTCGTATGCAAAATACAATACCATCCCGGGGGCCTGTTTCACAATGAAGTCAAGTCGATCTTAAAATTTAGATTGACTGAAAATTATGGTATGCTGTGTTTGTCTTTGATATTGTTCAACTTTCTAATGAAAACGAAGATTTTGGAGACTTTTTTTCATGTAGGCATTGATAATACAAGATAAAATAAATAACAAAGGAATTGATCTGTAGATATTTATGAAAATTTGAAGTGGGTGATGAAAAGGTAATAAAATGGAACAGGGAAACCAGTGGCATACCATATTTTTTAGCCAATACCAGTATTAAATTTTAACATCGACTTAGATTCTTACGGTGAAACAGGCCCCTGGCCTGATAGAGAGGTTTTGGTTGAAACTATTACGTGCATGAGGTGACTTCAATAGTCCTTTTTTTCTGAGGGGCGCAGCCCCGAAGAAAATAGTGCTACTGAAGTCACCGAAGGCACATGGTTTAACCAGAACCTCGAATAATGGCGTGGTATACTTGTTTTGTAGGCCTATCCCTCCCACTGAATTTCAAGAGTATACTATGATATACAGCAAAGTAAAGTATGTGGTTGACTGATCTAAATTGATCTTCTGTTGTTGTAGTTGTTGTTGTTGTTGTTGTTGGTTTTCTTTTTGCATGCACAAAATTACAATGTGAAAGTGTAGGGCCTATGCATCGACTGTGCGATGCCCTTTAATCTCGCGGCACTCGAGGCTCCTCTATCGATACTGTCTAGTGAGATAGGCCCTAAGTAAAACCAAGGAGGTGAGAAACGACCAATGTCGTACTGGACTCTTGAATGTTGCAAGGGGAGACATTGATCGTGGCCATTAACATTATATTCCCCTTGGCTTTAGCAACAAGTGTGTATTTTTAACCAATTAAGTAATAACACACAAGATGCTCATGTAGAACTCGCAGCACGACCCTTGCCAGAGAAACTTGAAACAAATATTCATACACTGTAGTGTCTTTTAAAAATACCTAACATTTTGAAAAGGGATTCTGAAAACAAAATTGATAGTACGAAGATTTCGGGGCTGATGGATAGATTACAACTCACCATTATGGTGCTAGTCTAGTGCGTCACTGCTGAGACATGAAGTTTTTTGATAAGATGATTATAGACTCACTAAAACCGTTCTTGTATCGTAAAGTTTCTGGTTTTGCCCGCAGTGTTCAGTTTCCTTCCGTTTCTGGTCCAATCATAATCAAGCTTTCGAGCAGGCATAGCGCCCTCTGCGCTGCACACCCACTCTACGTACGTATCATGTACTATTACTACTCCTCTGAATGTGTATCCTGATCCTGAGAAGGGTTATAATCATTGCATAAATGGATACAAGTAGTCTCAGTCTCAAAAAGAGCACAAAGCATTGACTCGTGGAAGTCTTGAAATTTACCTAACCATCGCACTGCATCGCCATGAGCAAGTTTATGGAGTTCCTAGAGTTGACAGCTGGTATACTGAAATCATTGATAACTATGAGTCTTGAATCAGGAGGTTATACGGGTAGCAACGGTAACGGTAATCCGCAATATTTCATAATCATGCGCTTTAAAGGACGAAAAAAAGGAATCAAATCAACTACAAATGCCCAAATCTGACATGATTTAAGACTTAGATTTCACGCATATTTCATCTTTCATTTCATTTTCTTGCGTCGAATTTTCGGTGTCAAAGTCTATAGTGTCTCGATACCTGATTTTTCTGATTCTGATTCTCGATGCAAGAATCAACGTGACGCTTTTCGGTGCAAGTGGAGTTAGTGCAACAACACTACACGACGCCCTCTAACGTAAGGCCAGGCGCGAACGTTGTTTGTATGATCTCTTGACGGTCGCATGTTGTTCAGCGATTGAATGCGCCACGGAATATACGTGGCCCTGGGGAATATTTCCCTTTATTAGGAGCCGAAATGGCTACTCCGCCGAAAAACAAGAAATAATTTCATTTTCTCGTAAAACCTACCCACTCACCTTATTACGGTCGTCTGAGCAATGAATCAGGCATTGTCTTATAAACGAGAGAACCTTACCTCGACAGTTCGTAGCTTTCTTCCGAAATTTCGAGCTTCAAAACATTGCTCGATTTCTTTAAGAATTCTAAATGTTTAAGGAGATATTCTGATCATTAAAAAGCAACAAAATGCAATAATAATGTGTTGATAAAGATGCAGCCTTTCTCAATATCGGCGAATCAGATTATTGTTCTTTAGGTTACCATGTCATCTTGAATAATAAAAGAAATTTCAGTACATAAAAAACATGTATATATGTATGCGTGTGGGTTTTTGGTGATGTGTGTGTGTGTGTGTGTGTGTGTGTGTGTGTGTGTGTGTGTTACGTTTTTATATACATGTACTGCCTTCCCACACCATCGTGAAGCTCACATCAGTGCTTTGCAACGTATAATACTATACAAGTCACTATACTTCATAAGTTGCTGGAATCAAGCCTACACTACACTTTAATACGTCACTCCCTGGGGATCGATCGAGTCATACACACTGCCATTATGCTGGGGAGTGCTCATGCACAGTGTGTGCCACACTTTCTTCACAATATTCATCCATTTGTACACTTGGTTATAACATAAGCACTTTATTACTTGCATTCTTATTATATGAACGATAGCAGGAGGAACCCAGCGGGACTCGACCCCTTCTGTTCTCATTGAAAGAGTACTCTCTAAAAAAAATCGAGTGAAAATATTCACTCTTGAAGGAGTGAATACAAAAAAGAATGAATTTAGAGTGAAATTGGAGTGAATTTTGAATGAAAATGTTCATTTTCACTCGTTTTAGAGTGACACCTCAGGGATCACTCCAAAATCTTCGAGTGATCCCTGAGGTCACTCCAAAATGAGTGAAAATGAACATTTTCACTCAAAATTCACTCCAATTTCACTCTAAATTCACTCTTTTTTTGTATTCACTCCTTCAAGCGTGAAACTTTTCACTCGATTTTTTTTTAAAGAGTAATGCACGTTACACTAGACCGGGGGGGGGGGGGTTGCATTTAATGAAGCGTTTGTTATTTTTTTTTCTTCTGACAAACTGTTATAAGCTACTGAAATCCTTGCATCTGATTGACTGAGAGCAAATTTGTGTAACAAATTTGTCCTACAAAACACTTCATGAAATGCCCCCCCCCCCCCAGTACACATCCATCACAACACGATTACATGATCACAGTGGCGATCAAACTCGAATCAAGAAATCACGGTTTGATTTACAATCAATTCTAACGTAGGGAGAAGAATGAAGCAATGACTGAGGTGCTATCAGTATCGCCCATTATAAATCTTATTAAAACAGATGTTGATAAACCCGGGCGCTTCGAAATGGGCAAGGAGAGGACATTTCATCATAGTGTGTTATAATTTCAATCTGTATGTCCAGTTCAGGTCAATCCAGTCATTTCTTCAAATTTTCATTATACCAAACCGAAAGTTAATAAACAACCAAAGAATAATAGCGAAAATTTGTGCATATAGTATTATTGAAATGATTTAAATACATAATATCTTTTAATGTTTAATCATTTTCAATCTTAAGATTTCTTTGCACTGTTCAATGTATTTTGTGAAAAATGCGGATATAAAATCAAGTTAATTCAAACGAAAGAATATAAATGTCTGTCTGATTTCAGTGATCTATAACTGTATTCACTTTGCAGTGTTATCATGGTTATAAAGAAATTAACCGCTTCCCCCTCATTCATAATAGAACTCGTGTGTGTGGCTGACAGACAAGCAGAGATAATGCTTTTACCTCGGTTCCCACGTTGCCTTCTTCCCGCAAAGCGTCGTATTTAGTTCGTACTATTTTTTATAAGTTTCTTGTATTTGGTAAGAAAAAAACAATTCCTCCATCCTTCCCTCTTCTGCTTTCTCCCCTTCCTCATTCCTACCACTATCTTCTTCCTTCCCATCTCTATCCTTCTCTTCCTTCCTCCTTCAATTTCTTCCACCTCTATTCCATCACCTTCCACCTGTTCTACCCTTCCTCTCTCACCCATATCATTTCCCCCTCTCCTCCTTTCCTATTCCTATATCCCTCTCTCCTTCATTCCTTCCGTCTTTCCCCCTTCGCTACCTTTGTGCACCCTTTTACCATCTCCAATGTCTTAGTGGTGATAGCATTTCGTTCCTCCGTCGCCCTTTTACATCACCTTTGACTTTTAGCCTCACCACAATCAGATTTCTCGAGGATTCTCTCTTGAAAACTCTCAAAAATGTATATCAACATGATAATCTAATCTGACCTGACCGTCTTATCATTGATTCACCTATATCATGTAAGGCCTATATAGCGACTCATCAGATTAAAAAGGGCATCGCGCCCCTCATTTGGTAATACACAAATGAAGATTTATTTCACTTGTACCTGTTGCTCAGAGGCGTCTATTAGTTTGCTTCTTCTTAATTACAGGAGCAGTTGCTTTGATTGTGGGTAATGATGGGCATATAGCAGAGCACTACTATGCGCTTGCCTTCTGTTTATTTGGCTGCATTCATTTTTTGCTAAAGAGAAACAGATACTGTTATAACAAAGACAAGTAATCGCATTTAGTTGTGTTTTTTAACACATGTTAAGAGTTGGTTTGAAAACATATTGAACCTGCAATCTATGTTATTACCTATGTTTACGCTTTAATGGGTGTTTTTTTTTGTTTTTTTTATTTGTCTTGCTGTCAATGTCATTTCATGAGGTTTAAGATGTTTTCTGTTTACCAGGATGACAGTTCGATTTCAGCCAAAGTCGGAATAACAAAAAGTTGCATAATAAAACCTTCATTGAAAAGGCGCAGCAAATATCACCATCATTTTAGTGATCAAGGCTGTGGATCGCAATTCAGATAATTTGTGGCGATACTTAAGAATATTATTATAGACAAAATCTGTTTTAGCTGTGCAGAGATCTTTCCTGTGGAAAAGGTTTTACTCTGGCCTTTTTCTTTTTGAAGAAGTTTAAAATGCCCCTGGGGGGTGATATATATATATATATATATATATATATGCAATATAATTGCATATATTTGGGATATTATATATATATATTATGTATATATATATATATATATATATATATATATCTTCTCCAAAAGTAATCATCATGACACTGTAATTGTCACGCGTAACTAGCCCGAATTCACAAGCTATTTACCCAAATCTCATATGGTTGGTCGCATCTTTTGGTTTGTTTGATTTTATTCTTTTCATTTCTATCCTAGAAGATGGCTGGATAGCCCATATTCAGCTGCACTAGCTGGTCTTCCACGGAGTCCAGGTTAATATGAGTCAGGACCACTTCACCGCGGGTTGTGCACCCTGCTCTTTGCGATGAATGAGTAAAGCGGGATCTTTGACGTGCATGAGTTGTGACTCTCTCACACACGGGACCTCCATTTTATATCCTGTCCGAGTGGCTTATTAGTGTTTTGCCTCTTTCAAGAGGGGACGACGGTGCGATTACACACAACATGGCTCAGTCGGGAACCGAACCCGGATCATATGGAATGAGCGGCCGACGAGATACCGACTGAGCCATATTACATCCCATAGAGCAATTTACTCGAGATTGTATCTATCAAGTGGTCTGCTTTCTCACCATTTTTGTCTTGAATCTAGAAAGTCAAGGGGTACAAATTGTTTGTCACTGGGAAGCTTCAAGGCTAACGAATTCACCCATTAATCCCTAAAACGCCCGAAACCGCCAGTTCGTATTTGTTTCCGGTATTTTACATAGTTTCATGCTTTAACATTTTTTTTTTTACATGTAATAATGTAATTTCAAAAAGGTCAAAGGTCAACGATGTATGTCAGAATTGTATTTCTGTGATAAACCATTCTCTTGGTAAAGTCTTACTCTTATTCAAATAATGAACTTAACTTATAATATATCTAGACAAAAATAAACATGCAGTAAGCTATTTCATATCATTTGTAACGTTGTCGAAATGAGAGCAATATTATTGTACCTTTCCATCAGTGAACCATAGGCCATTACAGAATCTTCAGTGGCTAAATGGTCAAAAGAATTCATATGAGACAACCGATGCTTGCCATTTTGATCAGTTTTTTTTTATGTCTTGTCCCCATGTCAGACGTTTGAAAGTTTTGAAAGTTGGATAGTATGTTATAGTGATTGTACTCAAACAAATTGTCTTTGTATTCACTAACTCAAGTTGATCACTTTCTTCACGAGAATGCATAATTCATCAGATATCAATGTTACAGACGTACTAGTAGCTAAATTATGCTTCACATTAGCCTACTCTGACCAATCCCTTTTCTTTTGACAGTTCTAATACTTCGCTCCGTACTTCATATACAATGTCAAAAGATCATTTCCAAATCGCTTTAACGAATAATGTAGAGCCTCAAATAACACATTACAAAAACCAGGTACATTTTTTCTTTTTTTCTTTTTTTTTCTTTTTTTTTTTGTTGGTCAAAGCCCTCGGTCTTCGGAGTCGTCCAATAATCTGACAAATAGCCGGCGGGTATGTCATACATTAACCGCAGCTTGGAGAGGATGCCCGAGGCATCTCTCATTGATCTGTGAAATGGAGTGGGGACGATTATCATCTTCCACACCTCCTTCAGAGCAGGCTAGTAAGGAGCTGATCGCCTGCTGATGGTATAGTGTTTGGGATCTCAGAGATAGCATCCATACCTATACAAGAGTCCTGCTTGCTTCCTTACGTCTGCCGATGGAATGGAAATTGGTGACAGAGGCTGAAATTTAAGGGAAAAAAAAAGGTTGCAGAGGAATACTCTACGCCTTGATGTATTTATTTATTTCCATAAGATTTCCCTTACTTATTCGTTCAGTAATTTACTCATTTGTTTTACATGTTTATCTATCTGTATATTTATCTATCTCTATCTATTTGTTAACCTTTGCACTGATTTAGAAAACTATCAGAGTTTGTTGTTTTTCTTTCGATAAATTCAGGCGAAATGTTCTTATATCACTTGTTTACCCAACGAATGGACGTCCCTATCTGTATATGATGTTTTATTACAATATATCAATTGAATGCATTCTTAGGTAATTCATAAAAATGAATTAAGAAGGTATCAGGCTTCGGAAGGCCTGATATGATGATATGCAACATAATGAAAATATTTACACGTATGATAAAATTATATTACAGTTGGGAACACTTCCATGCACTTCTTTGACTTCAGTGTACCGAAGAAAATTCAACGTGTTTAGAAGACATGCTTACAAAATCTGATGTTTGTAGGAATACTCTTAATAGCTTTGTAGAATTTCTTAATTTCACAGTATTTAGGAGATTGGAGATTTCAAGGCTTAATCTCACTGGGTTTGAGACAAACTACGCCGTTACAATATCACAAGTTCATTTACCTGCCACGTAGTATTACAATTCGTACTCCGATTGACTTCGGTGTCAAAAGTATGAGTTACTGACCTCGCTTTAAACAGCCAGCAAATCTGCTTTTGAAGATTTGATTGCTATTTCAGCAAACATTCGCACGGCGTCCATGAAGACTTCTATCTCCTCAGCTTTCCATCGACGTCGGATTCATTTCGCCTCCTGCAAGCTCGCCCACTCGCTGGCCTGCACCAATTGCATCACTGGTCGCATTTTGTCTGCTTTCTCTCCGACGGAGTTAAACGCACCTCGGTTGGGGAGCCTGCACTACGCAGCATGTCATCCTTAAAGATTTAGATCGAATTTCAGGATTTTCCGTTGAATATTGACTTTCTGAAAAGCCGACGACGGCCGGGAATCCTGAGAAATTGCAAGCCTTTCGGATCGAAATGAGAACGCACAGCGGAGTAGCGCAGAGATGGATCGTCAAAAGCCGTAGATATGAAGAGGTTTATCGTAATAAAATGATCATTCTCCAGCAGATATCCCTTCCACTTGTGCACCACAAACCCCTAAAGATGTGAGCCAATGGATGTAGATGCTAGCTTTTCCTCGTGGTCGTAAATAAACAGGACACTCGAAGAGAAAGAGGACAAATGACCCCCTTCTTTAATCAGAGAAATTGCCCAAATATTCATTTTCTTTCACTGAAGTAAAGCCAGTAATTTGTTTGCTGCTGTAACAAAAACACTTTCAAGAGAAGTAACTAACCACAAAGACATATGCTTACACACGAAAGAAGGAAGATACCGAAAATTTTCCATTTTGTTGTCGATAGGCTGTTCATTTTAGATTTGAACGACAGTTTCATGTACGCCTACAAAGCTTCATTTCCCTTTCTTTCTTAAGTTTCAATTTCTGTCAATTTTGAAAATTCACCATCATGAACAATATAGAATTGCCTCCTTCATGCAGAAGGTTGTTGTTGTTGTTGACGAAGAGTATACCGCGACTCACTGGAATGATGACTAAATCAAAAGGAAAGGAAACAAACGATTTTTACCACGAGCCTGTCATTGATCAATGTCTTAATCATGCCATTCTTGTTTCTTTAGAAGTAATCGGGAATTTCCAGTTTTAGCCTTTTTTCAATTCTGATTTTATTTTTGTAACGGATATCAAAACAATTTCTTTTATTTTCTTTAGATTTCACATTTTTTCTTCAAATGTAACACTTTATTTCACTTTAACTTTGATTTGATTTGATTTGATTTATTCTCTGTATGGCATCATTTAGATTTTTTTAACAATGATAATCAATCATAATGTAACCAAATAAGATACTCATTATAACTAGTTTCTACAATTTCAGCAATTTCCATTATACATGTGCTTTGCATGTGTTCTATACTTTAAAACGAATACTATACAATGTGTTCTTTATTTGACCTTCAACATGGATATCGGTTATCTAATAATCTAACTGTAAAAAGATAAATTTGGATATATATGATGTTGGCAAACTGTGTTTCGAGTGATTCATGTTTTACAAGCTCCTCTTTTTAGCAGATAACTCTTTTCCATCGCTTTATATTACTTTTTGACACCATTGCAAGGTACATATTAAATTAAATCCATTCATTCGTTCACATATTATTTTCTTGTACACTTTATGATTTGTGTTTCTTTACAAATTGTTAACAATAGGACTTATCAAATGTATACGATGTATTTGTATTACCTTTTCTTGGATGGAAATTAAGTACAATTGAATTGAAAATTGAAATATACATACATATATATGGTGTTATAAATTTGACCCATATTCTACAAAATTTTCTTCGGTGTTATGTAATGATGAACAAAGATTACAAAGGGTTGGCAGGGTGAAACATTGGATACGCTTTTGTCATTAGCCGAACGGTATAAGTGATTCACTTCGCTTGTTTTCTGCACTGTAATAGTGATAAAAATCAAGTAAGCTTCCAACAAATAGAAACTGCGTTTTGGTGTTGTTATGAGTGAATGATATATTCAACTCGTCTTTAGAATCACCGTTCCATGTAGTATTGTAGATAAAAATGAATGTACATGAATATTATGTGCTTAGAAATATATATATATATATATATATATATATATATATATATATATACATACACATATATAGATATGTGTAAGGCTTCCCTGAACGAGGCTTCGTGATCTGGTGTTACTTTTAGTATGGCTGTGATATGAAAATGAAAACTGTGCTCGCTTTTTGTGAATTATTCATAACATATTTAAAACCGATTAAAGTTTTGTTATCAAAGGATCACTATTTGCAGGCATTCACATCAAACCAAGTTTTGATGAAACTGAAATGTCAGTACGAATGTCAAAGACTCATCTACTAACAAAAGGGTAAGTGTAAATGTTCCTCCATCCATTAAACTGTCCCCATTTGAAATGTGTGAATTGAAAACATGATGTCCCGAGGCCCCTGTCTGTGTTAAAGCCCAGTGTTTGTCGCTCTACACCGTTATGCCTATCGACCCAATTTTCTCCTTTCACAATCCCGCGGAAATTGGCAAATCATGCCCTGCCCGATATGATTAAAAGGCGATGCTCTAGACGGCGTGAAATGCTGTTATCGTAGTATAAATTGCCGTTGGCGCTCAAATCCGTTCCATGGGGATGATATATTGGAATTTGAAAAAGCGACCAGGATTTATACTGATTTCTCGCGGCACGTGGTATCGGCAGCCCGACAACACTGCAGATCACGTTCGTCGGTGAAAGGAGAAAGGGACAGAGAGAAACATAGAGACAAAGATGGAAAATCGTTAAATGATTATCGCTTGTTTTGGGATGAAAGATAAAAACACGATATCCTGGCAGCAGCAAAATTCCAGAGCATGTCCTCTGAAAGTAACTTGATACCTACAAAAAACTAACCTCTCTCAGCGCTGATGTTAACTTTTTTCTGATTCCTCACTCGTTACGCTATATGCACATCGACAAAAAGACATTGCACATGCACACATACATTGACATAATTATATTTTCTATGAAGAGTTCGGATGAAAAAAAAAATAGATAAAAGTCATTTTCACTTTTTTTGGTAAGGTCATCATGAAGTTGAAAAGAATTTAATCTTTTCAATGATACTGCTCTCGTTACATAACAAGAAATATTTCTAAAGATATTGTTATAATCCTCAATATCTTAAAGGGATCATACAGTTTTGGTTGAGACCTAATTTCAGGTTTCTAACATTTTTTTAGTGAGATAATGAGAAACCTCTTATGAACAATGAAAGAGCATGTAATTCTATGAGGAATTCAATGTTTATTTGATGAAAATCGGTTTTGAAATGGCCGAGATATCCAAAAAAGAGCGATTCTAATAAAGTGTGGGAGCCACACTTCATTACGATCGCTTTGTTTTACTTAGTTTTTGGATGTTTCATTCATTCCAAACCCGATTTTCATCAAATAAACTTTGAATTCCTCTTAAAATGGTATGCTCTGTACTATGTCATAAGTGTTTTCTTGGTATCTCGCAAAAAGTTAAAAGCCCAATTCTCATCTCCACCAATACTGTACTATCCCTTTAAGTTGAAGAAAAAGACATTTCTTGCATTTAAACTCTTCATATTTATGATTTTATATATATATATATATATATATATATATATTATTCATCCTAAATATGCATTAGATTATATGAAAATGCTGTTTTGAATGATACTGTGTGCAGTTGAGTTTGCTGTTGCATAATATCACACACATACATGCATTTGACACATATTTTCGAAGTGTGCACAAAAGAGTGTATCGTCTAACACGACGAAACACGCAACCACTGAATAACAAATAAAATGAGGGATCAAGAGAATGCCGAGGAAACTTCTGGAAATCAAAACAATGCTTCCATACATTTATTCAAGTTACTACATTTTAACTTGGTGTCTTTACCTTTTGAAAAACAGTCTAGGGAAATATGCGCGAAATACTGAAATTAAACAGGTCACATGGGTAATGCTCTAGTTTCAGAATTTGATTTGCGCAACACTACGCTTTTCCGTTCTGGTGGGATGTACAATTTTACTTTTGAATTTAGTAACCGGCAGCAAAGTGTTCATTGATTTTCTTTTCTATTTTTGAATCATAATCACATTCGATACGTTAACCAAATGATGACAGAGTATCAAATATTCAAACGTCTCATTACATAAATTAGTGCGAAGTATATACACATGAATATATATATATATATATATATATATATATATATATATATATTTATATATCATATATATACATCCATGCACGTGTTTGAGTGTGTTGGTGACGAGTCACATAATATTATGTTCCAATCATGTAACTCCCAAACAAGTGATAATGTGGAGAATATGACAGTATTATTAACTATTGTTGATGTGTGTTGTGTCAAACTATAACATTTTAAATCAAAAGGCTTGCTGGTCTATGACATCTGCTATCCGAATAGAAGCACTAGCTATAATGGTAATGAGACTACATCCCTAGAAACGCTGCAATCTTATTGACGCGAAATAGCTGCTGAGAAATTAAAAATTGACGTGTCAGAGGTATATTAAAAACCGAAATTGGCAATGTGAACAACAAGTCAAGTATATTTACGATAATATGCTGCGAACGAGCAAGGCATTTTCTGCACCTAAATTAGAAAAGGCCAATTACTTAGTAGTGCCTTCAAGAAAAATAGATTAAATGTTTTTAAAGTATTTTTCTTTCTTCAAGATAAGGGCATCTCAGTGCATTATTTCTATGCCTAGAATTAATTTAATACTCCAAGCAAATAAGAAAATGTGGTATCATGCATGCATGCTGCCCACACAAGGCAACTTTGCTTATTTTCTTTTTATAGTGGAAAATTGAGCAAAGAAAATGGGATTCAATCGGGATTCGAACCCGAGACTTCCGGATTGCTAGCCCGGTGCTCTACCGACTGAGCTACAGAAAGCCCTAGTTCAGTGTCTGTCCCAGAAACCCTAAATTCTCAATGCTTTTTCATTTCTATTTCTGGTTCAGATCATCATATGCGAGATTCGTTGTTTTCTGACCACATATTGTGTGCATATATTTTAACTCTACATATTTGGAACAGATCAAATAGTTAGAGAAACGCTTTCCCACTCTCGTAATTACGGTACCAAACAAATTATTCAATACAATAAAACAAAAATCATGCAAACATGTATACAATCTTGACGTCTCGATTGTTTTACACAATTGCTAAACAGGGAATGTTTTGTACGATTTGTTGAGTCACTTTGAGTCAAGCGATCGTAAACACCGGTGATACATAAATTACGTTTTCTACGATGTAAAGTAATTTCATCAAAGTACTCTTAAAGTAAAAAATACAGAGGTTGCTGTTGCAATATTTTTTCTTAACGTTAAAGAATATGCATAAAGGCTTGGTTAGAGTACGCAGCCAAACGCAGATTTTTTTCTTTTTTTAACAGTAAATGAGTTGCTTTACTGCACTTATTTCGTACACAGTGATTTTCTTTTAGTGCTGCAGAATTAAAGTGTATACAATTATACGAAGGTCTAGTTAACTCAATAAAAATAAGCTTGACAGGTGACTGTGGTTTAAATTAATCGAATGGAACATATATGTACTCCTGAAAGATTTGCTACCTTTCCCATGTTTGCAATCATGAGTATTGGTTCAGTTGAATCTCACATCAAATTAAACAGTAATATTCACTACCGCTTTGATAATATCAATAAACATCAGTGCTTATACAAACATTATTTTCTGTGACACCTTTTTATTTCTTCGTGTCCTTGAATAGTATTCATTAAGTAATTTTGGCTCGGAAACCACCCAGTATGCAATGCATGCTTAGGCTATATGTCGTCTGTTGGTTTGCAGCTTAAAAATTCTTGAATTACCTTTCCTATCTTCCTCTCTCAGTTTTTTTTTCTCTCTCTCTCTTTCTCTCTCTCCCCTCTCTTTCTCTTAGTATCTCTAGAAGAAATTAAAGGGAAATCTTATTTTCGTAGTTTGTAACACATATATTTCTTGAGCAAAGAAAATGGGATTCAATCGGGATTCGAACCCGAGACCTCCGGATTGCTAGCCCGGTGCTCTACCGACTGAGCTATATAAGCCCCAGTTCAGTGTTCGTCCCCAAAACCCTAAATTCTCAATGCTCGGATGTACAGAAGCAGTGTGTTTCTGTGTGACACACACGCACACACTTAAACCTGGCATAAATCCGAAGGATAATTCAACTTGGGGATAAATGCGAGGGATCACCGAAGCGATGCAGCTTTTTGAGTATGTAACAAACGCATACAGAAGAAAACTGACCAGAAATGAATATGATTTATTAGTGGAAAAATAAGCAAAGAAAGTAGGATTCCATCGGGATTCGAACCATATATTATATATTTTTATAATAACATATATTTTTTTTTTTTGCCAGCTGCACCGTGTATATGATGCTGTGTTTTGATTTAGAAGATAGATAATATTATCGATGGATAAACAAGAGAAATACAACAAGGAAAAACTCTTCATGAAGATTTACATTTTACTCTCATTGCTGACAAAACAAAAAACAAAATCCAAGAAACTTTTACAGGTATCAGCCTTGAGCCATATAGATGTACATTTGTTTTATTTTTTAGGAATAAAAATCATCCAGATACATCCAGACATCTGATACGAATTGCATTTAATTTTGGTTACTGCCAAATCGAGGACTCATGGAGACATACGTGAGCAACAGATATAAATACTTAAAATGCACTTTAACATTTGCAACATGGGTCGATAGACCTAAAGCATAGATACGGACGACGCAAATCTGTGTTCACAACACCATCCGCATGTTGTGATGTGTTTTCTCTTTTTTACAGACACATACATGAAACTTTGCACAAAAAGAAATCATCATTTTGATTAGCATTGCATTTACTTTTGACATTACAAACTAAAATTACAGTGATTATACTAAGCATTACCTTAAATATAGTTCTGATTATTTACAAAATTGCACAGCAGTTATTTGTTGAGTTTTAAAACACACTTCTTTCATTTATTCTCTTTCTTTTTAGATACATCACTGGGTGTCTCAGCAGTGCCAATATAATACGGTTGATTCTGCCACTGTTACACAAGCAAATTTAACAAGACTTTTCTGTCAGTTACATCATGTAGGTAAATGACGGATTCCAGAAATTCTTGAAATACGTTTCTCTCACCTACATCTCTCAAAATTTCTTCCCACTCAAATCAAGCCTTCCTAAATGAAGAATATTGTAATTGGGAATCAAATTGCCCGAGGGGAAAAAAATCCAATTCATATCTTATGTCTTTACAAAATACATATTGAACAAATATTTACCTCTTGAAAAGGGACCTGGGAGGTTGAAATTAACTTTTTTATTTGTGTGTTGTCGTTATTCCTCTATTCTTTTTTTTTACTTGACTTTTTCTTCAGAGTTCGTGAGATAAATAAGAGTTCCCCGAGTTGTTATTGATCCTGCATATTGAGAAGTAAATCAAGAAGTTTAACTCGCAAGTCTTTCCTTGTCGACGCGGACTCCTCCCGACTCAAATCGCCTACTCTGCTGATGCTTTGCCCTTCGTCTACGAGCAGGCAAGACGCGTCTTCTGAGCAAGAATCTAAACAAAATGAGACGAGAAATGAAAACATATAGATGTAGGATATGCGTATACATTATGAAGGAACCGCCAAAGCAAAGCTTGTAAAAACCGGTTCCAGGAAACAAATACCATTGTGAAATGGAAATAGGACACAAGGTACTGATGACATAACATAACTTTAATATCCAAAAAAAACAACCCTGAAATAACAAGGTACAAAGGGCAAAAGAAGTAAAAGAGAAGAGAAGCCGATGTGAAATGGAAATAGGACACAAAGTACTGATGACATAACATAACTTTGATATAAATAGCTCAAATAACAAGGTACAAAGGGCAGAAGAATTAAAAGAAAAGAGAAAGAAAAGGAAGGAGAATGAAAAAGAGAATAAGAACTAGGTGCATAAGTAACTGACATAACAGGTACACAAGTCTACAATTTGGATTCTCGGTGGTCCTAGAAAATATGTTCTCAGAGCGATTGAATTGCGAAGTACGTTAAATCAAATTATATCGTGGACATTTTCAAAGGCGTTTGCAAACGTGTAACACATTAGGTAACAATACTTGTGTTATAACGTGGAATATGGACATGATGGAACAATAAAAACAAGAAAATGAAAGCAAGTTTTAATTCCGTGATGTTACTTACCACTATTACAGCACACACCCATGGCGACACACGTGCCGCTGGCTACGGTCTGGCACGGACTTCCCCTGAGGTCGCACGGGGTTGGAATCTCGTTTTCCCGCATACAGGAGAGAGTGTGCTGCGTGTTAATGTGGCAACCTATGGTCGGACCGCAGCAGATACCTGGTCCTACGCACCGCCCCACACCACCTGGACCACATTCGAGGCACTGGAGAAATAGCATATAAAGAAACCGATAAACATAAGAGATAGATGGCATTAACGTTTTCTAATATCTGTTCTTAAAGAATATGAACATAAAAACTACCTTTCATGGAAATGTAACCACTATCTAAACAACAAAAGAAGGAAAATACACCGACATTCTCAAAAGTGAATTTATAATGCACATTTACATAAATATGTCTACATATATGTTCTTGGTCACTATTTCATATATTCTTTAGTCAGTATATTGTGTCTGTGGGTGGCAATGTTTCTTCCCTATCAAACACATAACATTCGCCAAATGCGTACCAGCGTTGCTGAGAGACGAAGTATTCAAATCATTTAATAGTAGAGATTCGTTGGATTAACTCCCATCCAATCATGCAAATCTGCGTGTAGTGATTTCCCAGGTTGTTGCTTGTATACAACAACAACAACAACAACAACCTCAAAAAGTGCTTACGTGGCCATACATCGATTGATGTCAGTTCATAATATGCATTCCCCCCCCCCCCCCCCCCCTGCATGGAAAAGGACACCGTCCTCTCCAGTTAATCACGCTCCATATATAATGGGTTAGTGGGACGTGTCAGGCATCATTTACCCGCCACTCACGCCACGAGAATGAAGCCTCATAAATCAAAGGCCACAACATCGGTCAACGTTGACGACCGGAATAACGTTGTCGTTGTAGTAATTTGCTCTTCGCCGCTCCACCCAATTATACCTCATTCACCACGGTCAGTAAGGATCAGCGAAGTTATTTTCACAGCGTGGCGGAGACGGTAAACGGCACGAATTGGTTGGGGGATCGTGTCAGGACGGAATCCGACATATTATTTTCCTCCACTTCTGGTTTCCTGCGTGGGTTTGTTGTTCTGCACGTGGAGCCTCGTGCAAACAAAGACATCAGTAGGAACATAGGAACTTCATACGTCATGAACGACTGATGGTTGGAGCCAACTTCAGAGTGGTGGAAATAAGATTAAAAATAAATAGGGCTAATTGCTGTCGCCCTCACTATGTCCACCAGAAGTCGTCATAGAAAAGTGAAAAAGATTTTGTTGACTATCGGTCATGTTGTGTCTGTCCTAAGTAGCCTACTGCATGATTTCTGTCATCATATCATATTGATAATTAAATATCCAGCTAAATGACACCAGATTTCGCAATCTAATACTCCACAAGGCAATTTTGTTTTTTGTTTTGTTTTTTGCTAAAGGAGTTAATCACTAATTATTCCTATGACGTCAACACATTAAAAAGATGCTTTCTTTTCCTTCATCTTTTTGGGTCGATATCAGATTAAACGTAAGAAAGAAAGCAGCGGGTAAGAAAAAACAAGTGAGCATATTCAATGATAACGTAATGCTAAATCAATTAGGCCTACTGAGTCTAAAGTTAGTGAGTCATCCTGAGCCGCCCTTTTCGACTACAACTCTTCTTGATTCTTTTTCCCTTCATCACCTTGCTATCAACAATGTTTCACGAGCATTTATGTAAATATTGCATGCACAGAAAAAAAAAAACGAATAAGGTGTTGCCCTAAGTTTCATGCGTTTGCTTTCAAATGCTATACCTGTTTTTTTTTTTTTTTTTTTTTTTTTTTTTTTTTTTTTTTTACTCAGTTTCTTTGAAGTTTATTTGATAGACAACTTTGGTCCCGCTTTTATTTCTTTGTCTCCTTATGTTCTGTTACTGTGAACCATGAGATTTTTCCCCCTTTTAATGTAGTATATCAATTCCGGGAGCCATTTTCGTCTGTTTCAGATTGTTACAAATTATACGCGTACGTTCATGCCTATTGCATCTAAATCATCGGATCCACTGTATTGAAAATAGTACAGCATCATCACGTAGTGTTGGTGTAGACTAGCTACTGTATATCACGCATGCACGCGTGGTGGTTGCGACTGGTATAGGTTGCATGCAAGGGCCAGCGTTACACCACTCTATACATGTCAATTCGATTGCATCAAGTAATGTATCATCACAGAGCGTCAACCCGGGTAGAGATTGCACAAAATGTTGTTGCCAGAAACTCTGCAAATGGAAAAATATTTCTCGGCACATAAGATAAAAAAGACGTTTGTAGAATATTATCAGAAAAATTATTGTTTGCATTCATCAGTAAAATACTACATTTCTCTTTTTTTTCCTGTGCAATAATTGGTTTCTCTTCACCTTTGTCAGAGAAGGTCCAATAAGTACAATGACAGCTTTTGTATACGGCAGCTAGAATCATGTCGAGCCAAAATTGGGTCGTCATTTCAAGCTAGCTCTTCATCCCTGTTGAATTTGGTCATCATATTGACCAGTGCCTTCAAGGTTTTACGGAATGAGGTGAAACGGCAAGTATTTCCTCAGTGCATTCGCTGTTTAATCTGTTGAAAAGCAATCGCCAATGAACCTTGAAATGCATCGCATGGGGGGTCAAAACTCTAGGGTCACCACGTGACTTGCCTGGAGGGAAATTATAAGAAGGATAGACTTTTATTTTCACTTTCCAGAGGTCCATCGAGTATTTTGACCAAGCAAAGCATGAATTTTGCGCCTTGACTGGGTAACATCGGAATCACTATGCACTTTCAGCCTCAAAGATTAAACGAAGAAATGCGAACGTGGCATAGATAGCTGCCGAGTTCTTACTCATCCCACGCCAGTAGATAAATGTGGACTCATCTTGTTTCGCATCGTTGAAGAAGGACCACGTTTTTCTTTTTTGTTTTTTGTTTAAGTTTTATTTCCTGTCATGTCACATCAAGCTGTCCCAACGGTCTTTGTGGATGGTACACCCATCACCTCTGATCATGATTCTCATTATTGTGTAAAACGTGTAATGCGTCTTTTCTTTTCGACCCCAGGCAAGGAGGCACTATCATCAAGTAAGATCTCTCAATCCTGATGTTATTGAGGTATAAGACGTCCAAGTCCCCTTCTTGGACTAAGTAACTGGTGCGTCGCATTTGTGTTTTTTTTTTCTTTCTTTCTTTCAGGAAGCTTGTCAAAGTAATCCAGGAACGTCAGTTTCTGTTCTTTTCTATTTGTGTCTATAATTTGATTCATTTATTTTCAAAACGCGCAGCCGGAGATACACCGGTCAGAACGGCCCCCTTTTCGTGATTTCACTTTAGTTCGATGCACCATTTGTCAGTGTTAATTTGCACTGCTAAGCGTCACACGACGTAGCATTATCTTTTGAAACCTTAAAGTCCATTTGTTTGCAGGTGTTCTATTTTTAAAGTTTTACTCCATATATCATGCTATTTCTATTCATCTCATCAATGAAAGGAAACACAACTTTTTTTATATTTCGGCAACTAGCAGAATAACAGTTTTTGCAGAATAAAATTTTTTTTTTTTTATATACCTGAGACAAACAGCCTAAACAAAAGACAAAATTAATAACAATGACTCTACAAGAATCGCATAAATTAAAACAAAAGTTTAGGAGGGATGTAAATGGGAGGGTCACTGAATTGACGAGCGTATCATCACTTCATTACCATATTTGGAGCTGGAGTTAGGTTTAATGAGGGAAGATGACACTCGCTCAGTGATGTCTTAAAGGCCTTATACGCTCATCTTGAAGACGCCATGACCACAGAGGGCCCGGTTTCTATGGACTGCGGCTAAAAACGCTAATGATTGAATTAAGTCAACTTAATTGCTCATATTAAGCCCGTCCTAATACTACGCGGGGATTTGTTTTCAGCTTCGCCCAGGGCCGCAGGCCATAACAAAGTGATTTTTTTAGTATGAGTTTCTCTTCTTTCTTTCTTTCTTTTTTTTACGATAGAAGTCGCCCTAGTGATCCATTGGCAATGGAGACAACGTTTTCACCTTTGTCGTGTGAAAGAAAGCTGACGATGAGTTTTAGGTCACACTATCTCCTAAATATAGTTCCTTCAATATTTACGTATTATAATATCAACGCTCAAATCAATCGTCACAGGCGAGGATGAATGAAATACCTATGTTTATTATCATCGAGATATTTACGTTCATTCTGGTTGATTATTGCGAATGAAGTGTCGTAGAGCATTGCAGATCAATCATTCAAAATCAGCCGACACATATTCATGCTTGTGTATGTATGTATTTGTTTATCTTTATGTACACATGCACGCATATGGCCTACATGCATATTATGCATGCATACTTCTTTGCCGGTATCATCTTCACATCTTTGTTAGATATCCGCACATAACAGAATCGATATGTACGTTGTTGGGGGGGGGGGGGGAGAGTTGTCTTTACTCGCCGTTAAAAAAAAAGCAACAACAAAAAACTGCTTGAGTAGAGTCAGAGATCACTTTTACGCCACAAAGAGGGGTCCCACTGGTAGCGACCAACTTCGGCTTTTGATGCAATATTTCGCCCGACTAAGCAGGTTGATTAACAATCTCCGTTGTGCTATCACCTAATCCTCACGCGCTATGACACTGAGTGAGCTACGCATCGGGCGTGCGACTTAATTTGTCATCTTGAACAAATTGTATTCCCGCGTACTTTGTGTCGTTTGAAAAATAGACGAGCAGAAGCATTTTGTGAAAAAAGTTTTTATTCTACTTTCTAAAATGAATATCATTGCACCACTGCGAATGGTACTGGATTTCTAGCACCCTTTTCCCTAATACCTATAATATGCATTCCCCTCCTTTACAGTCTCTCTCTCACACACTATGCTATGGGCCATTTTTCCCCAAAAGAACTCTGCAATCCATCTAGACTCAGCTATCTGACAGCTATCATTATCAGAGGATTTCACAGACTTAAGACGATGCCCGATTGTCTTCTTATTTACATAAGATTGAAGAACCTAATCTTATCGTGTCTGGTAAGGAAGGTCGGGTCACCTCTTTCTCGATAGTGTCAAAAGCATATATATATATATATATATATATATATATATATATATGAATGAATTATATACATACATAAATAAATTATATATTTATACATATATATATATATATGTATATATATGAATGAATTATATACATACATAAATAAATCATATATTTATATATATATATATATATATATATATATATATATATATATATATACCCTACAGGTGCTGATGAAACATGTACGTGTTCCCTGCCCTTATTTGCAAAAGCGCATGTTCCTAAAAACCCCAATGTCGTGAGAATACCACGTCTTGGAGAGTATTGGCCCCTCTGGTATCTCAAAAGTCCGATGACTTATCAACGCAATCCTGCTGGGTGTCAAACACTCCTTGTGGAATACATAGTATCGGCATCAAGCGTGCCTATATCGTAATCAAGGTCAGATGAAATTATGAAACGGTATCTTTTCCCTCAACTCCCCCCCCCCCCCCCCCCTTCATAGCACTGGTAAGTTTTGTTCAACTTTATATTTAGTGCGTACTATATTTGTGTGTGTTTGTGTGTGTGTGTGTGTGACAGAGTGCGTGCGTAGAGGCGGCATAGGGGCGGGTGGGGGTGCATGTTGGCGCGTGTGGTGTTTGTGCGTGTGCGTGTGCGTGTGCGTGTGTGTTCTCGCAAGTGGCCTCGATTTCTTTTTTCTTTCGAGAAACAATGGAACATGCTCAATTGCTTTTAGCAAACTATCATTTCCCCGTATGGCGGGCATTTTGCGAGAATATATGTGTGTTAAAAAAAGGGATTTTGTTTCTTTGATTAAAAAAAGGGTCGCAATGTAAGATTAACATTATTTTGTACAATGTTTGTGTGTAATGCAGTTTGTCTACTGTTTTGTTTTTGTTTCTGTGAACGTGAATTTTGCGATATGAAATTGAACGAAATTCGAATAAAGAATGTTCTTTTTAAATCTATTTTCGTCCATTGCTTTTGATCCATGGCTGCAAGAAATGTAAGACACCACAGTTGTATAGAAGAGGCTGCTCTAAAAATTGTCTGGCCCAATGTGGCTTGAAGTTAGTCCAGGGGCACCAACAGAAACAAGGTTATAACGAAAGACCCATGCATTTACAGTCAAGGCTGCTGTGCTAAAAAGAGTAGTCCTCTAAATTTGAATTTTACATGATTGTATGCAGTTTTTCCATGTGTTGTGTGAGTGTGTGTGAGTGCGTGTTTTTATTACTGCCCGGACGGATTTCAAATTTTGTGCTGAAAATAGCTTACTTTTTGAAATTCTTCTGGAAAGGAGCAGACGTAACCTAATGCGTATGTCTGCTCTATGAAACGGATTTCAAAAAAGTTTTAACATCAATGTCTTATTCTAGTGGAAGAAACCAGCCTGTTCGGTACTATACATTCTAACCGAATATGTATAAAAAAAAAACACTCACAATGCAATTCTGTGAGTTCTCTGAAAAATTCATTCTCGTGACCAAAGAAAACGAAATAAGTGCTGACTCCACCGAATAGGAGTGAGCGTGACAGAAAAAAAAAGAGACGGGCCAAAGTCTGTATGACGTCAGAAGTGTCATCGCACTGCTGTTCGAGCCTGCGTCACCTCTTATTTTCAAATTTGTCTTAGGAGTGTCATGTCCTATCTGACTAACGGCTCGGGCGTGATCTTGACAGGAGTGTCTATGGTTTTGACAGAGCAAACACACTTATGGGAAGCTGTCGTAAAATGTGCCTTTGCTGTGAAGACGAAATGTTTCCGATTAGCATGACGTTTGGAGGTTATGGCGCCTTCGGCTCAAGCTAACGAGGTACCAAGTAATTAACTAAAGACAAGTCAGGCGCCATATTGTAAGTTGGTGCATGGCCATGTGAGTGACGCGTTCGTTTATTCTACTCCTGTCGCAATTTTACTGGGCAGTTTGGAGCCAAGGAAAAAAAGTTATTTTACTCAAAATTTGCCAAACCATTACGCGCAAAGCACTGCGTACATGTCTGCATCATCCACAAGCTTCTTTAAACAACATGATTATTGGAACGTCCCTTTTTGCGTTCTGCTCTTTCATTTCTCCGTTTATCTATTTTTATATCTCTTATCAAATGATGTCTCTTGGGTTAGATTAAAAAAAACAAGATTAAAACTGGATTATTATAAGAATGTGATTTTTAGGTTTGCAAATAGTAGAGTGGCAGGAATTATACATTGCCCGGAGGTACATAAGTATCTCTTACATAATCCATTAGGGCATTCAGTAATGCATGACTTAATCTATAAGGGAGGGCCGGGACAATGATATTAGACAGCTTAAGTTGCGGCACATACCACTTCAATCAGAAAGAAAATAATGAGCATATTTTTTTTTTTCTGACTTTCCGCCCAGAGAACTTTTATTGTTTGCTAGTGTTTCAACCAACTTAGAATTTTCCTTTACGGACTATGGGATTTGTATCTCTATCTTTTTTGTGTTTTTTTTTCTCTCTCTCTCTGTTTTTCTTTCCCTATAATACATCCCCCTCTTCCACGAGCATCATATTGGAGCCCTTTGCTTTATTGTATTGATGCTGTGTCAATTTTTTTTTTTTTGCTAATTGTGCTGGCAAGCATTCTGTATGGAAATTTAGAATGCATGACGTAATTATGTTTAGGATGTATAACTATGTGTAATGAAAAATTGTGAAATTAGCCATGTTGTTCAGTATATCTTACAAAGTTTTTGTGATACTGCAGAAAAAAAAAGGCATTGTAAAGTAATGTCATACAGAGAATGAATAAATAAATCAAATCTACTCAGATCAAATCGAATCAAATCGTGTATTGTGTGTTTTTCAGTCATGTTTTATAAGAATCGAACCCATCATACATAACACTTGATAAGAAACAAATTTGATTCAAGAGTCTGTCTGTCTCTGTTTCGATTCTTTTCTGCACCGGTGAATCATTGCACTACTGTAAAATTGGCAATGAAGGGCGTAGACCCTTCGATAAGGAGGTGATAAATGATCCATTAATTACTTGGGAATATTTTGCACAGCATTAATTTTAGTATACATCAATCAAGTACCAGAGAGGCACGCAACTATTATATTTAAACAGAAAAAAAAAATCGACAACCGTGATGACTTTATGTAAATGAAATTACTCGGTATGAAATATTCGGGACAAGAACCTCATTATTGCATCATTTGGGGTGAAAGTCGCAGAAATAAAGACAGTTATAAGATATGCATGATTTTTTTTTTCTAAACTTGATCTCAAATTACTCTCTTTAGCAATAAATTTCACATTTCTAATATCAGTTTGATTGATCCATTTCTCTGTCGAAAATTCTTAGATAAAATCTTGTTTAGACTGAGAGGGCGTCGCCTGAAGAAACTTAAAAAGAGTTCGAAAAAAATGATGACTTCTATCGCTTCACGGAAAATCAAGATCTCGGTGATTTTTCTTTTATTTATCGCCTATACTTGTAAATGATGAGGTGACAAGATTTGGCAGATGTAGTTGCTTTTAATAGTTGGTGGAGCTTAAGGAAAATTTGTACACCATTTTAGATATTCGGTGAAGAAAGATATACTATGTTTAATTATTTATATATATAGTATCATTATATACATATTCATTCATCCATTTTTATAATAATAAAATCGTTTCATTTCAATCTGGTTTTTGATGTCATACAAATACTTTAAGCATGTCTTGTTATGATTTCTTTTTTGTTGAAAAGACAAATATCATACTGAAAGAATGGGATCAATATTAGATCTGTAAACTTATTCCATAGATTTAGTGAATCCCTGATTTATTTTTTTTTATTTTTTTTTACTGTGTTTACTAAGCTCGTCTCGGCAAGGCTAGACGTGAGGAAGTGCCTGAAAGGAAAAGACGCTACGTCTCTTCACCTAGATTGTTCTGTGATCTCTCGAAATATTGTGACACAATTTTAGCTCTATGAATCTTTCATGAAATGCATTGTTAAATTAGATGGAAAGGGACAGAAACCCAATTTGTTGAACGAACACATGTCATTTCTCATAATTGCATCTCTAATTCATCGGAGAAAACTATGAATCTTGGCAAATTGGGAATCTTCAGGATTTTTCCCCCTCAAAAGTTATGTCTGTAATCACGTCGCAACTTGCCTACGCGATGCGAAATCTGCTAACTCTTCACCGTCACTGTTACGTAATATTTCGTGCGCTTTGAATCGGGCACCAGACTATTCAATGCGACTTTATTATTTTAATCCATTTTTATAATGTGGAATAGTTGTCGTTGATACGCCATCATTTTTTTATTTAGTTTATACGTTTTGCTTGTCTGTTTCTTCGAAATATCCATTGAATACACATCCGATGCGGACGTAAAAGGAGAACGAAACCCAAACTTTTATTTATATTGTGAGAATGCAGCAATATGAGGAAAACACATCAATGACGTTTGAGGAAAATGAGACAATCCGTGATTAGTTTCTGAAGTGCCGACATTGCGTTTCTATTTTTTTTTTTACTTATATATATATGTATGTATAGATTCACGGATATTTTGTGCAATACTTATCGTGTTTAGAATATCGAATCCTGGCAAAGGTAAGCTTTTGTGTTGGTTTCATTGTTTGTTTGTGTTTAGGTGATCGTTGACAATATTTTGCATTTTGCATGTCGAAAATTGAACTTCAAATCTGTTCTTTGGTAAACATCTCAAAAAGAACATGTCCAGTAGCCCGAAATCATAGATTGAATGGGTCATTTAATTTGTAAGTCTTAACAAATAAGTCTATTCTTTATGCTTCATATCTTCACGTGCCTCGGGCAAGCAAGTAGGCGCTGCTGTAAAGCTCTGCTTAACATGTGTCGTTCATGTTGCTCAACGCATGAATGTCTACTTATGCATATCAACCAAAGAGCAGCATCTTTCGCTACCTTTACTAAAACGTTTTACATCTCAGGGAAAAGTGACTTTTGGACTGTCTTCCGTTTTATGCGGAGGAAACAGAGTCACGTTATTCAGGTATGATACCCGTTACAGCGTATGACGCGCAATCGAATGACAAATGATTGCCAAGTAATTGCATTATGTTCATCCATTCAACAATATCCTGGAAATACATGAATTCAGATTGGAGAAGGATCGATTATGGATAATTCGCCATGTTTCTAACCGCACCACGCTCCTCCCACGCACATGGCATGTCAATAGCAGAAATGACATCTGAACAAGACCATGTTTTCACATCTACCATAGATCGAGGTCGTTGCTGGGCAACGATTCACGCGGTCTGAACAGTCGGAATGCGAAGGGTAACGTCAGCAGCTCAGCGCTGATTCTTTTAACAAAACGGGTGGGTAGATTAGAATAGGACCCGTTACGTCCATCAAAGAAGTTTCGACGGCACTGATCTAAGCAAAGTGACTATACAATCGCGCTCAAGCACTCGACTAAAAATTTAACGGAGGAGGAGTATACGAGAACAGCAAGAGCAACAACATCAACAAAAAAGTTTTATCAGAGTCTAAAATTCCCCGCTGAATCAACAGCTGAACTTGACCCGTGTGAAGTGGACCCCAAGGCGACGTGTCATTCCCCCGATAGTGATTACGCACAGGACATCACAGTGGTTGCATATTGTGTTACTTGCAGGATGCGGACTGCTTTTTCATTTTATTTTGACTGTTACCGCTTGTGATCCACTAAACAGTATGCGCTTTAATGGTTGGATGAGTGTACTATTTGTTTACTGAATGTAGATGTTCTTATGCTAAACAGAAATATGATCTTAAAAGTATTATGAAAAAAAAAGTGTTGAAGGAATGCTGATTATATCAATCAGAACGGCCGTGATTTATCAATGTTCCCTTCATTCAGTCAGTCACGTAAAAAGCGTGCAAGCGTTCGTAATTAGGAGTCAAAATCTTCAACCAGCAAACTTCCACTCGATAATACAGGGGAGATAATTTCTTCCCTTTATCACATCCTGACCAGCACATATACTTTTGTTTCCCACCTCAATTTCCTGTCTCATGGAAGTCATTAACATGCACCTAATATTCTAATTCAATTTATTGTCGTTAGATTTGCAATCCAATGAAATCTAGCCAAAGCTGAAACCCTTAACGTGCTTTAATAATCAATTAAATCGTCATTTCCTATATACACGTGCTTTTTGTAAATTATGTAATGATATTGACAATTCCTAATGCAGAAACCATTATTGTATTTATAGATCGAACGTTACGAAATGAAATTACTCTAAAAGGTCCGCGAACAGTATACTTTTCTTTTGCTTTTTTTTAACACTCATCTCAAACATTGAACATAGACCATTGGGTTTTATTTTTGATACTTTGTACAGTGAGTTCCCATGGAGAGTTGAGTTGTAGAATGTTGATATGATGCATTCCTCAAAGGTACACGAAATACCAAAAGTGTGTTCCATCAAGGACGATATCATCGGATCAGCCAAAAGTATCCTCAACAACTGATTCTAAACAGAGTCCATTTTGCAGAGAGAGAGAGAGAGAGGGGGGGGGGGGGCTCTGTAGGCCTATAGAGGGAAGGATCAGAGGTGTTGCGTTGTCGAAATAATCGACCTGCGGCCCTCTCAGGGAGGGGAGTATAGGAGACACTCAGCTGTCATCGCCGCCTTTCTAAGCGGTCAAGATACCAACGAGTGCTCTTTTCTTCTCCCCCTCTCCCCCCTTCACTTTGGCGGTTTCTGGGAGTTTATCATGATCACAGAAGCACAAAGCGGTGCGTCTTTATCCCCCTTTTGTCGTGTTTTATTTTTCTTTTCCTTCCCCATCTCCCCTCCTCCCCCGCTCTCTTTGCGGGGTGGGACAAAATAGCGTCAAGACGACCGAACAGTGCATTCAGGCTCTCAGTTGCGAGAAATACAGCTGGTGCATGGGCTTGGATATAATACTGTCTGATCGGTGGAAAGCAGCATCCTTCACACGCAACCCCATCCTAATCCTACAACCTTGTCATAGTAGTCTAAAATGTTAACCGCTTGGTACGTAACACTCTCTGGTAAGTCAACGTGAGAGAGATACCCGCGGAGAACTTGCGAAATTACCTCCGTATCTTTTCCACCCATTCTAAGGAAAGGATACTTTGTATTTCTGTTGTTACTGTTATCCTTACCTTGCGAGGGTTGAATAAATATATGATTTATTTGCCTGTTTCCCCATCCAAGTCACAGACCAACGAGAGAAATGATCTTTGCATGCAGACTTTATGATAACTGTCGTTTTAAGGGGAAAGAAAAAGATATAAACGAACCCGTTTTTATCAGTGAACAACACAACACAACAGCAACAACAACAAAATAAGATACAAAAATATGAAGTGCTGCCGCATATGTGTTTTTCAAAGTTTTGTTTGAATGTGCATATCAGGTTTTCTGTCAAACAGTAATGTGATCTTCCCTGGAGGAATCGATACATGGTCTGATATTTGCTTTGCTGTAAAAGCATGATCCTTTTTTTTTACCAAATTCTTCTAAAGTACCAACGTTCTATCATCTAGATACAACTTCCTGTAACCATTATCTGTGGAGCAATATGGCCACAAACTTCCCCTACCTATAATATGGAACACCTAGGGTTCAATAAAGAGGTAAAGCTCATGATACCCATGTCAAAGTGCTGAGCAGTTTATGCACAGTATTCATTGCTATGACGCATGAATGGCTCGTCACTGGGAAATTTAACGCTTTGCACGTTCTGAGCTAGGACCAGCGCTAACGCTAGCAAGTTGTTATTGGGCTGATATAGGGAACTTTCGCAAGCAAGGCGCTGCCACTAGTTGAAAGTGCCGTGTGCAAAAATTACTTCTGCCCATGCTCGAATCCGAAAAACCTCCCGTTCTGGGCGAAAAACGAGAACGGTTTCTCGGCCAAAATAGCGCCCGGTCGCGTTTTTTTTTTTTAAGACGGCACAGATTGGGGCATGGCGCCTGTTAAACCTATGGGAAAAACGTCGGGTTAGGGTTTGTGGTTATGGTTATGGTTAGGGTTAGGGTTAGGGTTGGGGTTAGGGTTAGGGTTAGGGTTAGGGTTAGGGTTAGGGTTAGGGTTTGATGGTTAGGGTTAGGATTAGGATTAGGGTTAGGTTTAGGGATAGGGTCCCCGATAGATTTTTAGTTTCCCCAATCTGCGCCGTCTAAAAAAAACACGCCGCCCGGTCCGGATGTTGGGCACGATTGAGCAGCCAGCCAATTAGCAATCTTGCCGCTGCGGCTCCATCCACTCAGGGAAGCGAAACTGTGTAAAAATGGGGACGGGAGTCCGAGTGCGGGGACTGTCACAGCTGATTGCTTTAGCGTCCTCTCAGTCTTCCCGTCGTGTAGCTATAGCGAAGGCTCCCTAATTTCTGTGCAAGGACGGAGTGCACTGTATATATATATCCATCAGATCTCAGAGAATGGGAATGGTGTGGTGAATATATCACT
Source organism: Diadema antillarum (assembly GCF_040938485.1). Taxonomy (NCBI): domain Eukaryota; kingdom Metazoa; phylum Echinodermata; class Echinoidea; order Diadematoida; family Diadematidae; genus Diadema; species Diadema antillarum. The sequence continues at coordinate 622,711 of NW_027271524.1, read as the reverse complement.
TTTATTAAATTTCTAGCTATATATTTGAGGTTGCTATCATGATTACCTTTTCTGATATACCGTACATTCTATTCTATAGTGATCATCATCATCATCATCATTACCGTCATCACCATTCTCATTTACGCTAGCACAGTGTGACAGACAAAAAATGTGGAGTTTAACATTATCATGATTGGCACTTCCATTATAAAAGAAAGTCGTCTCTTCTCTCAGCTTTCATTTTTGATCGCATTTTTTTTTCAGCAAATACTCTTGAACACTAACCGTAAAACCCAAGGGTTTGTTCCTCGTATATCATTGGGGTATTTGTTTTCTCCGGTCTCGTAATCTACAGGTATAGTCTCTGTCAAAATCTTACAGCATTGTGAATCCCTTTCAATGATTATTGCTCCTGCACGGCGGCAACACATGTCCTTGCTTGCCTCTCTCACATGAATAGATGTTAATGATTTGCTGACTTGATAGCATTCATCTCTGCATACTCTGATGGGTCTCTATTTTCACTGCGTTCGCAGAAAAAGTGTCTACAATACAAATGGGATTTGTGTGTATGCTTTTCTGTGCGTGTCCATGTGTGTGCGTGTGTGTGTGTGCGTATTTGTGTATTTGTGTCTTATTGTTGTTGTGTTTTATAATTTGTATATTTACTTATGCATTTTATTATGTGTGGGTTTTTTTTCGACACTTCCACTTCCCTACAGAGCGATACCTGCTCAGAAGGTACTTAGTTGTAACAGCTACTAAGCGATGGGAGGGGAGTGTTCACTATGATTATGTATGTAAATCAGTATTTTTTCCAACGGGAGGCTGATGTTTCTAGAAGAGACTGATGCGGATTCAGTGCCGCTTTCATTTCTGGTGACTGGCTGGTTAATCCTCAGCTTTCTCGGTGTCCCTCATAAGATTAAGCGGTCTTTGTGTAAGACCCAAGGCCTTGATGTGTCACGATTTCCCATCACGAATCCCAACCACATTACTTATCTGTAGAATATCTTTCTTTCTTCGTAGTCTAAGATGACTATGTAGATGCAAGGGTTTTGCAACAAGTGACCAAACAGAGTGACTCATTTAGTCGACTTCTGTTTGTCTTTTTCGGTAGAATTTTTAACACTTCTTTATTTTCTACTTCTTTATTGCAGTTCTCTTGATTCGTATGGTATTGTTGTCCGTATACCTTACTCGCAGCCTCTATCGGAAAAAAGAGCAAACGCATCCGCAAATCCCAAAATCTACTGGCTATTTGTTTGTGTGCATTGAATTCTAGTGAAAAAGAATACATTCTAAGCAACACATCGCCCACCCCTTCCTTGCCTACAGGGTTTCAAATGCTTAAGATGGGGTTTCCAAAGAATATTATACTTTTCTCCAAGGATAATATCCACAGACATGAAATGTGTGAAACAAATTGACATTACTAATAGGACGGTAACTACTGCAACAATAAGTTTAAACTTTCCCACTTAAGTTGGCATTTCATTGGTCTTGAGACAACGCGCCTGCGCCACCGGTCTGCTGGTCGGGAACGTCTCCTGGATACGTATTCTGGATGCTAACCTATTGTCCTCGGAGTACGGGAGATTCGAACATTGTTGATCTTTTCGGAGACTTATTCAAGTCTCCAGCCGGTCTTCCAGTGGTCTCCGAGTGGCCACGTCGCGAGGACTAATTTTTTCTGTGATTTCTACGCACCCTTGCGTCTCCGCAACTGAGCAAACGTGTCGGAGAAGTTGCCGAGACCACTGGGGATGTCGCGGCGACGTTCCCGCCATTTCTTGGGAATTGGTTAATAAGTTGTCACCTTGTGTGGAGACGTCTCGGACGTAGCCCATAGGAGCTGCCCTTCTTGGTGAGAGCAAGCCCATTCGATCACACGAGACGACGTCTCCTCGAGTGACATGATAGGCTTTAAACAGGTTATTCTATCTATACCTGCATGTATGTTATGCACATTAAAGGTTGGAATCGAGTAAGCATGCATAGTTTGTGGGTATATGTCGGGCAGGAATGTGAGGAGCACCACATATAAATTGTTATGATATTGTTTATCAAAATGGGTACACAGAGACGAAGAAGCAAACAATTACTTTAATTACATTTAACTATTTATTTTGGAATCATCTATATTGCATAAAATTCGTAAATCTGCAATCCATACTTGCTAAGGTGTATGCACTTGTCCTCAGTCAAAACGAATCTTTAGATTATTAAAAGTACGTGTTGAAAGTTTGTACCTAATTCGCGATGCTTTCAAATTTCGGTTATAGATTTGACGAAAAAAAAAAAATATGTGCACTATATCATCAGCGCTGATGTCGTCGAACATAAATTAATCACGGAGACGTAAGAACCAAAGGCGAGCGTGAAAGACGATTCATGGAATCCCGAATGGCCGTGGGCCATTGTCGTACCACCCTATACTGTCAAACAATTTCCATGTGGCGCGCACTTAATCGCTGAGCCCGATCGCTTCACGCCGGAGATTATTCATGATTGGGATGTCGGTCGATGGAAATTCAAGACCGAGTGATTTGACCGTTTGTTACCGAGGTGAGGACGCTTTCCACTCCGAACGTGACCGCCAATGAAACTTTAGTCGTCATATGAGATATGAAGATGTGAGATTTTTTTATGTATATGTTCGCCTATCAAAAATTCATAAGAGCGTCGCGTATCGTCGCGCAGGTTACAACAGACAATGACAGATTCGCTGTTTGATAAAAGGAGCTGTCAATGAGAGCACATTAATTTTACCCCGATGCTTCTTTCAAAGAAAAAGAAATAGAGCTGCTCGTTGAAAATAGTGGTGTCGACAAACCTACCTTGGATATCAGCTGAAAGTCCATTCAAACGTTATCTGTACACATTCCATATCCTTTATTGTTTTATTACCAAACATGCCAAACATACGGAAGCGTCTTGTTTTGTTTTTAAATGTGTCCTTCAATACCCACATCATCTGCACATGTTGAACCCAACGTCCAACCCCAAAGCAAGCAAACAAACAAACAAACAAAAACGATGGATTGTTAACAACTTGTTAATGTCAGAGTCAAAGCAGATTCTTAGCAAAAGCCAGGTTATTTCTTCGTCTTCCGTCCTATGAATGCAAAATCCGACAACAATCTCAATGCAACTAATAACCCTACATTCTTTTCAAGCCGTCTTTATATTTTAAAACACAAACTCAACCTATGGTGCGGGATGTTCACTTCTTAACTGAAAAACAAGGCACGTGGCTCCCAGGCGAATTAACTCTTCCCAACCAGTGGGCAACACTTTCATAATGCATTGTCAATAGGACTTTATGATGCTGGTCCTGAAAAGGTTGAGCAATGCGTCATGCTGGGAACACGAGTGTTAATGATGCTATTTATGTGCTCAGTGGGCTAACTTGCTTTCACACTTCCATATCATACCAACATCTACAAGGCTGGTGAACGCACCTATAACAAATTGTTCCCCTCGCCTCGTGTTGAAAAATAGCAGATGATCGAGTGATCTCAGAATCTCTAACATTTCTTTTTTTTTTAATCAAAGAGTGATAACGGGGAAAAATAATGACTGAAGCATCCCAAGACTTCTGCAAGTATATTTCCTTTCATGCAATTCGCGATATTTTCGAAGAGCTAAGGCTCAAACCGATACTTGATCCAATTTGTAGGCATCTCAACGGGTCCTGCTCCGTTGACGCTGTCATCTGTCGTGGATTATATACTCCTCACCAAAGGCGGCCTTCGTTTAGAATGCATATTTAAAGAGATTGATTGGCTAAACAGACGATGACGTCAGAGGCAATTTTACGGGGACTTGGAGGTATATACATATACCTACCGAGGGAGATCGTATTTCACGACTTTGTTCAAAGCGGAGAACATCTTCATATCAGAATAAATGTTTTACGAGTATATCTCTCTCCTCCTTCTCTTTCTCTCCTCTCTCTCTCACTCTCTCTCTCTCTTCTCTCTGATTTCTAATTCTTCTTCTTTTTCTTCTTCTTCTTCTTCTTCTTTACAAATCGCTGCCATTTGTCATGTCCTATAAGTTCACTACTAAGAAATTACCGTTCTTTTCCCAAAAATAATATTTCAAAATACAAAACAGGTGCACAGAATATATAAAATAATGCACACACTTTTGAATATCTTAACATCTCTTGACACCTTTCATTGAGTCACAGTTACTGTTTCTATCATCAACACTAATAATTCCAACTTTCTATCATTTTTTTAATAGATAACCACTGTACGGACAACCCACAATAATTATGCTACCAAATTAGAGTGTTATTCCTACGAGTATAGTAGCATATTTATCCCTTTCCTATCGTAGCATTGAATAATAATTCCAAATTTGTGAAATAATCTCATTGTCGGGTTCATGAACATGTTTACCACCGAATATGAAGATTTTTGACAATGCCGAAAAGCCCTTCACAATGCCAAATAATCTTTATTTGCGAACCTGAAAAACCCAAGAAAACCAAGAAGCAAACAAATATCTAAATGACTCTCTTAGACGCCTCTTTATGTCAGTTGGACAAAAAAAAGACCCCCCTCACACAAACACACACACACACACACACACACACACACACACACACACACACACACACACACACACAAATCCAGGAATCTCCGCACAACCTTAAAAGAAAGTGTGATTGTTCATACACAAAACACGAAACACAAAAAACATTTTTACTCTTTAAATAATTAGGTGTTTCTTACTTCACACCTACACGAAGGTATAAGAGATTCACATGTCAAAAAGGACATTCTGCAAATCCGAGCCATCAGCGTATTACCTAAAATAGAAAACGTCTTAAAATCATCAGGTGCATTACCTTATTATACTGATGCAGTTTGCGGTCGTTGCTTTCTTTGTACCTTAGCCATGTGTTAATTAAAACCAGAATTTTAAGTGAGCATTTTACTGTATATTCATGTTCGGCGAGAGTCTCAGCATTGTGTAGAAAAAAAAAATCACTACTACCTCTTTTCTATCTTCACGTGATCTTCGTAATTAAAGCTAGGTTATCGTATTTTTCGAATAGGCCAAATTTAAGCGTATAATCAAATCTCATAATGAGTTAATCAGAAAGTTTGCACGTTTATAGAAGGAATAAAACAAATCCTACTTTGACAGCCCCTAACTCCATCTCGCCTAAAATCAACTCTAGAAACGTCAACTTGTGAGTCCGTGTGATTACTGCAAGCAAAATATTAATAACCATACAAATACCTATATCTTTACTTTAGACTAGACTGGTCGACTTAGCTACTGCTTACGTTTGGGACAACACATAATACTATGACAGCATGACGAGGCACCTACATGGGGACCAAAAACTAATTACAATATAGGAAAGAAATCTTGTGATTTCAAGATGACTTCTTCGAAATGGAAATTGGTTTTTACCTATCTTTTATGTAGACCTCGCTTCATTATGTCAATGTAAAATAATTAGTAATGCTTATGCATGAAAGCGTCAGTTCTTTCTTTCTTTCTTTCTTTATGTATTTATCTATCTCTATCTATTTATCTTTCTCTATCTCTTTATCTATTTTTATTTTTTGATTTTGTAGCGACACTTTGATTAGACTTATGAACTGCAAGAGCGAGTAATGTCGAGGCCGCGGGCTAAATAGGGTTGTTCGGAATCGAGTTTGATATTGGGGAAGGAATTCCTTCACAATTTCATTACTCATCTCATGCTTCCATATCCTCTATTTAGTTCGCTGAAAGTGCGCTGAACAATTTGAAACGAAACTTTAAAAAAAGGTGTTTACATCCTCAAAAGTAGGTAGCTACCAAAATGATTAATTTTCACCGTCCACGGTCAGTTAATATTTCATTCATCTGCATGGGATTCCTCATTATTATTATTGGTTGTTGTTTTTTTGTGGGACTTTTTACAATTCATTTTAGCATCGTTGACACAACAACGTGACGGGGCTCATGGAACTTTTTTTTTTTAAGTGGCGTAATGATAAAACCCATAACTACCATCATCTTATACTAGCACTAACACGCTGCATACACGAGTGTATCCTCATGACTAGCGCCATCAGTGTCGCGTGCACTGATTTAGTAAATCTAAAAATTCTATCCGGTTGTATGATGTGACTGAATTAAGGCTGAGACAACTTCTCTGTTGCACTGCAGTTACAAGAACTGCGCTTCAACAGGAAATAAGAGTTGAATTTTCTTTTGTATCCTTTACTATTCTATATTTCATCTACTCTTTTGGTTACGGTAAGTAATGACGTGGTTAATCGCTATTGGATTTGCCTAGACATATTCATTAACTGTCAATAGATCTGCCCACGCGAGTCAAACACGCTCGTAAAATGCTGTAGTGAAAAGAAGGAAATAAGGAAAAATACTAGAATCAATTTGCTATTTAAGAAGTTTGATTATTGGATATCATAGGGGGATGAGTTCTGCTACTTTCTCTTTTAGCTGCGTGTGTAATGGAAAATATGTAGATTGACCTTAAAACTGGAACAAAACCCCCTTTTTCTGCTACAATTTCATCTGTCTCGTCATAATTAAAGAAGAACACTCCTTCTTCAACTTTATCTGAAACCGGGATCTGAAATATCTGGCCTTTGTACACTCGACAGCCTGATGAGAGTCGATAGGAATCTCATAGCGCTCGAGGCTTTGTCATTTCGTTTTACACGGAAGAAGTACTTCTGCTGACAAGTCTTAAACCTGTTCATTTTGTCAAAGTTTCTGCCGGCCGGATATAGCCGCAGAATGTTCATAACAAGTTTGACGAAGCGATTTATAAAACATGATGCATTAAAACGTGGCTAATCGTCTTCGCCGTTCATTCAAATACGCCCGGTGGTAAGATGCGAAAGTGTAATCAGAATGGTCGAACACATACATGAGCGATGAAGTAAAACCACACTTTTCATATTTCCTGGTATTTCTGGTTTTGTGCGGTAAGCTGATGATGCGAGTTTAAGGCGACTATACACTTATTCCTCTTTAATAACTAGTTGTTATTCGAGATTCCTAGATACGAGAGGAAGAAAATACATAATGATGCTAACGTTGAATCACTAAAATGAAAGCGATTCTGGAAACATCCTATAGCAAGTCACAGTCAGCCTCATCCCCCAACCCCCCGCCCCACCTTCCCTCCTTTCATCGCCCGCGGTCATGATCGATTGCAGTATCGCATAAGCCCGATGTTTGGAGAAAAGCGAGGAGACTCTTCAATTAATATCTCGTTAACACCTGCCTTCTGTGTCATTGACCCTCCACGGCCATTAAGGCTCCCTCCCTTTGCCATTCATGCATTCTTGCCCGTGCGTCGATATAACCTGCTGGCGACAAGGAAAACTCTACACTCCGAATATCTCCAGGCCTATAGGTTCCCCCTGGATGCAGCGCATCATTTGATTTGTGGGATACCTGGCAAAACGCCACCTCTCCCCAAGGGGTGTCTCTCTATATACCTGACTCATCAGTTACTGGTCTCCGCTATCCACGGCGCAAAAAGTCTGCAGTATAATGGCACAGATCCCTTTAGACCTCAAAATTAACCAGAGATTCATTCTCAAGTCAGACAAACAAACAAACTACACACACATGCGCACACGCTCGCTCGCAAGAACAGAATATACAGAAGACATTATTGTCTTTATTTCTGTGAGAATCAGAATAAAAAAAATAACACAGCAAAGCAGAAGAGTTTCAAAACTTGAGTGTAACTGATGTAAGTGAGTAGTGTATCTAATCTTAGAGGTATAATATCATAGTAATCAGAATATGCATTAGTTGATTACAGACTACTTAAAATGGCTGCCATAGCAGCCATTTGTCTGGACAAACATGGATTATTTTGGTATCTCAACATCTTTACCAGTCCCTCCCTTTCATTTTCCGGTCTTTTTTTATTTTACTTGCTGGAAGTCTTTCCCTGCGTCATGAATTCGTGGTTGGTATGTAATAATGACAATAGAAAGCACATACTGTAGTACTATGACATCCATTACTGATTAATAACATGATAAGAATGAAGTGCACCTTGGGAAATCGCCTTCCTTGAAATAACATTCCCCATTTCTACAGAAATGACTTTTCATTTCTATCAATAATGTCCTCGCCTATAACATTCAGAAAGTTCAAAGTCTTTTCGTTGTACAGCCTGATGCGTATATGAATAAAATGCAAAACAAACAAATAAACAAAAAAGGAGAATCCCCGGACTGATCTAGACACGACAATTTGTCGTCAGACTAATGATATTATCATTGTAAATAAAAACTGAAGAGTAAAAACTGAAGTTCGCTGTCGGCGTAAGCGGCTTTTTTATTTTACGATGAAATAATCTCCTGTTGTTGTTTATATTAAGTATTTTATATTCATTACTCGTCGACCAAAGTATTGGCTGTGGGAACACTCATTTATAGTACAGGATTGTTTTTGAATGGTTCTCATACTCCATTTCAGGAGAGCGATTCCATGACAGAACATTGTCATGACTTGTGTTATGTGGGAGTTATATAGAAGAGCCGTTTTATTTGCGATGGTTCATTGGGTATTTATCTCCCGTCGAATTGATCGCATGTTCTGGAGCCAGATCATGAGTTAAATGGGACATCAAATTCTCTACATCACATCACAAAATGGAGTTCCACGTTTTGAAAGGACATAATCCTATCATCTATAAAAGAAAAGAGAGAGAGAGGGGAGGAGAAGGCGACCTTCGAATAACAACGTGCACATGTTGCACGTGCCAAGTATATGGCGAAGAGAATACCATCAAGAGCTATAAATGAAATTTGACGAAAATTGCTCTGTAGATCCCAAACCCAAACTGAGATGCGTTCCACGTCGTGTCATGATTTCTTCGTTCTACCTGTATCCTTGAATTCATCGAATGAATTTATTAGCTCCTGACTGCCTCATCTTGATGATCCATCTACATTGATTTTTCATCAAATGTTGACATGTTATCATACCCCTTGTATGTTGCACCATCCTGTTAATGTAGTCCAGTGGGGAATATTATATACGCAGAGAAAAGAAACACGAACACGCGCAATGGTTGTGTCAATCATACTCCGACATTATGAAGTAAGGCAAGTACTAATAATTATCGGCGTGATAGGATTCTGTGCGTCGAATAGTGCAATTTAACTCCGATCTGATACACATTGTCCATCAAAGATACACATAAAATATACTTGCATGTAGAACACGCAAAGTAACGCGGCAGACAGGCACACGACCCTATACGAGCTCTAGCTCACACAGATCAATTTAAAGCCAAAACCTTTATAGTACTTGAAATGTATTATACAGTACTTGAAATTTCATCTTCAACCATTTAGAATTTGCATGCAATACATCGGAAAGCTCTATCACGAAACTTGTCAGGCTAACGTGATTTGTCAGGATATCGAGTTGTTTTGTAGTATTTTGAAATAAAAAAATGTGAAATGATAAATGTCAGTGTACCCGAATTTTATTCCTGAAGCGCCCTCCCCGTTCATTAGTGGATATTGTGTAGAAGGCTGCTAGTACGTGATGATCGAATCGTGATGTCCAAGCAGTATAGTGTACAAATAATGACTGCTATGAGGGGCACAGTTAAAATTATGGGCCCAAGGTGATGTGAAAACCATAACTATGCCCGAAGTGAAGCTGAGGGTACAGTTATGGTTTTCACATCACCGAGGGCCTACATAATTTTAACTGTGCCCCGAATATCAAGCTGTCATTATTTGTTTTATATACCGAAAATATAGATTCCGAAATATAGATACCGAAAATATAGATTCTAGTCTCTTTTACAGCACTCGTAATCAACGCTGATCGACAGCGCGGCGGTCGTATCATTGGTGCGTACATAATACAACGATTGATCTATGTGTACGGGATTGCGACTGTCTCCAAACCTATTTACAGGGCACAGTTGATTCTATGCCCCGGGCACAGTAAATCATGACGTCATTTTGATCAAAAATGGGGCACAGCTATTTTCATGACTCCACTTTTAACCAATCAGATGAGAGGAATCTATACATGGGGTATATATTACAGTATAGTAAATCACAAGCAGGACAAGCTCCATGCAGTTTACTCTAACGTACAACGGCTATACCGCTATGGCCCGATATATTGTAATTGATGTCATCAAATATAGAACACCACGTAGCGACCACGATCTGGAAGCTTTGAGATTTTAGCACTTCCGGCAAAACTTTTTGGCTAATATCACTCATTTTCGCCGTTACCCAAAAGAAATCGTGTTATTACAACGTTATTTTACACATTTCTTATGCATTTGTGTACATTTTAAAGCAAAATTCGACAGTTGTGCAGACATATGAAAACTAGGATGTTTGCACTTTTAATACCATAGCATTCATGAAAACACAACGTGATTTCAAGGGTGTTGGCTGACCTTCAGTGTTCCGTTCGAGGTTCATACCGTTTTTACGTTATGGGGGGGGGGGGGCATTTCATGAAGCGTTTTGGTCGGATATTTTTCTGACAAACTGATACAAGCTACTGAAATCCTTGCATCTGATTGGATGAGAGCAAATTTGTCCGACAACTTTGTTAGACAAAATGCTTCATGAAATGCCCCCCTCCAGGTGTCATGTGATTGCTAATCATAACCCGTGACGCCCTCTATAGCTGGTAAAAAAGATTTGATTTGATGGCAATGAATCATCATTTCTTATCAAGGGTTATCCATCCAATTAACACTTGTGTAAAGGTACTTGTAATAATGCCTTTTAAAAGTATTCGCTCTGCCGTTTTCTAAATGAAAAAAAAAATGAGAAAGGAAATGTAAAGAAAACAAATAAAGTGGGGGAAAAATAAATTGGTGATCGTGATGAGATGATCAGTTGTCAATTAACCCTTTCTTTGCCAACGAGCAAAATAAGCACAAATTTCGCACACGAACCAATGGACATTAAATAAACGCAAAGTGTTAATACCAATTCACTTCCTCCAGTCACACCTTAATCGTGCAAGAAGGTAAATTACAGTTAATTACATTTAAATGGACTCAATGAGTGTAATCGCCAGAAAGCCGATCTCAGACAATTTGGAATGCACTTAAGGTGACACATGTCAAACAAAGCCAGGCAGTGCCTGTTCCATTTGGTTTTGCATAGAACTCTTGATAACGTGAAGTGTATGTGGGTGTATTTCTCAGTGCGTGACGTGGTCATTTGTCAAAATTCTATGAGGACCCGTCAATGATGTCCCGTTATGCGTGAGCTCCGTACAGATTCATAAGAGGGTGTAAATGCTATATGTCACGATAATTGCTTGTCAAAATGGCGTAGAATTCCTTCCCCGTTGATGAAATGGCAGGGAGCTGATGGGCACAGGCTATTTACACGCAGGCTCAAGAAAGAGCACAGTCATAATGAATTCATGATTATTAGCCTTACACGAAGGGCTGTATAATAGTCGTAAATGGAACGCAAATAAAAAGCGGTCTAGCTGTTAAAGGAATCTCCGCCTGATTTTCAGACTTTTACAGCGTTTCAAAATCTATAGTGACTGGGACAAGGAATGAGAATGTTTTAAAAATTTATAACAAATCACAATGAACAAGGATGATGACAATATTATAAGAATGCATGAGTAGAAGCTCAAGGAAGCAGGACAAAAGAAAAAAAGCGTGCATAAATTCTACACAGATGAACTTGTTAAGCAAGCGATGTTGTCATGGAATTACATTGCAACATTTTTTTTTAATTATATGTAAATCCCCTATGTGATCATCCTTGTTCAGTGTATTTTTTTTTCCTTTGGGGAGGGGGGGGGGGGTTCACAGTATTGGTTTCTCTGCTCTAGGACCACAAACGATTCCATAAATCTATGCATGGAGCCGTTGATATATTTACTACATGATGTGAAATCATGAAATTTCGACTGGACTTCCCCTTAAAATACTCCGCATAATACTGTGAAGAACAGTCAAACGACTGCAGTTGAAACGTCGTAAGCCGTTTGGGGGCACATTGCTTTTCATTCTTACCGATTGCAGTTACAGCAGCTTATTGTTTTACTTTATAGATAAGATTTTTATCTGTTTTTGAGCCAACGCAAAAGTATCTTGCCAGTGATACAAAAATCTTGGTTATATATGTTTTATTCGCAAGTTATCAATATCGTTATCATGATAATAGTATTAATAATGATAATAATAATGAAAGCATAAAAGCGGAAATAATAATACTTATTATTTGTATTGTAACTTTGATCCTTATCAATATCATTTCTATTGAATCATATTCAATCATTTCTGACAATGTCGCTCACCATCACAATATTACGATAAAAATGTCTTCTGATGCTGTGTAGTATCTACGAATATGTTGAATTTGCGAAGTAAATGTGCGTGAGCCCATGCGTCCAGCATAATTCATTTTCAATATTGAATTTTGAAAATGGATTGAATGAATCGATCTTGTTTGTTGATTTGATTTGATTTAGTTGACGCGGCCTGTGAGGAATACTTACGAGTAAATCAACACACGGGCCCGCATGTGTAAAGTTCCCTACAAAGAACAAGGCATTGAGGACAAAGGGCTATATAGTTCGTTATTCCGAAGGTTCGCTATTCCGAAGGTTCGCAATTCCCAACATGAAATTAGCTCCATTGTTCTGGAGGTTCGTAATTCCCAATATGAAATAAGATGTGTTGTTCCGTAGAATCGTATTTCCTACTATTATGAAATAAACTCCTTGATTCCGAAGGTTTATTGAGATACTCCGGAAATGGGAAATAAAAAAGGACTCGTTATTCCGAAGGATGGTAATGCCGATAATGAAATAAGCTCCATTATCCCAATGTTTGTTAGTCCGAAGGTTTGTTAATCCGAAAATGAAAAGGTAAATGTTATTTCGAAAATGAAGTAAGCTCCTTTATTCCGAAGTTTCGTTTATCCGAAAAAGAAACTAGGTTCGTAATGCCGACGGTTCGTCAATCTCAAAACGAAATAAAGTTCGTAATTCCGAAGTTTCGTTCGTAAACTTTTTTTTCTTTTTCATTTCTGGACTATTGGACCTTCGGAATAACAAACTTTCGAAAGTGCGAACCTTCGGAATGACGAACCTTTTATAATTTTCGTATTGATAACGCAAATGATAACGCCACAAGTATGTTCGGATCAACGAACCCTATTTCATTTTCCGATGGACAGGCATCTAGGTAAACGGATTTTATGTTTCTGAATAACGAACCTTCGGAAGAAAGGAACCTTCTTTAATTTTAGGATAAACGAAACTTTAGAATAACGAAAACCACCCAGGAGAAAGTACTTTGACTATTACGGGCGCAACCGCTGCTGCCTGCGAACTCGTTCTAAAATAAGGGACCACACGATTGAGAGTCTGTGGTCTCATCCACTTAAACCACTGAACGGCTCCTTGAAGCTGCGTTTACACCATGTTCCCGACAACCACGGCAGCCCCGTTCTATAGGCCACCGTGAAAAAAAAAAAAAAAAAAACCGGGATGGACGTGAAACGACGCGGTGAGACGGGATTGTCAAGCATGGCAGTCCGTGATTGCCCTGGATGCCGTGTCAGATTTGTAAACTGTCAAAGAATTTGCCACGGCAGTCCCGGAGCTGATGAGGAATTTTGTATGCCGTGATAAAACGGGGTGAACGCAAAGAAACACGGCGACATGTAGACCGTAACACAAATTGGAGGCGGTTCGTAGCGGGACGCGACGGAAAATATTGATAGTATAGCCTGATCAGACGTCTTGAGAACAGCGTCTGATACTAGTAGCTATATGTTTACCGGGGCGAGGACTGGAACGAACAAGAATAGAATACGAAAGGGAGGGGACAGGAGAATGTCTCAACTACCCACGGCGCACTGCGTTTCGGGCAAATGGGGCTGCCGTGGCCGCCGGGAACATGGTGTAAACGCAGCTTCAGTGACACAAAGTGAAATATATTACTCGTTGGCAATGTACATGTAGGCGTGGAGGTGTGTGTGTGTGTGGGGGGGGGGGGGGTTGGCGGGGGAGGGGGCAGTTACACCTACCTGTCTGAGTGGACGAGAACTTGACCTTTTACCTCCCCGTGGACAGTTGGAGACGAAACAAGCGAAGCTGCCCCCTATCCAGACAGCTATTACCAGGACAAGGAGTAGACATGTTGCTACATTTTTGACCGACATCATCGCGCTGCTTGCTACCGGAGAGTTATTCCCCCTGTGAAACGAAAAAAAAAACACCATGGAAATATAATCAAGCAAGATGATTTTATAACGTTATTTTCACCGCTTTTAAAGACGAAGATATCAATACGATGAAGTTAAATCAGCTCACTTAAATTCGATTTTTTTTTTGTGCGAGCAATAAGCTGGACTCACCTTTACTCTTGCTATACACGTTTGCTGTAAGTTTCACAAGGAAATTAGTGAACTGGATTTCAAAACACCACGTTCAAGTACTTACTCTACTAATTGAGGAAAAGATTGGAAGAGTACTGACAGAAATATTATTGGACAAGGATGAAACTGAAATGTCTCATATACGTGCTTTGCGTTTTCCCCCAGTCATCTATAATTAACCAACGATCTAGAAAAGTTCGCTGAGAGCAGGAAACAAATCATCCCTTCTTCTACTTCTTTGTCTTCTTTTGTTATCCATTTTGCTTGAATCACTAATTCCATAATTCCATTTCTTTTAATTTTCTCGTTACAGGGAGGATTAAAACCGCTAAGTTCTTCATCTCCTGTTTTATGACATGTCTACAATAGGACCACTTTAAAAAAACAAATCCTGCTCCACCGAGTTGTCCGCAGGGCAATGTTCAGTATTATCAATGTCATACTGAGGTCACTAACATTACTACATTTTTAGCACGGTAATATTTAAAGAAGTACTGTAAATAACTTCCCATACATAAATACACCCCTTGTGCAGAACTAAATGTAATTTCTCGATAGATGCATGGAAGTGCATGGTATAAAGGGAAGCTATCTACACCTTACCCTTTACTACCTTTCTATTGCATAAGTCGCAAGGTAGTTAGGAAAAAAAGGCACAAACTAATGTACAGTTCCCACCGTTGATATTCATTTGTAGACTATCACTACCCGATGAGAATCGTTGAAAGCAGTTTAGCCGAGCGAACATGAAGTAAGAATTCAGAGACAAGAATTAAGAATGGCGATGAAAAAGGGAAGGACGATTATTGATTCGATTTGAGGAGGAATTTCTACAAGGTTTCACACCTTTCTTTCTTTCTTTCTTTTTGTCCAGAAAATCATGTGAAACCCTGAACCGGTTGCTCTGGAAACCGTATTTTTCCCTTTCCGCTGGTAAAGCTGAGGAGTTTCTTTCTTCTTTTTTTTTTGTCATGGCAGCAGCGTAAGAAGACGTAATTCATTGTATATGGCTAATGGGTTTGATTCAGTAGGTACGTTGAGTTTGTCAGTGGAATGTTTTCACGAACAGGAACGAAACAGCATGGATCTGACGCTTTGCCACTCTGATCATAGAGACGTGAATAGAGAACATGTACCATACGATTTAGAATATAGGAAGCATCTGTTGGCAATATCAGGATCGACAAAATCGTTTTCATCTCCTGTGATTTTATGTGAAAAAACCCACTTTCTCTTTCACAGGCATGACAGAGTATAGGAGTATAGTGTTCATAGAATGTTGTCTGCATCATCGTTCAATTAATGATATCAGATGGTAACATGTCGTGGATGATGAAATAATCCTTAGACGACATTAAAGGGATGGTACAGTATTGGTGGAGATGAGAATTGGGCTTTTAACTTTTTGCGAGATACCAAGAAAACACTTATGATGTAGAACAGAGCATACCATTTTAAGAGGAATTTAAAGTTTATTTGATGAAAATCGGGTTGGAATGACTGGAACATCCAAAAATAAGGTAAAACAAAGCGATCGTATACTAAAGTGTGGGTCCCACACTTCAGGGTCTTCATGAGAACCGCTCTTTTTTGGATATCTCAGCCATTTCAAAACCAGTTTTCATCAAATAAACGTTGAATTACATGCTCTTTCATATTTCATAAGAGGTTTCTCATCATCTCACCCAAAAATGGTAGAAATCTGAAATTAGGTCTCAATCAAAACTATACGATCCCTTTAACATTTACACTTGGAAAGAATGCCTCACGTACACTCTACCTGCATTCATTCTCACTGTGTAACATCTTGTAACACGCTACGTCTGGTTTTATTCTCCCCACATATCTTCCCGACTCTCAATGAGAAGCCTTCGACAACTATATTATACTTGCATGTTATTTTAGGGAATTTGAATTCCAGATTGTCGAAGATAAAGATCACTTCTCTGTATGCAACTTTTAGTTCTCGATGTTTTGTTTTTTTTTTTTGCATCTTGCAGTCAAAGCAATTTCTCATCATCTCTTTGTCCTAATCTTGACGTAGTGTATGGCTTTTGTCTGAATTTGTAAGCCCATAGATCTATCAATACCACGCCTGCAGCAGATCCTTCCCTTGTTGAAAATCTTCACCGGCGGAATGATAGTGACAGTTGCCTGAAGAATTATGAAGAGCGACATTTTCTTTTCCTTCTCTTTTTTTCCCCTTCTTTTTTGTCAAATGCGAGTTATGACCCTATGTTACATGTATAATCTCGACCCGCATTCTCTGAGGTGGCTTGCGACCCAGAATTACCACCCTTGTGCGAATGACGCGAGACACTTTTTAGAGATTATTGTAGAGATTTTTTTCTATCAAACGCTACTTGACTGCGAGGGATTTCCAGTGAGTGATCTTCTTGTTCTTGCGTGCAGGGCATGCGTACGGATTAATCCCAGAGGCGTGATGGGGAAGGGTTAAAGGGTCCGTCTGTCGGCATACTTTGCCCTTCAATGTGTTGAAGGTTGCAAGCGGATTGCTGTGTTATTATACTTTTACATATGAACAATGTTAATCTCTTTTCATTTTCTTTATAGATTTCTTCTGAATACGCTGAATCTTTCGTGGGATTTTTTTTTGAACGCTTGTAATTTCTTAAGGCCGTGTCACACCAGCCTTGCGTGCGACTTCCGAAGAACATTTTTGCTATCCGGAGGTCCCTGCAGATGACCCGCACATGACAGTACATAGCATGTATCTCAAAAGTAGTTACCCGGAGGTGCGCACGCTGGCTTTACTTACCCGCTGCCAAAAAAGGCCCTGTCACACCAGCTAAGCGGGCTTATTGCGTATGGGGATTTTTCAGCACGCAGAATAATTTCTGCGGCCGGACAAGGTTTAGGGCGAGTTTGGCGTGGGTATTACATGATAAACGCGTGATACCTAAGTCCTTCTTGCGTGTATTCCGTTGAACTGCATGTTAGGCGCGTGGGTGTCACGTGATAGCTTCGTGATAGCTTCTTTTATGTCAGTTACGGGCGACATACGCGCTCTACGAAGTACCTGCGCCACAACTGCGTGTTATCTGCGTACTAGTCGCCTGCGAGGTGAGTGCTAGCCTGAACAATAGGCTGGTTCGAGTGGATGGGCAAACAATCATTTGTCAACTAGCTTTCAAGAAGTGAAGATGCCCCGTAGACGGAAAGTGCACAAGGGCAGAGAACGTCCAGTGGATGGACAGCCACAAAGCCCGGAAGATTCACAGCAAATGCATCAAATTGCTGCTGAAGTCCATTCGGCGGATGAAGTCCTGTCCGAAAGGGACCAGGTAGTCCTCGACGCCACAGAGGACAGAGGACAAAGAAGAGAATGAGCCCACAAATGGCACGCACTCCCTTCACATAGGCATAGATCAGCGGGCAACTTACCTACTTCAAGTGGGTCAAATGCCTGTGAATTGCGGCGGCTACGGCCCTCCTACGGGTGTTCTGCGTGGAACTCTTCGGGCAATCCTCGCGACTCATCCGGAAATAGTTTTGGTCATGCTCAAAACTTTGCTGCGGGAAAATTGGACTGGCGTGCGCACCTTCGGGCAACTAAGGACGAGATAAGTGCTAGGTACTGTCAAGTTCGGGTCAACTGCGGAGAGCTCCGGGTAGCAAATTTGTTTCCCCGCAAGTCAAGCCGCAAAACTTCCCCAGATACGGTATGACAAGGCCTTGAGCATGCTCAAAACTTGTTCCGGAAGAGTCACGGGAGTTGCCCGTAGAGGTACGCGCAGAACACAAGTAGGAAACCCTTACCGGTAGCACCTCACAGACAACTCCAAAGCAGGTACTTCGCAATCCCCGTAAGTCGCTCGTAACAGAAAATGGATCGGTTTCAAAGCTCTCACGCGAGTCACACGGAACGCACGCAAGTAGAAGCTAAGTAGCACGCGTCTAGTAAGTATGAAACAAGTGCGAAAATTGCAAACATTCTTGTCCGCCCGCGGAAAATCTTCTACGTGCTTTAAACTACCTCCTCGCCACATGCCCGCGTAGCTTGGCCGGACAGGTGTGACACCGCCTTAAACACAAGAGCAAAACTTGGAACATTTCTGAGTGTATGTCTGTGTGTCAGTGTGTGAGCATCACATTTTTCTTGGACTTCATTATTGCTACTGACTGACATCCCGACAAGGCCATTAAAAGACAGTCATTGTATGTTGTGGATACGTCTGTAAGTACTGTCAGACACACACACAAACACACAACACACTCAGAAACTAATGAAGAGAAAGCAGGCATGCGCAACGCTTGATTGAACTAATTAATATTTTCCGCCACGTTCGCACTTTCTCCTCCACTCAAGTCAGAGGTATAGAACAGTAAGTATGATGTGAGGGGTATACCACGCCAGTCGAGAAACAGACCCCGGCTCGCAGGCGTCATGTCCACGCGAGCCGTTTTGTTTCATAATAGAGCGGGAACGCGGGCGAAACCTTATTGATTTGCCGCGTGCTTGCTAAAAATGTCGAATTCATTTGAACTTTACAAGGTGTGATGAAGCAAGGTTGAGGATAGCCACTGGTTGGCTGACTGCTATCATTGTTTAGAGCTCTGGAGAAAGATAGAAGAAAAAAAACCCTCTATAATAATGTTATACAGTGTGGGTGGGTAATTGTTTTGTTGTGTTTCAAGAGGGACGTTTTCTGCGAGCTCTGACTATGGACTTCTCTATTGAACTGGTGTGACCACTCATCTCTCACGCAGTTTCTCCCTTACGGCGTTCGCTCGCCAGCGCCCTCTTAAAAATAAAGAAATGCAATCTTTTGTTGTACACTTCTTCTTAGAAAATCCTTTCGGTGTTGAAAATGAGGCATGACTATTGTATCTGTGTAATTGGCACTTCCGATCAAGGAGTTCAAAAAACTATAATCAAGCGAGCAAGTGAATAAAACGCAATTGGGTGAACACGCAACTTGGTTTCTGGAGTATCCTCCATCCAATCAAGGGTTCTATTCCAATTGTATCACGCATCCACTCTCGCCTCGTAAGGTTGCAACTGTTGTTACGACTGAAAAGCAGACAACCCGCTGTGTGCTATGTAACATCACGACGGAACGTTGTGTCAAAATCAGACGAAATTGTGAAAAAGGATGAATATGATAATGATAATGTACATGTGCATAATTACTGGCCAATGCATAACATGACATTGTGCAAGGTCCATACATGGACTGGCCACATGTTATAAGTCCATTGAGTTAGTTAAGTATTAAACACACACCATCTTGATTGTGCTACTGCCACAAGGGGTGGTTTACGAACCATCTCATTTGTGGGAGATTGTGTATTATGTATTAAGTATCAAGTGTGAGCAACATTTTTGTGACTGTATAAGCCGTATTCTAAAGTAAATTGTAAGCACGTGAGTATAACTTTTCCCCGATTTCTAAGGAAACGCTAAAATGTTTCATTGATGCATAAATGCATACTTCACACTCAAAAGGGGGTATAAAGTTTGTTGAAGAAAAACATTTTGTGTCTTACCAAGTATTTCGTTGTTTAAAATAGCCAGTGAAAACAGTAAATATTGTTCCTACTGTTCCAAAACCATGGATACTCACACACAAAATTCACACATTTATGCCTCTGACCCAGACTTTCTTTATACTCAGAAAAAAACCCACTTTACTCCACAGGGGCGGCGCAGCCGTGGGGGACGTGGGGGCTCGGGCCCCCGCACTTTTTGTGCACCATACAAAGGAATACATAAGGTGTCATCACTTTGGGCCCCCACACTTTTTTCAACCCGGAAGTACGTAAGAGGCACTACAATGGGAGGGGAGAGATGAGCTGAGGACCTTTTTTTTTTTTTTGCTTGTCAGCTGAAGAAACCCGGAAGTGGACGGGGACGGGGAGAGATGAGTTGAGGACCTTTTTTTTTTTTTCTTGTTAGCTCATGAAACCCGGAAGTGGGCCCCCACACTTTTGAAAACAGTGCGCCGGCCCTGCTCCATAACCGATGACAACTTATATGACCTATTCCTCATTCTTTGTGCCACTGCCCTTCCAGTCAAGTATAGGGCAGTGAAATTAATACCTGTATTACTATCCCAGCAGCATATTCCCTCGCCAAGAAGGGGGGGAAGGGTCATGACGGGCTGAACAGGGTGTCGAAGAATGAACACGCCGGACCTGATATTGCACTTTAAGGTTCACGTATCCAAATTGCAATCCTGAAATTAGATTCCTTTCATATCACAAGTTGCAAGTTGATATATTGCAGATTTATGTAAATCAGGCATTTCCTAGGAATGATAAAACTGGTGGAAGCGTCTCTATGCTGGTGGGAAAACAATAATATAAGATTGCTGGTGAATCTACTTGAGACCCCGACAAAATTTCAATGGTTTTCTCGGTAAAAAGAGGGCGCATTTTCGAGTGACATGTGGTCAGTTTTTCATTTTTCTTTTAAAAAACTTTGAGGTGTATTACCGTAGAATTTCATACACAGACGCAGGGAGACATCATTCTTCAGGCATGTAAAGTTTCGTGTCCAATTGCAAAAAGGGTATACGACCTTTAACTCTCCTGCTCAGAAAATCCTGAGAAAAGAACAAAGAAATGAATGCAGAAAATTTATGTCGTCTTGAGTCTTGTCCGTGTCGACGGAACTGATCATTCCCACCCGCGTTCAAGACGCAGGTGATTTGTATTATGCATAGAGTTATGCATGTTATCAGATAGCATATAGAGGGCACAACCAGTTAATATCACAGCTGGAGATGGACTGAATTTTGATGAATGACCCTTAAGAGGAGGGAGAGATAGATTGAGAGAGGGAGGAAGAGGAGAGGAGCACAACCACCCTGGAAATACATGGTGGCACTCCAGTTGAAGCAAAGTCAGTGACTAACAATATACATGAAATCAATATCAATCTGAAACATTGTGTCTTACACTGTGACTCGTCCAGTCTTGCAGCCGCCATACGCGGAACGTTTCTTCCTTCTTTTTTTTTCCATTTGTTGTTGTGGTTGTTGCATTTTTCCCTGGTGACAATATTCAGCGATAACCCAGATTCCGATTGGATGTGATTCACCCGGCCGGGGTCGCACGTCACTTCGTTTATAACTATTCATTAGACAGAAACCGACCCCTGCACTCCTACCTATTCAATTTGGGCTTTGGAAGTTCAAATTGTCATCATGGATGCGCTCCGCAGCAAGATTAGCGGCGCGGGTGAGCAAAGGCACACTCAAAATTTCTTCTTCCTGTA
The DNA here is from genome assembly GCF_040938485.1 of Diadema antillarum. Taxonomy (NCBI): domain Eukaryota; kingdom Metazoa; phylum Echinodermata; class Echinoidea; order Diadematoida; family Diadematidae; genus Diadema; species Diadema antillarum. Next base: position 601,063 of record NW_027271524.1, on the reverse strand, counting down.
TGTGAACTCGCGGTGAAGGACACTTATACTCAATGCTAAATGTTTCTTCCTCAAGGTTTTGGGAATAAAGGAACAAAAACACCCCCCCCCCCTTGAAAAAAAAATAAAGCAGGAGCACGGTCTTGGTGTTTTGCTTTGTTTTGTTTTGTTTTTCTGTATGTATTTTGTTTTTTATTTGATTGTTTCCTTATTCTTGTTTGTTTTTGAAGCATGCCCGTCACTTGGAGAAATGGGAAACGAGTTCTGGACATGTCAAACTTACCTTAGAAATGCTGTTTTGACCAAAAACCAAGTCATATCGTACAGGTAAAAACATTTTTTTTTTTCATAAACATACAGCGTAGAAACGATTATGAAATCACATGTTTGTCTTTTTCAAACCTAGAATCTCTCCCGTGCTACTCGGGTTTCCGATTATCGCTGAAGTGGCGTGCTAGACCGCGCGGCATTGATGCCTTTGTCAACAACCAAAAAAAAAAATAATAATAATTTTTCTTGTTTCAATCACACGTTCTCACTACGTCATGGAATACGAGTCACCGGCTCGGAGAACAGTCTCAAAGAAATCCGTACTATTAAAGTACGAAGTACTTCAAACAACAAGAGGTTCGAGACACGTCACCCATAGTTCGTGCTCTGAAGAGGGAGGTTGCATTTGAATTATCCCGAAGAACAGTCAAATTTAGAAACCCTCAAAATTCCTGTCATCAAGTCAAAACATGAAATCAAGGGAGCGGCTAAATATTGTGTCAAACGCACATTCGAGGAACGTGCGCATATAATGTTTTCTTCCATTTATGAGAAAAGGGGAAAATACAGAATATGACTTTAATGTTGAAAGCAGGTACCTTCCTGCACTTAAATGAGAACATTTCATTGGCATTGTGCATGTTCACATAGTATTAATAATCAAGATTGTCAGCTAGCATTTTGGTGTGTATGCATTCAAATTCATGAATATATGCTATTGTGGAAGGATCGAGGGTTAGAATTGTAAAAAAAAAGGGGGAAAAAAATGTTGCATCAGTACTAGGAATGAATCTACACGTTGTGCATGTTATGT